>NC_088643.1:24333312-24618312 GCF_964019385.1 Sycon ciliatum
ATAATGAAAAAGACCAAAAACATAGGGATTCACTGGCCAGAAAAAGCCACTTCATAGCTGTGTGGTGTAGACCAGGCTAACTAGTGGCCGTCGATTCTTCAGCCTTGCAAGCTGTTGAATGGTGCAATCCCAGCACAAGTTGCTATGGCTTCTGATGTAGCATTGCTATCATCGCCTCCGGCGATGGGCGTCAAAATGGTTAAATGGTCAAACGGTGTGTGTGTGTGTGTATATGTGTACGTTTTCATGCAAGAGTCTAGCATTTTAAGATACACCCAACTATTTACACTGGGAAAGTCTGAAACGATTTCTTCTATCTAGATATGCTGTGATGCCGATGATAAATTATCACATATGGCCCAGAATCTGCGAAAACCAGGCTTAGGGTGAAAATCATTTTTTTGAGAAAATTGATGTTTTGTAAAAAGGTTGTGTCGCGTGGACGATCGAGTGCAGTGAAGTGGAACCAAAGAGAATCTCGCTTGTTTGACGAAGTGGCAGTCATGGCAGGAAGGGTTTCAGCAGTCAGGGAAGTCAAAGGGCTTCCGGTAGAATATTCCCTGCTACTCATCTAGTCACGACGAAGAGTTTTTGAGCTGATCGTACAGATTCCATCTCCTACACTCAGGGATGCGAAATTTCTGCGCTAGCTGCTGCTTGCGGAAAATATGAGCGTTAGCATGCTAACGCGAGTTAGCAGCCAGCCCAGCGAGCTGGCCCAACCTGCACGCATGCGCGAGTCACGTGGGCACGCGCCCTTCAATATCCTGTACAATGTCTCTTTCATGTCATTGCTGTTTGGACTTTCGAGCGTGCAACTTGCGGAACAGGTGTTCCCGAAACAATTTCCTTTCGTTAGACTTTCAAGCTTGCATTCTCGTATCTCTACGTTTCAATTCAGACTTCAATGACGCCTGTTGGTGCCTGTTGGTGCCTGAAACAATGTCGTCGTCTACAGTGGAACGTCGACTGTGGTTTTTTAGCTTGCGCCATCATCAGGTTTCCTGAAATGAAATACCTCCACGCGATCTCAGCGACCCTTGTTTGTGCCTTGAAACAATGTCGTCGTCACCAACCGGCGTCCAACCTCTCCGGATCGCCTCGCTCTACCTGGCTCCGCCGCCCGCCTACTGCGAACGCAGCGACGGCCGCCACGCAGACCACCACTGCAACAGCAGGCGCGAGCCTGACGATCGTAATTCGTATCCAGAGAGGCGAGTTCGTGGACTTTGATTTTCTGTTGGAAGTAACAACGGGAGTTGTCCACTGCCGTCACCAACGCCACCCAGCTTCTCCTCGCTCTACTGGGATCCGTATCGCCGCTCGCCGCCAGCAGGCCGGACCCTACTGGGAGCCCGGTGCAGTGACGACCGCCATATGCGCATGCAGCACCAACAGCAGGTGAACCTGACTGTCCTATACGGGCCCTTCTCGATCGCGTCCAGAGAGGCGAGTTCGTGGACTTCGATTTCCTGCTGCCCGATACAGTTGCAGTCAGTCCAGCTCCGGCGACGTTCCAACTCCGTAGCCCCTCATATGTTGCTCTTCTGGCGCACTAGCATTTATTTGAATCCGAACCCAGAACTGCGCTTCGTAGGCTGCGTGACGGTAGCACTTGAGTTGAGACCTGGACAGTGTTCATGAATGGTCTGTGTTCCACTGTTCCTCACCGCGTTTCACGAGTGCCTGTGGACGTATTTGGCCACGATCGTCGCGGCCAATCGCCAGTTTTTGCCACCTAGAAACTGGACGTTATCAATACTCAATCTGCGGACAACTGTTTCGTCCTTTGTGGACTCATCAGCGTAGCACAGAGGGAATTAAGCCGAACCTGATAGCAATGGAAAATAAAATAAATCTCCAAAGCCAGGTTATCAATATCAACTTGTGGCAACTGCGCCTCGCGGTGTACTGGAACAGCACGACCCGCCTGCCAGCAGTGCAGCTCAGTGCACTCGCCAGCATTTCCGTGCGCATTTCGTCCTACTCACCAGTACAGATCCGCATCACGTACCGCAACCGTATGCCGCTACTACGAGTACGGCGCTTGCACGCGTCAGATCAGGCAGTGCTACCTCCAGTGCCGACAGGAGCATCCCAGAGCAAAGTGTAAGGCCTCATCAGTAACTGTGCAAGCACTCAGTTTCTCACTTCTCAAAATTACTGGACTCACATCCTGATCCTATGCTCCGGAGGTATGTTGCACATGGTCGTAATTGTGGGGTTGTGGTAGGTTTCATCGGCAACCACTCAACTAACTGGGATCCATTGAATTTAACACGGTCACATGCTAACCCAGATTATATTTCTGCGCAACGATCCGTTTCTTGCAGCAGGCTTGAAACAGCTGGCCGATCCGTTTCTTGCAGCAGGCTTGAAACAGCTGGCCCGTGTTCTTCACCCCCTTTCTCGCCTCTGTGCTGTTCCGGCGTAGATGCGGTTCCTAGACGAACGGGAAGTTACACACGACACACCCTTTGTAAAGCCTGGAGGGTCTAAGTGTCAACGATTACATTCCAGCAGACCGTGTCTCTCCACAATGTCAAGATGACAATGCTGCAAACATGATTAGACAATTGCTCGCCCCGCTGTATCTTGCTAAGCTCAATGTTAAAAGTGCATTCTGCCGAATTCCCGTCTGCCCGGAGGAGTGGCCCTTGTTGAACCGCTGGTAGCAGGATCAATACTGTTATGAGAGCGTCCTGCCTTTCAGACTGTACTACGCTCCAGGCCAGCTATATGGAACTCTGTCGCATCCGCCAGTGAATGGATTGTGTGCGGGCAGTTCGCACTCCCACGCCTGTTGCATTACGGGGAATACCTCAATTAATGTTACTTCCTCAATGCATGCTCTGGACTTGTGTTACCTCGCCAGCAACTCGCTATTCTGCTCCGAGCGTTTACATACCTCGGTGTTTCTCTGGCCCCAGCAAAAGTGGAGGGTCCAGCTCAAGTCCTGACGTTATTGGCATCTTCCCATTACGGGAAATACCTCGACTAACGTTTCTGTCTCCATGCATGCTCTGGACTTGTGTTAGCTTGCCAGCAACTCGCTACTCGGCGCCGTGCGTTTACATACCTCGGTGTTTCTCTGGCGTCAGCAAAAGTGCTTCCTCGATGTATGCTCTGGACCTGTGTGAGCTCGCCAGCAACTCGCTACTCGGCGCCGTGCGTTTACATACCTCGGTGTTTCTCTGGCGTCAGCAAAAGTGGAGGGTCCAGCCCACGTCCTGACGTTTATCGGCGTCATCCTGGACACCCGCACGCTCACATCAGTCTGCCGAAGGACGAACTTGCCAAGCTTCACGACCTCCTACGGGCCACTCTCAACACAGCTTCAACTACCCAATGTCAACTCGAGTATCTTCTGGGAAAGCTCTCGTTTGCTACAAGAGTGATAGTCCCAGGACGCGCATTGCAGATTGTGGTCACTTGCCAACTGGTACCGGCAGCCGTATTACCTGATCAAGCTCTCCGAAGAGTGCCTCAAATACCTTCGCTGATGGCCTGAGCTCCTGGAATAGGAGAACGGCCGGTCCTTCTTCCTACATCCTAAGTGGACGCCGTCCCCCAACTTGCTGCTATTCACTGATGCAAGTGGTGCACTTGGCTGGTGCGCAAACAATTGCAACCGGGGATAGGGCAATGGACAGTCAATCAAGCAGACCAGCCAATCGCAAAGAGTGGTTTGCAATTGTGGCAGTACCTGGAAAAGCTAGCGGCACCAGCAGCAGATGCCAATCGATCGGCTTTGCAGCAACTGCGAAAATCTTGCTCATCAGTTGTGGCTATGGCCTGGCGTCATACACCGGCCACTCGTTTCGAATCAGCTGCCGGACTCGATATTCAGAGAGGCGGGAAGGTGGAAAGCCATGTCTGCCCGAGTAACATTCAGAGGCCACCAGCAGCCAAAGCATGGGTGGCTGTGGCAATGGCCTCAGCCCATGATATCGAGTTCCTGTTAGTCAATCGTTACCGAGCTTGCACTGCTTACAAATATCACAGGTAGCTGCACTTTGTGATCCGCTCTGGGAGTGCCGATTTATGGAATATATGCTCTCAACTGGTTATGCATCTCTATATATCTAGCATTTGGCGGCTCTATTCAGAGTCATTGGCGGCTCCATGCGGAGGCATTGGCGGCTCCATGCGGAGTCATTCGGCGGCTCCATGCGGAGTAATTGGCAGCTCCATGCGGAGTAATTCAGCGGCTCCATGCGGAGTCATTCGCTGGCTCCATGCGGAGTCAATTGCCGGCTCCATGCGGAGTCATTCGCCGGCTCCATGCAGAGTCATTCGCCGGCTCCATGCGGAGTCATTTGCCGGCTCCATGCGGAGTCATTCGCCTGCTCCATGCGGAGTCATTTGCCGGCTCCATGCGGAGTCATTTGCCGGCTCCATGCGGAGTCATTTGCCGGCTCCATGCGGAGTCATTCGCCTGCTCCAAGCGGAGTCATTTGCTGGCTCAGCTGCGAGCCATTATACCAGTTGCTCGAATCGGCACTCCCAGCTTAATGCAAAACTCGGTTGCTCTGTTGTGAGGTGGGGGGATGCTAAATGAGCGTTAGCATGCTAACGCGAGTTAGCAGCCAGCCCAGCGAGCTGGCCCAACCTGCACGCATGCGCGAGTCACGTGGGCACGCGCCCTTCAATATCCTGTACAATGTCTCTTTCATGTCATTGCTGTTTGGACTTTCGAGCGTGCAACTTGCGGAACAGGCGTTCCCGAAACAATTTCCTTCCCACCCTCCCACCCACTAGCTCAACTCATGTTTCTGGCGCACACATGACGGTATCTGTATAGTCCATGAGAATATAATTATGCTCTCAACTGGTTATGCATCTCTATATATCTAGCATTTGGCGGCTCTATTCAGAGTCATTGGCGGCTCCATGCGGAGGCATTGGCGGCTCCATGCGGAGTCATTCGGCGGCTCCATGCGGAGTAATTGGCAGCTCCATGCGGAGTAATTCGGCGGCTCCATGCGGAGTCATTCGCTGGCTCCATGCGGAGTCAATTGCCGGCTCAATGCGGAGTCATTCGCCGGCTCCATGCAGAGTCATTCGCCGGCTCCATGCGGAGTCATTTGCCGGCTCCATGAGGAGTCATTCGCCGGCTCCATGCGGAGTCATTTGCCGGCTCCATGCGGAGTCATTTGCCGGCTCCATGCGGAGTCATTCGCCTGCTCCAAGCGGAGTCATTTGCTGGCTCAGCTGCGAGCCATTATACCAGTTGCTCGAATCGGCACTCCCAGCTTAATGCAAAACTCGGTTGCTCTGTTGTGAGGTGGGGGGATGCTAAGGTGAAGAAATCGTCTCCAGTTAGAGTCGTGATGGCGATAGTGAGGAGAACCTGGACGACATCGATCCAGCCAATCGAAGTACGGAGATACTAGCTGTTTCTGGGCCTCACGCAAAGGGAACACGCGCAGCAGAGCTCATACGTTTCCAGCAAGTAACACGTTAGTTCATGAGGAAAAAGGCTTGAAGCGCAGTGTGAAAACTGTTTTGAATTGAAGTCCTTGGCGATGAAGTGCTACTGAAGGCCAGGCGAATGAGCGAGCAGATCGAGAGGCCCCCACTCGAGACTTTCCTCGCTGGACAGCTAGCTGCAAGGGATTGTACAGCGTGCCGATATTTCACTTGCTGGTCAGCACCAAGCAGATACTGCAGCACGCCAACGCACTATGCGCTTACTATGAACAGTGGAACAGTTTGAAAGGCTGTGTTCTTGCTTGTTTCTGAACAGTTGTACTAGATTCACCCTTCAAAAGGTGCCATCTCAACTGGAGTCGGGTTTCCTTGTGGTGTGTAGCGCCAGAGCATGCCAGTACATGTATTCAGCCCCAGAATGTGCTGAGTGAGGAGCAAACAAAATTCATGCAGAACTGTGCATGGCCACTAAAGCCTGCAGCACCAAGGGGCCAAAACAAGCCTGCCCCCACATGCCTACCCGTCTGGCGAAATTACTGGTCAGTCGGCGTCACGCATTTTTCACAAAAAATTGCGTTTCACCTGCGGGGAGAGTATGCGTGTACTCGAGTCTCATCCTGAGCACGTTTTTTCTCCGTTTTTTCAGCTCCAGTATAGCTGTATTTTTCATTGCAAAGCCGTCCTCGATTGTTGTGTTCGTTGTTCAAACGAAGTGGACATTCAATCATGAAGGCAGAGGACATAGGAGCCTGATTGGAGTTTCTCGTGGCATAGGACGGCCACACACAGACACTTTGGGATTTTCTGAATATAAAATACCGTACGCACGATGCTGAGATCAATTTGTGCGATATCAAATTGTTTGTGATCTACCACATCGAGCAGAACGGGATCCAAACACAAGCTTACCGACGGTTAGGCTGCCGACCTGACTGCACAAATGATCCCTGGCTTCACCAGACGCCAGAAGTCGGACACCATGTCCCTTGCCGCGACGTCCATCTCCAAAAAGAACTCCATCTTCGTCGTGAAAAGGCTTGAAATACTCAATATTCAACCGAGATTCGCGGTCTCACCCTTTCTCAGATCGAATCATTTTTTGTTGTAGCAGTTGCAGGGTAGTTCCCCGCCACTACTTCAACAGAAGATGGCTCCAAACCATGCCTGGAACAAGCCATATCGAGGTTGCAAGCCACCCATCTCAGCACTTTTTTTGAAGAAATTCAAAATTTCAATGGTGGAAGATATACTATGGAGAGAATTTCAAAAAGTATGTTTCGCGGAGCGATCGCTCAACCTACGTCATTCAAACTTTGCAGGATGGTTCAGACGTACATGCGAGGCATGGAACCACAGAAGATGATATCATAGCTGACACACAGAGTCACACACACAGCAGATTCGTGTGCACAGATACTAAATTAGTGGACGTCGTCATCTTCTTCCCGCTGATCTCAAATGTACTATGACGTGCTATTTCGCCTGACGTTGTCATGTCACCTAAACAAAAATCATCCATGTCTCTTCCTTCAGTCTGGTGCATCTCTCTTCATTTCTTTCCTGTGATAACAATTTTGTGTTTTTTTTTGGATTTTTTAACACAATACCCTGGTGTGTTTGAGATACTTTTAATACCACTATGAGTCGACCCACACCTGTAATATTTTGTTTCCTGACCTCCCATGCCCAGTAGAAGCTGAAAATGGGAAAAAGTCATTTTGTGAAATTTCACCCTAAGCCTGGTTTTCGCAGATTCTGGGCCATATAGATTAACTGTACCTGGGCAAAAAATAGCCAGCTGTCAAGAGAGGGCAGGACTCCTACATTCAGCAAGAGCACGATGATGAACACCAGTAGGCATAGCAGGAATAGCAGAGCGAAGTAGACTGCCAATGACACTCTTGCATGTCCTTGACTGCTCACACAGGTCTGCAGCGGCACCAACAGACATCAGAGAGCACAGAGCAATTATGCAGTACAGACTCAACCTGAACACACTGAAGAAGCGGATATGATATTGTCCGGAGTATAAGCAGCACTTTAGGCACTACTAATTCAGCCCAAAAAGTCGGTTAGGCTTTTGCTACTATGCTCGGTGATAAACAGGGTAGACGTCTGTATTTCGTAACAGAAAAATTGGGGTGCGGCTTACACTCCGGAAAATACGGTACCCGTGTGCATACCATACCATGCTGATCCCCCCCCCCCCCACACACCATACTATGCAGACCCCCTCCCCCTCCCCTCCCCCCACCATACCATGCAGACCCCTCCCCTCCCCCCCCCCCCCCACCATACCATGCAGATCCCCCCCCCCCCCCACACACACACCATACTATGCAGACCCCCTCCCCTCTCCTCCCCCCACCATACCATGCAGACCCCTCCCCCCCCCCCCACCATACCATGCAGACCCCCCCCCCCACCACCATACCATGCAGACCCCCCCCCACCACCACCATACCATGCAGACCCCCCCCCCCCCACCACCACCACCATACCATGCAGATCCCCCCCCCCCCCCCCCACCTATACCATGCAGGATCATCAGTTTTTCACCAAACATTTCATTAGTCCTGTTGTAGCTATTTTGTGTACGTCTATGTTTCTAAGTGGTGGCTATTGGGCGGTTCAAGTGTGTGTGGGTGTGTGAAGGGAGGGGGAGGGGGGGGAGGGGTGGTGCATTGTCAACTACCTCGTGCTTACCCGTCCGGCCATGTTGTACTCGAAGCCGTGCAGGCAGCCTGTGCAGAGTGGTCCACCGGTGTGTGACCATGTAGCACATGGGTTGTCCTGCCCGAGCAGCCAATCAACGCCATCATGGTAAGAACACGTCCCAGTGTAACAGGGCACGGCAGCAAACTTGTGAACACCGTCAAGCCTGCCAATGGGGTCATGCATGTATTCGGAGCCCAGGAAATCTTGCCGACGGATCGAAAACCATGGCTTGATGATTTGAGGCTGCATTACGCTCTGAACAAAGCTCGGCGGGGTAAACTTCGTCTGATGGCCGGCCCAGCACTGGGAGTTGATGAACACCCTCTTGCCATAATCGCAGCGCGTAACACACTGCTTCAGTGTGGAGTTACTGCATGTACAACTGAGCTCCTGCTTGATACGCCACACATAATGTCGCATGTTCTTGCATGATGCACGTCTAAATCCCTCCAGAAGCTCCCTCGCCTGGCAGCAAAGCACAAGAGCAAGGTATACATACATGCAGGGTTACCGGGGTTACCGGGTTTACCAGGGTTACCAGAGTGGAATGCGACCGCCATCATAGCATATGATGCCGTATCCGAGCCAGCGTGCAGCATTGCGTTTAAAATGGTTACTAAATTAGCATGCTGCACGGAGTATGTATACTGACCTGCTCTGGGTTAGACTTCACTGGCTGAAATCCCAAGTGGCAGCTGCGCAGGCGGAATGGTATACGCAGCTCCAACTTTCCACCATGAACCTCACTGAATGTAAGATCTCCTGCACACGCACACACACACACACACACACACACACACACACACACACACACACACACACACACACACACACACAAACACACAAACACACAAACACACAAACACACAAACACACACACACACAAAGATATTTTAGAACCGTACCTTCAAGCCAGCATCGCGGAAACTACCAGGCATTTGGCACCAATCTCCCAAACTCAAAATTTCCCGTTGCATTGTTTCTATGGCATGTTTGGGACAGAAAGCAGGGAGGCATACTGGGATTGTCTGAGACCATCATTGATAATGAAAAAGCAGATGGTACTGGGTTCAGATAATGCTTGGAAGCGGGTAGATTTTCCATCTGCACTACGAACCAGAGTAAAGTGGAAATCCAGGGACTGACACGAGGATAACATGGAGGATAACATGGAGGCAGTGGATGAGATTGTTGGTCTTTGACCTCTTTGTGGTGGGTCTGATGGCTATTCACCCCACTGTTTTAGGAGTGCCAGCACCTCGAGCCTTTCAAAGGTGATGGCATTCCTACGGAAGAGGAAAAATCAGAATGACCAACTCTGTCCATGGACCAGGGCATTTAGTTATACTTGGGAAGGAGGCTTGTGTACGACGCATGCCAAACGTGACTACATGGTACCGAGTCGACTGACCTTGCACCCGGATTACTAGCGCTCCAGTAGAGTTGGGTGTTCCATACAGCGACAGGCGACGTATGGAGTCATCTGATGTGAAGAGCTCTGTCTGACGAGACTTGACAATGAATGTTCCACGTCCAAGAAGCACGTCATCGTTGTCTGCTTCGACCTTGTGAAATCAGTCAACATGATTCGGCGGCATGGTGGTCAGGCATCCAAACGAATGCACTGCTGTCAGGCATCCAAACGAATGCACTGCTGTCAGGCATCCAAACGAATGCACTGCTGTCAGGCATCCAAACGAATGCACTGCTGTCAGGCATCCAAACGAATGCACTGCTGTCAGGCATCCAAACGGATGCACTGCTGTCAGGCATCCAAACGAATGCACTGCTGTCAGGCATCCAAACGAATGCACTGCTGTCAGGCATCCAAACGGATGCACTGCTTTAAAAATCACTGCATCGTAGGTGCACTCTGTGCAGCGGAAACTGATTTGTCTTCTTCTTCTTTGCTTATATTGGGGTTTGCATTGACAAGTTGTTAGATTCATTGGTTAACTGCTGCTGCGTGACACGGTGTGGCCAATACCAGTCATGATGACTATTCTATCTTTATGCAGGCATGCTAGCTGGCAGACATGGACAGGGCTGCATTGGGTAGCAATACCAGCCAGTGTTTACCAGTGATACCATAGTCATAGGGCAGGGAGCTTTCTGAGTACATTACTACATTGACTCATAGAGTAGTAGCCTACATGACATTATACTGGTGTATGTGATTGTGTATCTGAATGTATATGTGCAGCCTGCAGAACAGCCACGTCACACTAGGCTCACCTCTATCGACAGTGGTGCTGAGTAGACGTTGAACATTTCATCCAGAGCGTCAACTTGAAGTGAAAACTGTTCACCGGGCGCTGGGTGCAAGGTCATGTCACTGATGCTCTCCGTCGTCGTCGTCGTCGTCCCTGCAAAGCTCTTGCCGGCATCCAGCTGGCAGCTGGTAGTGTTTGCAGGTGTATGGGCCGCTGCTATGTAGTTGTCCCAGCATAGGATCAGTGATGACCAGGGTACCAGTACGTAGACATAGCCTGGCAGCACCCCGGGCAGTTGGTGCCTGTAGTCGCTGTACTGCCTGGCCAGGTCGAACAGCGTACAGTCGGTTTTCAGCGGAAGATGAAAGCTGTCGAGTAAGCATCAAAGCACAACATACCCATACCGTTTATTCAGATACAATGGCGCCGCTTCACCCTTGAACGCTTGAATTTGGCAAGGCTCAAAAGTCAAAAACCCACTTCAAACTCGAAATTTTGGTTTTGGACTGGCTTATCCATACATTTTGCACTTTAGTACTCCATCTTAGTAAATCCGTAGAAATTTGATGCAAAACCATTCAGGTTACCTGTCAGAGTGAGTCAAACTTTGCTGCAGGATATCACTCCTCCTGCATGTGTCGTAGAAGTACCAGACATTGTCGCCAACCATTTTGTAGCACGACGTCCTGGCTTCTTTGAAGACGAGCCAGGCCGGTCGAGTCGAGAACGGCGGCTGATACCCCTGGCCAGCTATTCCGTACGGTTTCGACTGCATGTTCATGACGAAAAGCTTCTGGATGTTGCTGAAGCACAGCTGGTGTGGCTGCTGTGTGTAGGCGGTGGGTGAGCTGCATGATACATTGGGTGGGAGTTGGCAGACTCCACTGCGCTTGTCCCTTGCCTTGAAAAACATCTCGTAGTGTGCCTCTGGTGAATGCCGTTCGCCACTGCTATGCTTTCCGGTACTTCCCCTGTTAGGAAGGTTGCACTTGAGCTGAACTCTGTGGTTCCCCTGTGGACCAGGTAGGCACCTTTCCTTTCCATTGCCATTCTTGGCTGCAGAGCACGAGGGAGAGAGAAAAAATATTCGAACTTCTAAGTAGCAACAGATAAGTGCCCCCCCCCCCCCCCCCGAAGATGGATTGCATGCACATGTCTCTGCTAACCTGACATTGGGTAACCGGTTGCTAACTAAAACGGACAATGTTAGAAGAAAGACTGAGAACAATCCCCCACAAACCATTGCTGTTTTCTTTGCAACGATTTGCTGCTGGGTATTGTGGATGCATGTGCTGCAGTTGTCAGTTGCCTCTCCCAGTTCAAGGGTCCGATATCCACTAAGACATGTGGCTATCGAAGTCTGAAGAAAAGGTGTCCAGCGGTCTCTTCTGGGATGACAGCTACACCATAGCTCAGTGGTCGGAGCATCGCTGGCCTCAAGCAAAGGTCCCTGGTTCGATTCCTGGTGGGGACAGTCGATTTTTTCTTCAGACTTTTCCCTTTCCATTCCCTCAACTTATGAATCATGTGGCTGCACTTTATCAAACAAAAAAACTCGGATGTTAGGCCAATAGTAGTAATAACATGTAAAGAGTCATAAGTAGTAATGTACATGTAGGTTACAGGTCCTTTTCTCTACACTTTATCCTTTTCAATGTTTATCCCGCAAATGATTTACGCCAAAGAGTGCTTGATTCTCGGTTACATTTGCAATGTGTCTCCTTACCTAAAGGATCCAGAAACAAATACGAGCGGCCGGCAGTATGAGGTGGCCAAGGCGAAGTAGAGGGAGAGACGGAGAGACTTCTCGGACGACAGGACAATCTCCGTCCAAGTCGAGGAGTGGCACAGCCTTCCAAGCACGGTCCAGTCGAGGAGAAGAGTTTACGCACCTCACAGTAGTCCTCGTCACACTTAGCATCATCTGCGGGGTCACAAGAACAGTATGCGGCATTGCTGGATTCCCATGCTGTATCGAGATCCTCACAATAAAAGAACCAAGCTAGGCAATACTCTTGACCTGTAGTGATAGTTTTCTACTGGTATTGGTCCTGTACGAAGGACAGAATTCAATCCCTAGAAGAACAACAGTATTTTTCGTGTCTATTGCCATTTCAGGGACGTCTTTGAAATGATTTATCAGAAGCTCTTGGCCTGGCAAGATTTCCATAGACTTGGGAAACAGTAGTAGTAATTTATACAACTAGGATGGTGAGCCGATAATAATGATTTAATCTCATGATTTTTAAGCAATAAGATATGATCCATTTTGGCCCAATTCCCCAAGCTTTCTCTCGGGAGGGGGCCTCGCCTCTTCATTGTACATGAACTATCTTAGCTGAGAGCTTTCCTTCATCAGGCAGTGTCTGGACATAGTCCAGGGGCGGATCCGTAGATCTCTACAAGGGGCTCCAGTTTAGCCAAGACTGAATAGCTGATACATATACATATACACGTACACGTACATGCACAAGCACATGGTTTCCAGTAGTACATTTGTGAAATTTAGGGGGTTTCCCTGGAACCCCGGGACCCCCTCCCCCCCCCCCTAGATCTGCCCTGTAGTCCTGGTTCTGCAAACTTTTCAACGTGATTCAATTATGCAGAGGTCACCAGGCCCAGTACTGTCTGTCATCATAGCTACTGGCTAGTTGTTTATTGTACTGGCTACAGTCAACTTCGCCAATAACGACATTCGGCGGGGCATCAGAAAAGTGTCCTTATTCGCGAAGTGTCCTTATAACCGAAGTCCCATTTGAATGTATGTGAACCCACATTTTGTATAGTATGACATGCATATCAAAATCAAGCTCTTTTCTTGCTCTTTGTCAATGTGTACTTTATTTTCATATTGCAGTTGAAAGGAACTAAAAATGCAATATGCAAGGGAAATCAATTGAAAGATATGCCTTTTTGAGCCATCTACACTACAGGGCCAGAGACATGTACATGTATGATGATTACTGTACAATCATGTACAACTACAGTCGTCCCTCTCTAATCCGGCACTTGTTTATCCGGAACCCTTGCCAACCGGCGCACTTTCTGACGAAACCGATTTTTTTCGTTCAATTCCTACATCTTAATCCGGCACTTGAATTCCGCCTCCGGCAGTGACGTTTTGAAACGAATCACTCAAACTGCACGTAGTTTGATTTCCTAATCCGGCAGTCGTAAAGGTGCACTCCTTGCCAGGCCAGGCTAGGCCAGTCTGGTCAGTGCCGCGCGCGCGGGGCCACTTCAGAGTTCAGTTCAGTTGACAACTGTACTCGACCTCGCGTGGGAGAGTTCAGTTCGGTTGGTTGTTAGGTCTTTTCCGAACCCTAACTCAATTTATACAAAGAGAAAGACCAAGGAACTACAAGTTACGCTATACTGTCCACTAACACCACCAGTTACTAAACAATCAGCTCATGCGATAACATTGCACGACACTGACCGATTGTACTGACGTTCTACAACTATAATGTTCGACCTGCATGATGTCGACTGCTTGCGTGGCCTTCTCAAGAGGGTCAATGTTGTCCAGGAGACAACGGCTAAGCAGTCAACCATACTTTCTTATTTTAGCAAGGAGTAGTGTCCTGCCAATTTTCAGGTGTGTGTGTGTGCGTGTGTGTGCAAGAGTACATGTGAACATGTTCTCTGTTTTACTTTATCACTTTATCACTGTGTATATTCCTGGAGAACAGTTGAGAATATAAAGCCGTGCACCAAATACTTGGGTCGACACGGAAAAACCCTGCGTTTTGACGTATGATACATGCATGCAATTGGGTAGGGCCGGGTCAGAGGACAGGATTTCTTAATCCAGCACCCTCGTTAATCCAGCAGAAAACGCCGTAGCAAAAGGTGCCGGATTAGAGAGGGACGACTGTACAATCATGTACAACTACAGTCATGTACATTGTATACATATACATGTATTACATGTAGGTGTGCTGGTAAATCCAACAATTTTGAAATACATGTAATAATACCACAGCACGCGTACAAAGGCCAAAGAACAATGCATGAGAATACACTGAAATTAAGCCAAGTCCGCTTCTGTCTCCAGTCAACAAAAAACTCATCCATAAACAATGTCTGATCTCCATTTCGACTTGTCTGCAGCAAATGCTCGTGCTCCTTCTAGGTCGCTGGCATTCTTCAAAGGAGTGTCGTGCCCTGCCAGGTCCTTCATGATGGTGGTAGGGAGAGTAGCCGCGGGACGGCCCCTTCGTCCACGTGACCCCCACTTGAAAATAGCAGGACATCGCAAGGCAAGGGGGTGACTGCTCACTCATCCTCCTCAGCACATGGCCAGTGAGGCTACGGCGTCGCTTGGCAACAAGCTCCGACAGTGGCTGCGAGCCACATCTGGAATACAGATCATCAAATCATCATTCGTAATTCTGTCTGGATATCGCACTCCCACCAGGTTTCTGAGCTGTCGGCGGTGAAAACAGTCCAGTCGCTGAAAGACTTTTTGAAACCAACATAAAAAAGGAAGAAAAAGCCCCCCCCCCCCTTGGCTGCAATTTCTTGCATGTGTGCCTTTATATCCATCACCATAGCCATAGGTTCTGGTACTTCTGCATGACAGGTACCTGTACATGTACTTGACTGACAGGTACTTGAAATAGCTGTCAAAAGCCCAGAAAGTCGTTTTTTCACTCACAAAGCGACTGTTCAGTACATGGGGTAGTGGTCTACCAGAGCAATCACACTCACCACCGTGGTGGTTTTCCAGAAATGAGTAGAAGCAAAAAACCACACTCGCAGCCACATAATAGATAAATAGCCGAAAAACATCTAAATCCATCAAAGAACCGCCAGCAAGCGGGAGAAAAGGCCGTGAAATCAAGTGAAACAGCATGGTCAGTGGTGAGCATGGGTGACTGGGCAGCAGGGGAGCGCCTGAAAAACAATGACTCCCTACATTCCTAGCCGCGACCGCTCAACCGGGCTAGAGGAAAAACACGCCTTTCGGCCAAAAAACCTTTCTATTTCATTAATTCCTGCACCGCTGCCAGTCAGACCCAAGAATAGAGATAGCAAGAAATGGTATGTAATAACCGGTGTATGTCATAATCATAAGCCACACACATAGGCATAGATTGTCAAGAAGAACAGCGGACGACTCCCATGAAACCAGGGTGGGTGGGCGGGCAACTTCAACTACCACGAGGAAAAGCAAAGACCACGATGGCAGGTTCAACGGAGTTGCGCAGAACAAGAGCAAATGCACGAAAATATTTGTGAGTGAAAAATACGTTTTTTGCACTCTTTCGCTACGCTCAGCCGTGAAAAAACAAAACATTCAAGCAGTGAATATGACCTCGGGGCACTAAAAGCATGTCGCTATACGCGAATTGTCGTTATTCAGATAGTCGTTATATCCGAAGTTAAATGTATACAGTTAGATGGGACTTTGCTCTGGGCATGGAAATTCGGTCGTTATTCGCGAATTGTCGTTATATCCGCAGTCGTTATTAGCGAAGTTGACTGTAGTTGTTTATTGTACTGGATAGTTGGTTTCCTTGCAGGTTCACACCTTATGGCCAGTCTTGTTCCTTGGTGCCATGTACACTGGTGTGTGGTGCCATACAGCATGCCAAAAGGACTGATTCTGACGTGACGTGTGTGTGTGTGTGTGTCAGCTAGTTCGGTTGGTGGGTGCACTTATGCCAGCTAGTGCTGGGTCTGTTGCCAACAGGCTCGGCTGCTTGAAGGTGTAATGTTGTACCTGCCACCTTTGTTGGTTTCAGGGTTCATATACTTTCTGTTTGAAGTATACATACCTGTTAACCATGGACGGCTTCTGGCTAGATTAACTCTTGTGTAATCAATGGTGCTAGTGAAGCTTATATCACATCCACTCTGATTTGGCCACCCACACTAGTAGCAAGTCACACACATGATTACCTTCACTGGGGCAGGGAAACTGCAGTTGGATCCCGGGACGGATACCCTGATGCCGTCAATCCTTTTTTTGGACCTTGTCCTCACCCACATACTGAGGTGTGGTGAGCCCATAAGTGGTGCAATTTCCAAGTCCACCCATAGTTTGGGGGTTTCAGGGGTGTCGGCCGTTGGGCGGTTCAATAGCCAATAATTGAGTCATCTTTCCAAGATTCCTTTTGAGTCTCTCTCCTCTTTCTCGGGGAGACCCATGTGGCCTATTTTGTTAGTGAGTGTGTGTGTGTGTGTGTGTGTGTGTGTGTGTGTGTGTGTGTGTGTGTGTCCCATATGGTGCAGTGGTATGTGCAGCGATTTCTAATCGATAGATTGCGGGTTCGATTCCCGACGATTATGGTCACACACGTCTTTCTTCTCTTTCTCAGACTCTTCCTGACTTTTCTTTCATTCTCCTGGGTGGTTACCAACAGCCAGTGCATGCCGGAGTATGTGGTGTGATGTGTGTGCGGGGAAAAAAAATGAAAAAGACCAAAAATAGGGATTCACTGGCCAGAAAATGTCACTCCACATAGCTGTATGGTGTAGACCAGGCTGAATAGTGACGGTCAATTCTTCAGCCTTGCAAGCTGTTGAATGGTGTAATCCCAGCACAAGTTGCTATGGCTTCTGCCGTAGCATTGCTATCATCGCCTCCGGCGATGGGCGTCAAAGGTCAAAGGTGTGTGTGTGTGTGTGTGTGTGTGTGTGTGTGTGCGTGTAATGCACACTCACCGATATGCTTCTTACGTCACACCACTATAGTACTGACATCACACCACTAGCTGTGGCCCCAGATATACTCGCTGATTTTAAGGTGTGTATGTCGGAACTTTTGGACGAGAGACTGGCAGTATTGATATGCAATGTTGACAATTTGAGCAAAGAGGTGAAGGATCTCAAGGCTAGAGTGAACGAGTTGGAGCGCGAAAAGACGGAACTGGCCAGCACCGTACAACCCCTGACAGAGGATATGAGTACCTGTACTCATTCTGCGGTGTCTAGCCACGTGTCCCATGCCATCGGGTCCACCATACGCCAAGTGGTTGAGGAAGAGTGCATGCAACTGCAAATACCGGACAATGTCACTATTTCAGGCACAGAGGAGCACACTGAGGAGACGCTAGTGGATGTGCTGGCATCACTTGTTCCGGACATAGATCCATCAGCCTTCACTGCAGCAGACCGCCTCGGACGACCAGGAGGTGATCGACCAAGGCTGATCCGCGCCAAGATGACAGCCACCACCAAGGCCAAATTGATGGATGCGCACTTTGGCTTGAAGCATGGTACGAACCCAGTTTACGTGAACCACAATATAACCATGGAACAGCGAGAGGCCCGCCGAAGTCTCCTGCTGAAGTACAAGCAGCTCCGTTCACAGGGTGTGAAGTGTTTCCTTCCCCGTGATAAAATCCTAGTGGATGGCAAGCCCATTACAGAAGAGAAGATCACGCAACTCTTGATGGCCCCAGGTCAGAGCAGTATGCAAGGATAGGATCCTCTGGGAGCTCCCAATCAAGTAAGAAGTAAAACCCCAAGTAATATCCACTCTGCATGTCTCCTTAAATACTCTGCCCATGACCCACTTGTAGTAGCACACATAAACATATGCAGCCTCAGAAACAAAACTCATGAAAATCAACAACTATTGTCTGACCATAAAGTTCATGTCCTATGCATTACCGAGTCTCACCTGGACTCCACTGTTAGCGATGCTCGCCTTAACATACCTAACTTTAACGTTTTCCGCTGTGATGGCACTACACATGGTGGCGGTGTCTGCATTTATGTTCATTATTACATTGCTGGAACCGTAATCCAACGATCTACAGGATCCACTGTAGAGATATTAAATGTCCGTATCCGTCTTGCTACCAAGCCACGTGCAACAGACATTAGTGTGTCCACCTTGTATCGCCCGCCATCTGCCACAGAAGATTTCTGGGACCAGTTGAGCTCTGAACTTGATTTAGCCCTTCAAACTCCGAATGCATTAATCCTAGGCGACTTCAATACTGATGTCCTCCAGCCAACGACTCCAGGATATCGCCATCTACAGTGTGTCTGTGCGTAGCATCACCTCAGAAATGTTATCACTGAACCTACTCGTTTAGCACGCACTTGCCTAGATCTTGCTCTGGTTACCGACGGCCCCCTTGTAGTCAAGGCGGAAGTAGTCTCAATGAGCGGTGTTAGTGATCATGATCTCGTCATTGTCCAATGT
This sequence comes from Sycon ciliatum, assembly GCF_964019385.1. NCBI lineage: Eukaryota > Metazoa > Porifera > Calcarea > Leucosolenida > Sycettidae > Sycon > Sycon ciliatum. The sequence goes on from NC_088643.1 coordinate 24,351,841, forward strand.
GCCTATCAAGGCCTTGAGCCCATTCCTGCGCACACTCACAGGCTGATTCGGAAACCTGCACCCCATTCTATGGATTTCGACCAATGTGGCCGGGAAATCAGTGAAAGTTTCAGAACTTGGGAGTCGCCCACCAGCCTGGACGGTCAAGTGAAGCACTTTTCCAAGTGTTTGAGACATGTTCTGGACAGAAATGCCCCGATCACTCAGCTCAAGGTGTCTGGATTTGGCAGGCCTCGTCAGCAACCATGGGTTACGCCACACTTGAAAAAGCTTCTTCAGCTTCGAATAAACTTGCACAGGAAACTACGAAGGAACCCAACCGACGGCCCCCTCCTCCAGCAGTACCGGGCAGCACGGCGCGATGGAACCCTCTTGAATAAGAAACTCAAAACAGAATACTGCGTGAAGGCCTTCAACACCCGCAAACGCAACCCCAGTGGCAAATCCTGAACAAGCTTGCAGGACGAGAAAAAGTCAAATCCTTACCTGAGGTGACTACTGTAAGACATGTTATGATAACGAGTCGCAAATTTAACGATTGTCCAAAATTCATAGGTTAACGAGAAGATATGTTAACGATCTTGCAGTATTCTGCCATATCCACACACAGCATATATGAAGCAGTACGGCCTCAACGGATCTTATTATAATGAAGAAATGTCATCCGTTAAAACGTTAGATTTGCTTCCTCCTTATATATTATGTCTTACAGTATATCCAGCCTGACAGCCACATTTGCAACCATAGTTTGTGATCCTGCCAGACCGTCTGAACTTGTTCTACCCAGCCCGCCAGTCGACATTCCCACTCTCGACGAGTTTACGCCAGTCACAGTAGAGTATGTTGAAGATGTCTTGAAGTCATTGAACAGCCACAAAGCACAAGGTTCCGATGAAATACCACCATGTCTCCTCAAAGGATGCCGCACAGACATCGCTGGCCCACTCACCGCTATCATCAATACGTCTGTGCATACAGGCCAAGTTCCAAGTAGTTTTAAGCATGCAGACGTGTGCCCACTCTACAAAGCCGGCGACGCAACTATCGGCTCCAACTACCGACCAGTGTCACTTTTGCCAGTGATATCCAAAGTGCTTGAGAAGGTAGTACACCGACAACTTGTAGCATTCTTCGACAATCATCCGGAACTCGGTGCACTACCGGAGGAGCAGTTTGCTTACATACGCAATCACAGCTGTGAAGACCTTTTGGCGTATGCAATAAACGGCTGGCAGTTGGCCTTGGACAAGAAGCAGCTGTGTGGAGCCATGTTTGTGGACATGAGCAAGGCCTTTGACCGCGTTCAGCATAGCAAGCTCGTGCAGGAACTGGCTTCAGTTGTCGCCGGAGGTGTGGCATTGCGTTGGTTTGCAGACTACCTTACTGGGAGAACCTAGCAAGTCGTTGTCGGCGATGCCCGAGGCAGTACAGAGCCCTGCTCACGTGGTGTACCACAAGGCTCTGTGTTAGGTCCCTTATTTTTCTGCATTTATATCCGCCGTACCCCTCAGAAATTTCAACATTGCCATGCTTTCCTGTTTGCGGACGACATCGCGTTCTACGTCATTGGTCGCAACTTCTCTCGCAATGCTTCAACCGTGCTCAGAATGCTGCAGACAGATCTCTTGAATCTGGAGGACTTCCTCAGTGAACGGGGACTGGTGCTGAATCCCAAAAAGTCTCAGCTACTGCTGCTCAGACGACCTGCTGCGCACCTGGACGTGATCCCCAGCATCACCTGCAAAGGCACCGTAATCCCGAGTCCAGCCATGTTCTGTACCTTGGCCTCCTATTGGACTCGTCGCTCAGCTTCGAGCAGCAGGTGGAGCGTGTGTGCGCAAAGGCACAGTGCAAGGTTGCCTCATTCCGCCACGGGCGGCGCGATGTCTCCATGACCGGCCGCCGCATGTTTTACCTGACAATTGTCCAGAGTACCTTGGACTATGCCATCACATCTTATGTTCACTGCTTGTCTGCTAAACTCCGAGACAAACTTGAGTCAACCAGCAATAGGTGCCTAAGGCGAGTGTTTGGCCATGATCAGTATACTTCTATCGATTTCATTCTCACCAAATATAACCTGTATACTTTCTCTCGCCGTGTAAACTTGAAGCTGTTTGTGTTTGTTTTTAGGTGTCTATCTCGTTGCATCAGTCCTCTTTTAAGCACTTTATTTACCCTCCCCCCCCCCCCCCCCCCCGCTCTGCATCATGCCGCACAAATGCTGCTAGCCGCGGTCAAGCTTCAGCCGCTCTGAACCTTCCCAGAGCTACGTCTCGTTACGGCCTGAATGCTATTTTATTTTTGGCAGTAGACAGATGGAACATGCTTCCACCTGGATGTCATCAAGCTAAGCCCCTTTCTGCATTTGTCACAAGCACCAAGTCATTCCTAAGGTTCCCAGTAAAAAGGCAACGCCTGTTGGGAGTTCCCTAAAAAAATAATAAATTCTACTACTACTACTACTACTATAGTACTGACGTCACACCACTATAGTACTGACGTCACACCATGCATAAATCATTTTCATTATAGCTGAAGATTTGTATTGATACAAACATCGTCTTTCTTTTGCCCCGCTGACACATTTGCTTGTATCTTTGTCTTCTTCTCCAGGCATTGCAATCGAAGAATACACTCGTATCTAAGCTACATGTGAACACACCATCTCCTATACGCATATACTTAAGCAGGGCCGTGGGGCTGTAGGACCGCAAGATTTAAGGCGGTCCGGCCAAATAGGATTCTTGGCCGAAAATGAAAATTATTAATGACAAAACTGGAACCCTGTTTTGCATGAACTTGGTTCAATCGTTGGGTCAATTTTTTTCAGAATAAGGTCGAGCCATGGCCTGACAGCGGGCCGGACCGGGTAATACAGCCCTGTTAGAGGGTAGGCATGATTTTCAAAAGCGTCACAGGTCACTGAGTTCTGCTCCAGTACTATAATACATCCAGCAGAGCCTGTGCAAGTACTGCATGAATGCATATGCAGCAGAGCATGTGCACATGCCACGGGTACTGAGATAAGAGGCACTCACTCACTCACTCACCTCGCACCATCTCCCACGACGCTGGTGCATATGGCATGCAGAAGCGCGGGTCTTGAACATCGAAGAGCGATGGGAAGAGTGTAGTATAGTCGGAAAAGCATGACGAGAGACTTGCCATGAAGATCGTGCCTGTTGGCTTATCCCACCCGGCACCATTGCTGAAGAAGAATTGCTGAGCAGAAAAGGACAGCCATCAGTGTGGCAGAGATTCAACTGCAAGAGGCTCTCCCTTCATAAAACATGTCTGAAAGTAATGGCCACTTCTCACAGCACCCAAGAGAGTGGATGCCAGTCATGGAATGATTTCAACAAGCAAGGCAAGATTCCTGGTAGTTCCACAGGTCATTGTCTCCTAGAACTGTCATTGTTATACCGGACTAAAACAGTCCTTATCTCGGCCAGGTGAGGGGTCTCTTCTTCCACTCGTGGATAAATCTCATAACAGATATGTGTGCTATCAAAATATGTTAGGCTTGTTAGCCCACATAGAGTGTTGCACAAATATTACACAGCAATGAATCAAACAAGTCTCTTTCCGCTGTTACTCCGAGTTTCGTGTGAAAAAAACACTTCATCGGACAGCACATCAGACAGCACAACAGACAGCACATATATTGTTGCACAAATAGGAAACCTGCTGGTCTACAGTCACCAATCTTACCCCAAACTGCTGGGTCCTGTGCCAGAACTTTAGCGGCAGGAGGAACGGGCAGCTGATTGCATGTTCCCCATCGTCCCGCCTGGTATACAGTGCGTTACCAATGGTGAGAGTGGAGCTTGCTGCATCTGCGTACGCCACTGCGCCATACTTCGTTGCGTAGTTCCGTTCCATTGTGAGGTTTGCCACCTGCAACATGGACAGTATTGAAGTGTTTGCAGGATATAAGCAGTTACATTTGAAAATCAGCTGTAGTTTTCCATCACCGAAGAGATTATACAAGAGAATGGTGACATTAGATTACTTGTTAGAGATTTTGAGTCCAAAAAGTTCTGAAACCCTCGTTTGTGTGAAGTTTGAACCAGTTTCCGATGTGAGTATGCAGTTGCTAGGGGCATGGTGCATATTCTGAGGTTGAATTGACTTCAAAACTGCCATGTTTCGGAGCTACCCTGTCACCAATGCAAGTTTTGCGTAGCTAAAGTATGTTAACGCATGCTCCGTACGCGGAGGCATACACGACCCACACACAGACACAGCAGTAGTTGGTTGGCACCACAGGGTAACTGGGCGAAGGAGCTGGCAGTGTGTAACCATGGAGGCGGCCGACCCGACAGAGGCGGGGACCGAGAGTGAGACCGAAATGGCGGCTGACCTGCCAAGGGCAGTAACCGAATAGAGTGATTCGGGAGAGTAGAGAGAATGCTGCCAGCTACTGAGAGTTCAGTGCCCAATCCCTGCTTGTTTTTGTTTAGCAGAGTGAGTTTGGAAGACGAATGAGGTTAGTAGTATAAACGGGGTGCTACAGAATGAGAATTGTAACACAATGAAGTCGGTGTGGGTGGGTGGGTGAAAACACGGAGCAAGAGTCATGCGAGCCAATGCAACTAACAAAGAGAGCCAGGCACGAAGGCTGCTGAAGGGTGTACGTATGCAAAGCGAGCTGCTGGGAGAGTTTGCGCATGCGCACAACGGCGCATCCGTGAGCTGGCGCGAACACGCGCGTGATAGACATCAGCATACAGTGAAAACATTACGTCACCGCGTTAACATACTTTAGCTACGCAAAACTTGCATTAACGCGGTGACGTAATGTTTTCACTGTATGCTGATGTCTATCACGCGCGTGTTCGCGCCAGCTCACGGATGCGCCGTTGTGCGCATGCGCAAACTCTCTCAGCAGCTCGCTTTGCATATGTACACCTTCGTGCCTGTCTCTCTTTGTTAGTTGCATTGGCTCGCATGACTCTTGCTCCGTGTTTTCAAACTCCGGAGTTCTTCAGTTCTGTTCAGACTTCCTTGTACAAGGTGACATCGTCGTTTTGGTCTCTTGTTGCCTAGTTGTGGTGTCCAGTCCCTGGGCGGACTGGAACTCTGAGTACAGTATCCGCGGAGTGGTTCAATTACTCAAATTTTCTCAAATGTTCCCACGCTGAGGCAAGGGATGTTGCGCAGGTCCGGCAGGTCATCTTCTAGCCCCTACGCTAGAGCAACATCCTCCTCTGCTACTGGACAGGTGGTACCCCGTCTGGCACCAACCAGGCCGGAGCCCCGGCCCAGAACCTCGCGCCGCCTCGTGCTCCTCGTGCTCCTGTTGTACCTAGCCAAGTGCGTCCATCTTCAATGCCGGCCGGCCAACCAGGCGCGTGCACCGTATGAGTTTTTTGGTGTCTGGAAACCACCTTTTTTCGGGCAATCTTGCCAAAGGAAAAGCGTGCCTACTGGATTGGTTATCCTGCATACGCGTCGATCGACGGGCAGTTTACAGTACAGTGACTATGTCCTTATTTCTAAGTGAGAGAGAGTTGCTTTGCATGCAGTTCAAAATACATTATTCTCTCTTTCTTCAGTGGAGAGTAGCGACAGAGAGATCGATCTCTAGCTCTGGTTCGCTCCTGGATTGGCGATGACGTTCAAGAAATCCGTTCTGTCTCGAAATTTGAGTCAAGCACGCGCGATGCAAGTCAGTTCAAGGATATGATTGACGATAATCTCCTTCCAAACTGTTGACTCAAATCAAGATCTCCACAGCCTTTCGTTTCTCGCTCATGTGCGCAGCAGAGATGTTCGCCAAAAACGTTGTCGACTGGCAGACGTAAATATGTGCGTCCATGATCCACTTGCGCTGCTTCAGAACGAAGCGCTGCTCCGGCCGCGACTCAAGGACGCGGGGCTTCGCTTTTCTTCCGCGAGCTTCCATCGAAGCAAGGCCCATAACTCTTTATTGAAATCATGTGGAACATTGCCAATACATGCTGAAAACTTCGTCATAAGAACAGAAAGAAAGATCCGTCGAATGTAAGCAGTGTTTTGATGAAACAAACATGCCTGGTGTGGACTAGTGAAGTACCATAGATATAGTGTTATACTTATAGACTGTAGTGTAGCCTGGGCGGCTAGGCCTATCAAACTAATACTTTTACGTGTTCAATATGACAAACATGTATACGAGTACATTGACTTTTGCACCCTCTTTGCAAATGCTTTTTGAAGTGCTGGTATGTAAAAGGTAACCCGTTTTATCCTATTACTTGTATTAGTATTACCGGTTAAACATGTACCAACATTTCCATGCAACATCGTCCCCTCCCTCCATTCCTCATTACTCTTATTTCTGTCCTTTCTACCCCTGTACCTGGTTCCCTCTCAGACGCATTTGTGCCGGCATGATCCTGGTGAAAGCAGTCGGACGAGCCCCGCATCTCATCAGCACCAGTGTTCATTGGTGCCCTGCACCCCTAATCTTGAGTCCCCCCCCCTCCCTCCTCCCTAGCCCTCGCCGTTATCTTCGACGGGATGTCCGCGGGATGCGCATGTGCACCAATATTATACAGTGGGTCTCTAGAAAAAAAATTACCAACTCTAGAAACCCCCCTTTCAAGACTCGGTGCACGCCACTGCCAACCACCCCAGCCCACACTGGCGAGCCAGATCTCCGCCGCCGTGGCTGTTGCTATTCAGCCTCCGGCCGACAAGGTTACCCTGCTGGAGCAGGCTGGCGCGGCCCAACTCGCCGGCCCAGGAACTGGCGTAAACTCGGGACTCTCTCATGTTCCGACGCTCAGCGGAGCCTCGCTTTGTGCTGCCGGATCTATCGCCACTACAGCGCCGGTTTTACCAGTATCAGTACCGGCTGCCAGCCACCCGCCACAACAGTGGCCATCATCTGGAGACCTCCCGGTGGTGCCGCTTCGCCTTCGAGACTGGATTGTGCGAGGTGAGTTCACAGAATTAAGCGATTTGCTGCCTGAATCCCTGGGTTTTGAGGGGGATCATGATGTGATGCAACTCGACGTGGGCGCGGGCCGATCTGTGCAGCTCGTTCCCAAATCTTCCCACCGGCAACCCGCCAAACGACACATCTACGATCTTGCCACATGGGTGGAAGCGTTCACCACATACTCCGGGGTGCTGGCCGACGCCTCACCACAGCTGGCTGGTGATCTCTGGGCGTATCAGGCCATCATTGTCGATGCCAACGTCCGGTTCCACAACGACGTCTGGCTGTCCTACGACCGCAAATTCCGTATGGCCAAGGCATCCCTCCCTCACCGCTATTCCTGGTCCGTCATTGACCCGAACCTGTGGCAGTCTTGTCTCACGGGATGTGGGCGGCCTCCGTGCCAGCGTTGCTCCACTCTAAATGCCACGTCCACACAAGGAGAAGTTGAGGACACAAAATTCCATAACGACGCGAGACTCAGTCGCTTCGGCCTACTACTTGATCACATGGCAGGTCAAATGGCAGTCAGATGATACACCACCTGATATCACAATGATGTAACATTGCAGATGATAATTTTATAGCATTCACATGATGTACCACATGATAGATCACATGGTACCACATGACATCACATTACAGATGAAATGGCAGTCACATGATGTCTCACCCAATGCATCACATGATAGATCACATGGTACCACATGACATCACATTACAGATGAAATGGCAGTCACATGATGTCTCACCCAATGCATCACATGATAGATCACATGGTACCACATGACATCACATTACAGATGAAATGGCAGTCACATGATGTCTCACCCAATGCATCACATGATGGATCACATGGTACCACATGACATCACATTACAGATGAAATGACAGTCACATGATGTCCCACCCAATGCATCACATGATAGATCACATGATACTTAGTGCACTGTAGGGCTAGGCGGATAATGCTCGCCGAAATCCCTCATTCTGCTTTTCGGTCTGCTCAATATTCTGCTCATGAAAGTGCATTTTCTGCTGAAATTTCTGCTGAAATCCAGTTATGTAAAAATACACTTGGCACACATAATTGGGTTCAGGATCTAAACAGATGAGTCATGTGAAATACTAGACAAGGCATTCTAGTCTTTATGAAGTATATTTGCAAAATGCTTGTTTTGCGAACATTTTCAAGTCTGACTTCACTGGTGTCGTGATCCACGGAATACCCGTCCGCGGCCCGGCTTGCGCAGCAAAAGATGATTTGATTTGAATCTTTTCACACAGCGGGCTTTTTCACCGAAGGTCGAAAATCGCTGCAACTGGGCCATATTATGTAGATCTACGACTCGTAGACTTCTGCCACTGGCCTGCCATTCAAGGCTGCTACCTTCCGCAAAGTAACAGTTCCAGCCACATTTGGTGGATGGATGGACTGCGTGTCGAAGAACGCGGCAAATCTGCTGCAAAAGCAGAACGTCGCACGCCAATTCCGTGGTAACTGTCATTTGACATGGCAGAGAATGCTTTTTCAGCCCCCGTTCTGCCGAAATATGCTCGACCCCCCAAACAGGCGTTTTCTGCCGAAAATTCTGCCGGCATTATCCGCCAAGCCCTAGTGCACTGTTGATCGCATTACATCACATTACAGATGAAATGACAAATCATATGCATTACTCGTCTTTGAGATCCGCAGTGCCATATTTAATTACTAACGTCCACACAACACATCTCGAAACTTGCCCCTCGGCACGTCCGTACGCATGGCGCATGCATGCAATTTCCCATGTGACCAAGATACGCAGCGATATCTATGTATTATTATACACTCAATCCCTGGCCGGTGTTAGTATACATGGGGAGTCCTAACAGGTGTTGATTTCATCACTCTTTGCCCTGGAGTGATCACTGAACATTATCCTTGGCTAGTTCACACCATACCTGCGTCAGGTTGACCTGGGAGCCCTTGTTTATGCTAAAGCAAGCGCCTCGCTCGGCTAGGTTGTCCCGCATGTGAAGTGCGCCCGTGACGACTAGTCTTGAGTTCTGCAGCATCACAGCCGAGCCCCGGCTGTCTGCAAATGATCTGCAGGAAGAGGAGGCCATGTGCACCGAGCATGCCATCAGGTCAAGCTCATGTACAGGTGCAAATGTCAGACGAATCCATTATGCATGTGATGTCATACTAAATCATGTCAGGGATGAATTTATTGTCATATTTTTGCTTAGCAGTTTTGGCTATACAAAATCACAATTGTGTAGCAGACTTTGATTCTCATTAGCATTTTTCTTTGAAGGTTGGGTGTTTACCACATTGCCCTTCTATAGCCTGTATGTATCGCAATTTTCTGCGAGTCACGGTGACTTTTGAGTAGCAGTAGATCGATATTGCATCGCAAACTGCGATGCGATACAGGATAAATTCATCCCTGCATGTGATGTCATACTAAATCATGTGATGTCATACTAAATCTCATCTACCATCATCTGCCAACAAAGGCATACATGTACGTCTCTGGACAAGAATTTGTAACTTAAAAGCGAGTTTTGGTAGATGGAAATGGATGTTTCAGGAGTTCACTCCATCACCTGAGTAGTGCATGCTTTCGATCAAATGAGACGATCCTCCCATAGGGAGTCTTAAAATATTTACGTCTCCCTGATGTACATGCAGTATCCTGGAGCCCTTGAATGTACCTGGCTCTGACCCGGTTGCAAGAGTTTTTGCCAGGTACACATGTGCCTGGTTGGTTTGAAATCCTGGAGCCCTTGAATGTACCTGGCTCTGACCCGGTTGCAAGAGTTTTTGCCAGGTACACATGTGCCTGGTTGGTTTGAAATCCTGGAGCCGACACTGAGGAGGTGATGAGATCCTAATCCTGTGTACCTATGCCCCATCACCATTAGAGTGTGACTCACGTGTATCCTGACATTCCAATCTCTGCATTGCGTACACTGACAGAGCTGCTGCCCGAGTTGTTAGTATAGGTGATGCTGTGCCAGTGCATGGCAGGCACTGTCGGGCTTGCCATGCAGACGCCGAATGCCTGCGAGTAATTGGTCTGCATGCCGACCAGCCGTTTTCCGTCAGGTCGCCGCTTGCTGGCGGTAACGGACACTGCACCGCCTGTCTGCAAGTTGTTGTACATGTGCACCGAGTTGTTTAGAAACGACACGTTACTCATCTTGACACAATTATTCACAGTGCTGCTAGTAGACTTATCCTGAACAACCAGGCCACCACCTTCCTTTGCAGCACTGTTGTAGGAGAATTTGCAGTTGGTAAGCAGTACGAGGTTTGTGATTTTGAGGGGTTGCCGGCGACTTGGTTTGTTGAACCGTATCATCATGCCACCCCCAAACAGGGCCGAGTTCTTCCGGAACTCCGTGTTGTTTATGTGCACCGAAGCTGACGCCTTGAAAGAAGCAGGAACGCCATTAGCATTGAACTCAATGAGCACCGGAGCGCCAATAGGTATTGCATTGTGGATGATAAGACATTGCTCAATCAAAATCCAGGGTTGAATGTTTGGAACAAGCTTGACGGTGATGCCCAGGCCGACAGCTTTGTCCATGCTACGCACGCGCATGTCATGCTGCACCATGTCGCGATCAAACGGTGACCCGATGCCGGAGACTTCAGTGTCGAACAGGATTACACTGGGGTAGCAGTATGCCGGGAGGAGATCGCCACTGTTTGTGCTGCTACTGCTGATGTTCACACATTCAGGACGCCTGGGAAGAGCCAACCCATCTAGCTGGAAAAAACCTGCTGGCCATTCGGACTGATTCCTCGCCGCTTTCCATCCTGTGCGGGGTGCTGTATAGGCAACATACAGTATAGGTGTCCTTGCATCATTGTTGAATCTATTCAGTGGGAAGGTATCCCTTCTCGCTGCCTGACCTTGAAATACGCACCTAGAGAAGATGACGTAGCGGGAGTTTATAACTTCGACGTGACGATCCTTACTCCAGAGTCCTCTAGTCCGACCCAGGGCAGACATGTACTTCAAATTCACAAGACGGATGAATGTTGACAATTCTAAGCGAAGCATGCTGCCATACAGTGGCGTACCGCCAGGTCCTGCGTTGTAATTTCTTCCCAGGCGTATGTTTCGAAGAGTGAGTTTCTCACTCCTGTAGAGCAGAATGAGCGCTGTGCTGTTGCGAACAGTACCTCTCGGAGGTACGAGGATGGCTTCGCTGCATCCGCTTATACTGTTGTTGCCGTCTAAGAGTAGGTTCGAGGTAGCCTTGACTTCCAGACCTCTGTTAGCCGGTCCCAGACAGGTATGGTCATTACTAAACTTTTCGAAGCAGGCCTTTCTCCGTAACAAGACACGACACTTGGCTTTTTGTCCATTGTCCGTCAGCATTCGTATCGTGACGACTTCTTCAGCAGATTCCGCCATTCCTTTTCTCACTAGGTTGGCTCGGCAATCAGCGATCACCTTCAATGCATCTTCAACCGAGCGACACGGCCACCGTCTGCTTCCGCATGGCAACCCAGTGCTAGCCGTGGTGTCATTGCCGAAAGCGCCAGCAGCATCGGGAACGACGGTGGACAACCCGTATTTCGGGTTATTCGCAACCTTCTCCGACCAAGCGGATACAAACACGGGACCAAGTCTAGCCAACTCACCTCGGGGAGTTCGGAATGCTGAACTTTGAACTCCTTGAAATGCTAGTGCTGGTAGAGCTAGTACCCTTACCAGAGCGAAGATGCTGACAAGAATGGCAGCCATGGCTCCATCCAGAGTCATACTTGGCGCCATGGCGAAGCGAAATATGACAAAGAACAAAAGCGAGATGTATTCCTTGGCAAACTACAGAGGCCAACACACATGCGCACAAATACATAATAGTTATTTGGAGCTACCGGATCCGCGAATTGACCTCTACTAAGTAACACTAACAGGTAGTGACTTGCACACCATTGAAAAACAGACATTCGAGTTATGCAGGCAGCGAATTTGATAGTTCCGCTACTGGCACCAGGCCAGGGAGTGGTGAAAGCCTGCTGAAGCCTGAAGGCCTGATCGGCACCGTTCTCGTATATGATGCAGACTGCATTGCGGATCTTGACGCAACACCATCGCCAGAATCTGGTGATGGCATTGCTGAAAACAATAATCGTTATACCGGCGACTGGTGACAACGAGTCAGAGCGTTTCGCTTCACTCGCCATGACCAGAGTTGGAGAACTAGCTACTGGAGAGCCTATCCTCCACCAACGCGCATCGGCTGCGTGTACTTTTGTGGATGGTCATACATTGTGGTCTACAGTACAAAAGTCATAATACATCATGCGAAGTAGGTGGTGTGCAAAACACGCGTGACCCGCCGCGTGTCGGTCTTTGGCTTCTTTCCACTAAACTGCGCGCATGCGGCCTAGAGCGTGTGCGGGTTCTTTTGACTTTCGCCATCTGCCAAATCTCTGATCAACAAACATAATGAACTGTACAGGAGAACATCTGGTGGACACTGGCACACACTCACGTGACGCTGGCACACACTCACGTGACGCTGGTGTTTAACGCCACCTTCGCAAGGGGACGTCGCTCGAGACAAACTTCCACCGGTAGATCAACTGGAGATGGATTTGAAGACTCCACCGCAGCTGTATAATATTATTATATTCTTGGATTGTGGTGGTGGGCAGGTGTGTGTTTATAATACCGCCATTTCACCGGGTGTGTCTTTACCATTACACTGCACCCATACTGTAGGCATGGGGCGAAGAAGAGGTTGTAGAGACTTCGGGTGTTGCTTCCTACATTGTATGTGGGAGCTCGCGCTTTTTCCGTCGACTTGGATTGACACTTGACAGACTCACGACTCGACTGCCACCCAGAGCACACGAGAAGTACATCGAACCTTCCACTCGGAAAACCTGCAAGAACGCACCACTCTCTGCTCAGTACACTGACTTGTGTTTCGGGGAATTCACCCTCAACAGTTGAGCTTGAGTAGTTGAGCTTGAGTAGGCAGATCAAATCAGCAGATTTTGTACTCCGGGAGTACTGCATTATGTGGTGCTCTCCGAGCGAACCATCACTACTAATACTATACTGTAGGAGCACGAACTTACACCATGACGACGCTCCATTTCCAGCGCGACAAATCCCTCGAGAGAACTCCAGCCAGCAGCGTGAGCCAATGTCGCCCATGAAGCCTTGAAGGTGCAGAACAAGTGCTGACTGTGAGGAGTGGTGCTGTCTTGCAGGTTATTCCCTTCCTCTTCTTGCTCTTGCTGCTGACCCTGCGAAAGAGGCTAATGGTTCATTGGTTGTCTGGCTGGGTGTGGTTACCAAAAATAGTAAAATACGGACTTTGTGTGAGCGGTGTAGCATGGCTATACATGTACCTCGGTATAAAACTGTGTAGTGCGGTTGTGAGGGTGAGAAGGTGTGCAGGAAAGAAAAAGGACGTTTCAAAAAGCGCTGATATGAGGAGCGCTGCTTTCTTGGAGGTCTTACCGAGTGGAATGTTTGATGGACTTTTCGCGTGCTCTGGATGGCAGTACTAGTAGTAGTGAATCAGCCAAGTGTGAATTCGAGTCTACGGACAAAGCGGGAGCTCCCACGTAGATCTACTGTGCTGCATCACACAATGATTTCTCCCAGGTACTGGAGATGATCAGTCATGGTTCCATATTCAAGTCTTTCCACACAAGAACAGCAATCAGCATGGCGCTCCCGAATCATTCGGACGTAGATCTACATCTACATCTCCATTTCTTGTATCGGACGGAGTGCCTTGGCCCCTGGGCGGATTCTGTTGGCAGATTCTGCTCGAAAAGCAGTGACACTGGCAGAATCCTACAAACCTTATGGGAGGTACTTCCTTGAATGCTGCTCCATTTCTTTATCCACATACCATGAAACCATATCATCCACATACCATGAAACCATATCATCCACATACCATGAAACCTGCCAGAAATAGTACCAAATAATTTAATTCTGCTGATTTTTCTACCACCATTATCCACCAAGGGCTATCATCATCATCATCTGCGTTGCCGAAAAAAATAATAATAGTAAAATTAAAAAAAAATAATAATCAGGGAGTCGTATAGACCCGGTCTATACGACTCCCTGATAATAATAATAAACGGCATTATGCAGCTGTGTAAGCAGTAGATGCACAGTGTGACTGCCAGGGCTACGGGCTAGCACCAAGGGCTAGCACACAGTGTTACTAGTAGTATTACCCACAGAAAGAGGGGAACTAACACCGATCGCACAACAACCAAACGTATGTTGCTGATGCTCATGCTGCTTGGAGACGGTGTTATCATCGGCGAGTCGTGAAAGCTTTCACACCTCACTGCATGGCTATCATTGTCGGGAGCGTCTGCCATTGCGCCGGTTAGATCTAGGCGTGATGAGCATCTCCGCTGCACCTTGTATTTGGTAGATCTACCTTTGGGCCACTAACTAAGGGCTCGTTCGCTCTTTACTTTTCGAGGAGTTTCGTTTTTCTGAAGAGGTGGCTTATTGGCCTCTTCAGAAAACGAATGTCACCTCGAAACTCCTCGAAACTCCACAACCTCATCCGATGGGAGAGGTGGATTAGTTCCGAAGAGTTTGGAATACCGGTAGGTACGTCGAGATGGTCGATCAGAGACGTTATTATTGACGTCAAGAATTTGTTCGAAAAGTTGAGATGAAGAACATTCGAACGCTCCCTAAATGTATTTGAGTTTGATAAAGAAGTCGGCCACTGGGATGTGATATTTCGTTCTTCACTTCCGGAGACACGCTACCAGTAGTCTACCTGAGCCACACTTGAAAAAGTAGGTAGACCCTACGTGGAATCCTGTACTCTTGTCTTGATAACAAACTCTTCTTTTTTTTAATGTCGGCCAGTCGGCTACCTACTATCATTTTCGTCTTGTGGGGTTACCATGGTTACAGTCAACAAGGTGAAGCAGCCATGTAGGGGCGTGACGCCGTGAGCCCGCCTTTCGGCAAACTACTTACACGGCATAACATGATGAACAGTGAACAAAGTTACATGCGCGGATACAGGCATTGTTCAGTCACGGCCAGTGTAGATCTACACTACAGACTACAGTACAGTAGACCATGGTATAGACATGGTAGATATGCTGATGATCGACAAAATGGGATAGGAGCCGGGCCGTGACTGTGGGAGTGTGATGCACGATCCAGTGCATATTTACCGGGATACATGTATCCGGTTTCCTGCAGATTCGCAGCCCGCCACCACCATGACCACTGCTGGCACTATGCACGCACAGACTCAGTATGGGCATGGCTTCTCAACCACTTGCACAGATGTTCAACAGGTGCCGCGGAGGCACCGACGAACTCTCCGGCGCACTCTGGCTTCTGGGTTGTGACTCGGATTGCCATGTCCTCCTCGATGGCTCACCGATATCGAAGGAGAGAAGATACGGGTCTTGAAAAATCGCTTTTCTTGAAGACCCGTCACGGTCCCGCACCGCAGTTCGTGGGTTTTATTTTCTGCTCTTCATTGTCGAGTTGGGTAACTGGGTCGAAGTCTTGCATATTTGCCTTGGCAGTGTATTCTATCACGAAGCAAAAATACATCTACTCGTAGAGCCAAAGGTTCACCACGCCTTGTCTTTCCACGACAGGAATGAATGTCAGGACTGCTCCAATCGGTCTAGCAAGTACCGCTCCTCGTTCTCTGCCTTTGGGCGCTTGTTGATCACGGATCACTGATTGTCGCAGCCGCAATGCTATCATCGGTGATCATTTGGGTCATTCTGGCCGGAATAAACTTTTCGCCTGGTGGACGGAGGAGATCAGTTGCTATGGCTTTCGCATCGGGGGAGTCGGAGCAACAGCAGAAGCAGCAGCAGCAGTTCGGTCACTCGGTGTATGTGCGCCATTTCACTTGGCCGGCTCATCCACCCTCTGGCAATCCTGAGCAGCGGGTGAAAACACCGTCCTGTCGGAGCAAAGCGGATCCTTGCGTGTCTCTCTCCGACGCTCTTGATGTGGTGGCCGACCTAAACGAAGAATTTGCAGAAGATGCCGGCAATACGTCCGAGGTGGTAAACGTGTCCGTTGTGCTGTTGGCAACGAAAGCGACGGGATGCAAAGTCTTGTTGCATCCCTCTCGGACGACTGTCACTGCAAGCTCCGCTTCTACAGCTAGAGTAGCTACAGAGCAGTTTGATGTTGGCATCACAATATCGCGCTATAGCTATACGAATCTTGTAATCGACGGCGGTGCTAATAATTGTAACCACACAACGCTGGTGCCACCACCTAGAAAAGGTCTGAGCGGTGACTCTCATCACAAGACGGCTACCTTGTTGAAATTTGCCGACGCCCACCAAGTCAGCATCGAGAATATAGTGCTGGACATTGGCGAGCAGAAAACTTCTGGCTGGAACAACGTTCTGTACAGCCTTGTGAATGTCACTGAGTCGACACTCATCCGATTCTCCAACTGCCAGTTCAAAGGAAGGTCGGCTGACATGAATATGCCGTACCTCGGACACGGAGTTTCAGTTATGAAGAGTTGGTACGTGGTGTTCGAATTTTGTGATTTCAGTGGAAATTTCAACTTGTTCCACATCGTGCCGAGAAGGGGCGGGAAAGGAGACAAAGCCCAAGCCACGAAAGTTTTCCCCATGTTGTACGTACTGCTAACTCCGGAAGCGCCAAGCAGGGACGACGATGACAGAAAGCTCGCACAAACGTTTGTCTGCGCAATTACAAAGGTCCCTGGTTCCTGCTCAAACAGTACGCACCCGCCAGCCCTCCTTATCAGCGCGTGTTATTTCACGTGCGGACAGGAGTGTAATGAGGCTAATATGACGTCGACTCTGCACAGGTCATTTCTCTTGCAGACAGGTTCTCGTAAGGGAGCTCTCCGGGGGCGAGCGCTTGGCATCTACCTGCCTCTTAACACAGGCATTCTTGTCAACATTCACAAAACACACTTCTACAATATTTGTAGCGCTGTAGCAACCACAGTCTTGGTGAAATTTTACATGTACCGGCGCTATACCAGGAGCGAGGCCAGTCTTCTTGTTTGCTCCAATTGTAGTTTCCTTGAAAGTATTGGCATGATGGGTGGCGGAGCGACAATCAGGTTTCCATACCAGTATGGAAACACTCGTGGTGGTCAGCTCACTGGACCCTTTGTCATTGTCAACAACTCTGAATTTGCAGGCAATGTGGCTTTGAGAGAAGGCGGTGGTGTTGCAGTTACCGGCTGGCCAGCGCCCGCTGCAGAAGGACATGTGCGCTTCGTAAATGTTGGCTTCTTTGAGAACATAGCCAGCTGGAATGAGCTACATCTTCCTGGGGGTGCAATATCTATCAACGGCAGGAGTGGAAGAAGACCAACCACTACACAGCCGCGGAGGACTCCATCTTCGCGGCGGCCAACGCGCTCCAGTGGTGCAGGGAAGAGAAGACCGAGCAAGTGCATAGGCCAGGCTCTCTGCATACATTTCTTGAACGTCAATTTCACTGACAACTCTGGATTTGGAAGTTTCCGCATCGGCCATGCCACGGCAGTATTCAGCGGCACAAGGTATTGACTGTTTAGTCTGAATTCAACACTTGCATTTAAGTTATATCGATTCGACGAATGTTGTTTTAAAAATAGAATGAAATTTGAGCATGACCTG
Source organism: Sycon ciliatum (assembly GCF_964019385.1). Taxonomy (NCBI): domain Eukaryota; kingdom Metazoa; phylum Porifera; class Calcarea; order Leucosolenida; family Sycettidae; genus Sycon; species Sycon ciliatum. Next base: position 24,369,417 of record NC_088643.1, read on the forward strand.
CCTTGGGAAACTGACAGAATGGAAATGATGATTGAAAAGCACTCAACGGGCGCGTTTGATTACACACATTTCCGTCAATTCTAGAATTAGTTATGGTGGATGCACCGTTCGAGTACACAAATTCCGTCGTCGGAATCGACGGAATCGAATTCCGTCAATTCTGAAGAGAGGGCGGAATTGCGCCGATTCTCCTGCCAGAACTGATGCACTCGACGCACACGCCATGCTAGGTCCACGTGTGCGGCTGCGCGCGAGGGTGTACAGGATCTCACATGATCCCTTTTACGATTTTTACACGTAGTCGTTTGTTTTCATGGCCGCAATCCGTTCATTCTGTTCATTCGAAACCTGAATATAGTATGTGTGATTGTGTAATTGAAAGCGCCCAATGCCAGTACACACAAAATGCGACTCTGTAAGGAGTTTTAAAAGAACACGCAGCACAGATGACTGTATATGAACATGTACGATATAACCTAGTGTTCATTAGCTTGAGGGAATGAAAAAAGAGGGGGGGGGGGGCGAAAGAAAGAGGAAGACTGCAGCGCAGCAATTGGAGAAAGGGCCTGCAGGACTGCTGAAGTATTGTGTCATTTTGGCACATCATCTCCTTATGAGGGACGGCATCATTTTTGAAACCGGCATGTTTGCGCAATCAGTACTAACTTACTATTTTCCGCACACATTCTGCAGTTTCTACCATCACAAACCTGACTAGCGCTACTATAGAAGTTGGTGACATTCTGCAAAATTTTTGTTCATAAGCAGAGTGTGGTATAGGTACTTTTCTCACACATTGTTAGACCCATTGATAGCACACCGGAGGTATTCATGGTAAGCACTGCCTTCGCCTTCTTCTCCTCCGTGTCAATGGACAACTTGCAAAGTGTTACTGTGAGCCTGTTGGAGGCTATATTATCACTATGAGTATTACAATGGTGGCTGCGGTGGAATTCGAACCCACGCCTCCGTAGAGACTGGATATGAGTGTTACAATAGCTAATACGGCTTTGTGGTAAATTCACTGCTTTCCGTGTGTATTATACAATTTCAGTCCCTCGTTTGTGTATGTGCCGGCGCTGCACACGGATCTTGTCTCACCCATCGCGTCATCACTTACGTCTCCTAGGACATGCTCTAATTCTACGTGTAGAGTGTGGAATTGCACCAAGCCAGCCCACTGTATCATCATTACCGTGCCTCTCACTCATTATCTACATAGTACCTCTCCACTGAGGAGCTTTCTGAAAAGGAGCGAAACAACTAGCTGCCTGGAGCAATTTCATATATTTTTCCAAATTTTGGACTTCCCTAGTTCGAGTCCCAGTGGTGTGACTGATGGTTTTTTCTTTCTTTCGTATCTGGATTGCAACTTGCAAGTGTTGAGTTTCAGAGAGAAAAGAGCAGTACAAGGCAGGTGGCCTAATTTCGTAATGCTGCCTGGAGTGTCAGGGGAATTCAATACTTCACTGGAATTGCCCTTGATATCGTGGTGTTATGCAAGTGGCGTAGGATGGCCAATAGTGTGGAAGTGCTCGAAATTCAAAGCTGGATTATTTACATTGGCTTCGGCGATGAGCCATAGCCTCCTCCTTACGAGTCGCTTGAATCCTCTCACGAAATCTTGTTTTCATTTGTCCGTGTCATCATGCCGGTATTGCTGTAAGTGTTTCCTGTAGGTGCTCGTTCTGTATTTCCTGTTCCTTGCCCAGCTCAGCTGTTGGCTCACAGCTGGGCTGGGTTTCCTGCTTCTTTCCTCCTTGGTGTGGCATGTGACTGTGTGTGTTTGTGTGTGTGTGTATATATGTGTGTGTGTATGTGTGTGTGTGTCTCCATGTGCATATATCACATGCGTGTGCCGATTGCATGGATTATTTGCATTGATTCAGGTTTGAGAACAACAGTGAATCGGCCATTGTCGCAGACCAGGCCCGTCTAATCTTCAGTGATTCTCTGCTGATGGTGAACAACAGTGGAAAATACGGTGGTGCATTTCGCCTACGCAAGTTTTCCTGGGCAGACCTGACTGAGGTAATAGTAAAGAGTTGGTGGACAAGCCGTTGATTATTCACTCTCATTGTAATATCAAAAAGTATTCTTTCTAGACCAAAGAGTGGTATATTTGATAACATTTAATAACGATAGAAATTGTTACGATACTTCTCCAGACGTTTCGTTGTTCTGAACAACATCGTCAGTGGATAAGAAAGAAAGCCACTGACGATGTTGTTCAGAACAACGAAACGTCTGGAGAAGTTATTAAATGTTATCAAATATACCACTCTTTGGTCTAGAAAGAATACTTTTTGATATGAGGTAATAGTGTGAAAACTGAATGATTTCCTCTCTTTTTAAACTAAACAGTTTCAAATAGGCCGAAGTATGACCTCTCTCTGATTTGAGTGACAACGATTGCAACCATGAAAAGAAAATGCTTCCCCACAAATTTCCCATTTCTCAATGATTTCTCTGTATTTGAGGGAGGTGAAAGAGGAAAGTGTGAAAAAAAATTGGCTGCCACTTCAGGGCTCTAACTCGAACCAGATGTAGTAGCTGGCCCGGAGGCAATCACACTCACTCAAGTCAAAGCACTCACTTCGTATATTTACCAATAATTGTCAGGAAAGAAATATTATACGCACACTTGGGATGCAAAAAGAGTAAGGAGGCAACAAGAAAGAAGAAAGCAAGGGAACAAAAGTCCGGCAGCCGGCAGCCATGTTTTAGGTCATTAAATAACGCCTATAGGACGGATATATCCGCCAGACTGTACAGTGCATGCTGAGGTGACTTCAAACTTTCGTCATTCAGTCAATCCTTGTTCGAATTCAACAAACGAAAGGTCTAATCGTATCAGAAAAGCCTCAGCTGTCGGCTCCAAAAAATCCGAAGACGATCCGAGGTCATGGCGCAGAGTTACGACACTCGAACGAAATTCGCGTGGGCGAGTCGGCTCGCGCGGCGTAAAATTTGAAACGCCAGCAAGGGATTTTCCCTGACTCGCTGGCGACGCGTGCACGACTGGCATACGTCATTTTCAAGCTGCATTTTGAAGCTCTCTCCTGCAAAAAAATTGACCGTTCTGCGATCGATATTGTTGAAATGGCTGAGAATTTAGTACCGCGCTCGCAGGTCTGGCATTGGAGCGCTCAGATCGCGCTGCGGCGTTACTCCTACGACTCTATCAATTGAGAACTGGGTATGGCTGTGTTCGTCTTGGAGAGAGCTTTCCATAGAGCCCGAGATTGTTGGAATACTCCAAAGGATATCGAAATTACAGTCAGATGAAAATGTGAGTTTGTGAATTTCATGCGTCTCCTGAAATAATTTAGGCTCTAAGGGTTAACCAATAAGCAATCTATGAAAACCGGTTGCCGACAAAATTCTAGAAACTTCTGGAACATTAGTATAAATCAGTGAATCACAGTTCACAGCTCTGGGAGTAAGCAATGAAAAATCTAAAGAAAAAAAGTTGACTGCCACCATTTTAGGAATCGGATCAGGGATTTTCAATATAGGCCAGCAATGCCCTGCCACTGAGCTACTGTGTAGTAGTATTCTTCTTCTTTTTTCTTTTTCCATCGGAAGCCTCAACAGTGATGAACAACTCTTAAGATGGCCGATAACAGAGTAGAGGGGTGTGAGGTGAGAAAAATAATAATAAAAAAGTTTAGGAATGGACTCAGATGGAGAGCCAAGGTTTAAAGGGGAAGTTAACCCTTTAAGAGCCACAGGAAATTTTCAAAAATCTGCATTTTTTCATGTTCCTCGGATCATAGCTTCAGTTCTACTCACTCAATTCTCACAATCTAGGGCTTCCTGGAAAGGTATTCGCGAGAGGAAGAGAATGAGGTCGATCATGATAGCCAGCACACCGTCTATCCAGCGCTAGATCGCAGCGACAGTACGAAAAATGCCCCAAATGCGTCCAATTGCGTCCCGCTCCAGATATTTCATTCTACTCGATCGTGGAGTTCCAATTTTTTTGCTGTGTACCCTTGACAATATCAACAGTGAAACCCGTGCAAATTCGAGTAAACCAGCGTGACGAAAAGTCTCAAAAATCTCAGTACTAAAGTTGCACTGCGCGCTTTTGAAATTGCCGCGATCGCGGCTCAACTTACGAGTGATTTATCTCGGGAACCGTTGCTCGCAGCGCTTCGCGGATTGTTTCTCCCGACAGGTAAGAGTTTTCTCTTCGCCCTGGATATTTCGATCGATGGATTTGAGCGAGATTAGACTGAGTTACGATCTTTTGAAGTTTTGCATTTGAATGCGTCGTTTACGACGCATTCAAGTATGGGGCGGCTCTTAAAGGGTTAAGGCAAAAATTAAAATTTCACCAGTTGTAGTCTTCGGGGTGCTGGGTCGAATGGTCTTGGTCCGAGAAAGCTGAGACGCTCCCTTCCTACTTGAATCCCAATCGAACTCGCGCACTTCCACCGAAACTGGGTGACTGCGCCCTACTAGATGGGGATTTGTATGCAAAATGTCACTAAAAGCGCCATTTCGTTCTTATAAAAGCACGGATGACCGCGATTGGCCCATATGTTGTAGTCTTTTGGACGCTGAGTCGACTGGTTTTGGTCCGAAAAGGCTGCGATGCAGCGTTCCTCCTTTATTCCCAATCGAACATGGTTGAACAAGCGGTCACGTGCTCCTGCGTACACCAGTCACCTGGTCACTGTGCCTGCAGGGTACAACTTACTAACCTGTTTGACCTTTTTTGGGTGCAGTCCTGTCACTCGAGTTGAACTCAAGTTGAACCTTGGTGTGAAAGTTGTCGCCTGCTGGCGTGATGACCAGGTGATTTGGGCACCCAGGAGCACGTGACCACTTGTTCAACCATGTTCGATTGGGAATAAAGGAGGAACGCTGCATTGCAGCCTTTTCGGACCAAAACCAGTCGACTCAGCGTCCAAAAGACTACAACATATGGGCCAATCGCGGTCATCCGTGCTTTTATAAGAACGAAATGGCGCTTTTAGTGACATTTTGCATACAAATCCCCATCTAGTAGGGCGCAGTCACCCAGTTTCGGTGGGAGTGCGCGAGTTCGATTGGGATTCAAGTAGGAAGGGAGCGTCTCAGCTTTCTCGGACCAAGACCATTCGACTCAGCACCCCGAAGACTACAACTGGTGAAATTTTAATTTTTGCCTTTACTTCCCCTTTAATTTATACAAAAGAGAAAGACCAAGGAACTACAAGTTACGCTATACTGTCCACTAACACCACCAGTTACTAAACAATCAGCGCATGCGATAACATTGCACGACACTGACCGACGGTACTGACGTTCTACAACTAACTGGCTAACAGCTCTAGCACATCTTGGATGCGCACTCCAACAGCCTTCCAACTTGGAAGGTTCTAAGCCAGTTAGCCAGTTAGTTGTAGAACGTCAGTACCGTCGGTCAGTGTCGTGCAATGTTATCGCATGAGCTGATTGTTTAGTAACTGGTGATGTTAGTGGACAGTATAGCTGTTGTGTCCTGCCCCAGGTGGGTTCTACTCGGACTCATCCAGCTCGATCACACACACACACTCGAGGCCATTACAGATTTCAGTACATCTCAAACTCCATATCCGAAAAAGACCAAGCTCACGTGCGAGCATGCGCACTACATACATATGGTCCATGTCCAGGACATGACAATTTCCCCCTCACTAGTTGAGGCGAAGCATCTAGAACTATGCAATAGTAAACACATCAACATGCAATCTCAAAACTCACAACTGCCGAGACATAATATTTCATGATACACTATACACCATATATACACCATAAATATATAATTATATACAATATCCAGCAGAGTCCAAAATATATCATTAAAACTCCACAGACTAGAATAGGTCTATATGAACTGTGTGTTCTGAACGTCAATCCTTGAAACGAACTGGTCGAACAGTAGCGCGGGTTGACCGTCGTTCAGCTTGCGGTGACGACGTCTTGCTGTAGCTGGCACGTGAAGTGCTAACCGACGCAGACTCACTAGTACCGGTTGTTGCTGAGACCGGCGCGCCTAGCTCCGCTGCCGTGACACTGGCGTCGTTGTTGCTGAGTGACGGCTGTGTCGGAACCTGAGCTGTTAAACTTGCTCCACTCTGCTCAGACAGCCCTGCATCGAACTGAGGGATTTGCTGAGGACGGAGCTGGTTGCGATGGCGTTTCCACATTGCATCACCGACTTGTATCTGATACGTCATCGGACTGAGAACAGCCGTGACCACGGCTGGGGCCCACTTATCTCCTCCTTTGCCGAAATTCAAAGCCAGGACAGCTTGGCCGCACTGAAATTCCGGCATGTGCTCCAGATTGTTCTCGTAAACCTCCACGCCCTTACGCCCTTCCATTTTCGAACGATCATATTTGATGCGAGGTTGTCGCCCCATCAACATCTCGGCCGGTGTTTTTCCATTCGCCTGTGGGGTAGTACGATGCGAGAGCAAACACCTCTGCAACTTTGAGTGAAGTTGCCCTGGTTCCTCATCCATGACTTTCATTTTGCTCTTGAAAAACCCCACGTACCGTTCTGCCATTCCATTGGTGGCCGGATGGCCAGGAGCGGTACACGTGTGATGAATTCCATTCTTCCGCAAGAACGTTTGAAATTCGTCGCTTGTGAACTGTGACCCATTATCCGTGACGATATGGTTTGGCAGGCCGAAAATAGCAAACACGCGCTGCAAAGCCATTATTGTTGACGCTGACGTAGCATGGGACGACGGAATAACGTCAATATAGTTGGAGTACGCATCCACCAATACCAGGAACATTTTGCCGAGAAACGGTCCTGCAAAGTCGAGATGCAGTCTCTGCCACGGTCCTGCCGGCCATGTCCAAGTTGCAAACTCTTTCGGGGGATTCTTGGCATTGAGTTGACATAGGGCACACTACTTGACCGTCGACTCGATATCTTCGTCGATTATAGGCCACCAAACGTATCTCCGAGCCAACCGTTTCATTCTCACTACCCCAGAGTGTTCTGAGTGTAGGTCATTGAGTAGGATTACTCTCAGGGAGTCAGGCATGACCACCCTTCCATTCCATAAAAGGATGTTGTCCTCCACTGACAGTTCCCACCGTTTAGCGAAGTAAGGAAAGAGCTCTGGCTCTGACACTTCCTCCCAACCATTAATCGTGAAATGGAGTACCTTCTTCAGGACGACATCCCGTTTCGTTTCCGCCGCTACAGTAGCAGCCCTGATGATTTCAGATTCTTCTTGAACAAACAACACTTGTTGTTCAACTATTTCATCACGAGTAGGATCGCCACTCATTGGCTTGCGCGACAAATAGTCCGCAAATACATTCTTTCTGCCCGGAATGTACTCCATTGAGTAGTTGTATGCCGACAAAACCATCTTCCATTTTTTCAGCCTCGAAGATACCAGAGTAGGCACTTTCTCTGTGCAGCCGAACAATTTGAGTAATGGCTGATGATCCGTTCTCAGCATGAACGTCCGTCCCAACAGATATTGACGAAATTTGGTAACTCCAAACACCAACGCCAACGCCTCCCGTTCGATATTGGAGTAGTTCTTCTCCGCCGACGAGAGAACACGAGACCCGTACGCTACAGGACGAAGCTCGCCCGATTCGTCCTTCTGAAACATTACCGCACCGAGACCAATGCCCGAAGCATCCGTTTGAAGGATCAAATCTTTCTCCGAGAAATAGTGAATGAGTACTTCACTGGAACACAGTGCAGCCTTGATTCGAGAAAATGCATTCTGCTCATTTTCCTCCCATTGCCATTCAGCAGATTTCTTCACCAGATTGTACAGAGGTACCATTATTGTTGCGAAATGAGGTATGAACCGTCGCAAGAAATTCGCCGTTCCAATGAATGATTGAAGCTCGTTAACATTCGAAGGAGCCTTAGCGTCCCGCATTGCCTCAATCTTATCCGCTGTGGGAGCCACACCAGCACTAGAAATCGTGTGACCCAGGTAGGAAATCTCATCCATCATGAAATGAAACTTACTGGGATTAAGCTTCATCCCGACCTCCTGTAGGCGACGTAGTACCCTGATCAGGTTGTTGTGGTGTTCATCCTCATCCTTCCCAGTAATCAGGATGTCATCCACGTAGACGATGCACCCAGGCAGATCTGCCAATATGGATTCCATTGTGCGTTGGAAAATTGCCACTGCTGAGTGAATGCCAAACGGCAATCTCACGTATTCATACAACCCCTTGTGAGTAGAGATTGTCGTGTACGGCCGAGAAGCTGGATCAAGCTCCAGTTGGTGATAGACTTGGGAGAGATCCAATTTGGTGAATTTATCTCCCCCCGACAATTTCGCTAACATTTCCTCAATAGTAGGTAGCGGGTAGTGCTCCAAATCAGACTTGGCATTGATTGAGCGAGAGTAATCAGCACAAATTCGGATACTACCATCCAATTTCAGTACTGGCACAGTAGGCGATGCCCATTTGGAGTGCTCAACTTTGCGAATAACTCCCTCTGCTTCCAATTTCTCCAAAGCCTCCTCGTACTTCTCCGTGATAGAGAACGGCACGGGACGCGCCTTGTGGAAAATTGGATCAGAATCATCCACTCTCAGGGTGATTTGAGCCGACCTCAGCTTGCCAACCTGAGTCGTATCGAACAGCTCCTCAAATTCCTCAATGAGAGCTCTCCTCCTACCATCCATTTGAACATGATTGACATTGACAATCTGTTTCCACGGTAGAGTAAATTGGGACAACATATCCCTGCCCAACAATGACGGACCACCATTATCCACCACACGGAGTAGTGTAGGTTTCTCCACACCATCAATGCTGACATTGAACTTCCCTTCACCGATACATTTGATTTCTGCCCCAGAAAAACCGGTCATGCGTACACTCGGTTTGGTTAAATTTGTACGAGACACCCCAAGTGACTCAAAATCATGGACAGAAATGATTGAAATGCCACTTACCGTGTCGATTTCCATTACAACAGGAACATCATTCACAGCAATTTCCAATTTGTAGGAGGGCACAGATTTGCTCTTCAATTCGCCCTGATCCGAAATGTGGAACATTGGCATGCACTCAATATCAGCAAATTCATGCTCACCTGCGTCATCAGTCACAACATTGTGCACCGACGCGCCTGACGTGGATTTCTGCCGACAAACACGCTCCAAGTGCCCCTTCCTGTGGCAGTGACGACACTCAGTGGCCTTGTGTTTGCACTTATCTGCCAAGTGTTGAGTAGACCCACAGCGGTAGCATAATCTCTGCTCTCGAGATTGATGAGATTGACGAGAAACACCAGACTGCGCCTGCGACCGCGATTCCACTGGCCGGTGATTCACCTTGTGCACTTCCTGCTGAGAGGTCAGCTGCACGGCCGCGCGCGCCGCCGATTCCTGCGTCAAAGCTAGTTTGACGATGTCATTGAACGACTGTGCCGAAGTATCTTCTTTCGTCAATAAGAAATTTCGAGTGGATGAGCTGCTCAAGCCAGCAATAAACTGGTCTCGAAGCGCTCGATCGAGGTGATCAGCAAACTCACACCTCACAGCCAATCTCTTCAGACGAATGGTGAAATCCACAGTCGACTCATTTTCCTTCTGCTTCAACTGATGAAAACTGAACGTCGCCGAAACTTGCGAAATTGCAGGTTGAAAATACTTCCTCAAAAGATCGCAAATCTCTGACAGTTTCTTGTCAGTTACTTTCGCTGGCAAACAGAGGCTCCTCAAAATCGAGTAGGCTTCCGCAGACAGCAAACTCAGTAATACAGCCTTCCTTTTCTTGCTGGCAGCCAACTTGTCTGCAGCATTGGCCGAAGCAGCCACGGTTCCAATATCATTGGCAAAAAAATAGAATTCAAGTCTCTCCTCAAACTCTTGAAAGTCGCCGCCGGTAAACGGCTGAAGCGATGATATCCGAGCCATATCTTCGTCGCCAGTTGTTGTGTCCTGCCCCAGGTGGGTTCTACTCGGACTCATCCAGCTCGATCACACACACACACACTCGAGGCCATTACAGATTTCAGTACATCTCAAACTCCATATCCGAAAAAGACCAAGCTCACGTGCGAGCATGCGCACTACATACATATGGTCCATGTCCAGGACATGACAATAGCGTAACTTGTAGTTCCTTGGTCTTTCTCTTTTGTATAAAAAAGTTTAGATTAAATATTATTCAACTCGGATGGTGAGCCAATTAAATTATGATGAAAAGGAGAAGGACAAAATATTACGAGTTATGACTAACTGTCCGCCAATGTAACCAGATCGTATACAGTCAGCGAGTGCGACAAAATGGCGCAAAACTTACAAGGAGTACTGAGATATACCGTATTTTCCCCATTAAACGTACACGTCTCCATTACTAGTACGTCCCCAATTGTAGTACATGTTGGGTGTGGATCGAAAATATAAAAGGACACGTCTCTATTAATAGTACATGCCGGAATGATGTGATGGGCATCAGTGGGGTACAGATACCAGGGTCCACCTTACTTCGTTTTTCTTACCCGTTCATCGTCATTGTGTCTTTGTACACTGATTCTTACCATGGTTGGGTGTATTTACAGCCTTACAGCATCATTATCACGAGTTGTTTGCCACCCAACCCAGGCAATCAATCTTCCCAGAAACGATGAAAGGACACGTCTCCAATACTAGTACAGTCTCCTATAGTAGTACAGGTCTGACCACCTTTGAAAAAATAAAAGTACTGTACATTTATTGGGGAAAATACGGTACGTCATGTGGAACTACTTGTTATTGTACATAACTAGTCCATCATACAATGTATCATGTCATGTTCAGGAGGTCGCACGTGTCACTGACATGCACTCTCGTTTTGTGTTACATGTAGCTGTGACTTTCGTTAGGGTTCACACTTTTAAGTCACAGGCTTTGTCTTCACCTTCTTTCGCGCCTGCTGATGGAGTTCTTGGCATGCAAGTGTTGTAAGCTAGACGTTTTCACTGCAGTAGTCCAGGGCGTACGCCGCTCGCCTCCAGGAGTGGTTCCCATGCCAACTGATGAACCAACATTCCACACAATTGAAGTGCTGTTTTCGTATCCCGCGGAGTTTCTGCACATTCTCCTCAGACTGGGTGAAATTAACATCCACAAGCTGCTGGACGATGTCATTGCTACGCATTTTTGATTTTAAAAGACTGAACCTTTCCCCGTTTTGTGGATGTTTTGTTCAGCATGACGATTGCATGCAGTCTTGAAAGCTGCCTAAGTTTCGAATCATCTGGAGCAAACATCACACAGGGCAAGCAGAAGCCACCATTGCATGCCTGTCAAAAGACTACCCAGGGTAATTCCTCTAACAAGGATAGTTGAAAGTGGCGCTGTTTGCCATCCATCTGGACACGCACAGGAAATGAAATCCTTCGCCTTCGGTGGCGCACAATGATTGTCGATGACGGAAATCTTTTCCGTGTCCGGCAAATGTCGGGGGACTGGATTCCATTGTAGACGTCGACTTTCAGAATATCCCTTCCAACACACTCCCATGTCACTGAAGTAAGTTTTGGATGATCGAGCAGCTTCCAACAACGGTCGCTCTACAGCTTCGCCGACGATTTCTTCCTCAGCGCTGCTCGTTGCATGCAGTCTTCGCTTGCAAGTCAGGTGCCGCGGTCTGCATTCTCACCTATCTCTTGACCTTCGCCACTAGCACTGGCTACACTCTTTGCCTGCTGCTCAAAATAGCTCTGAATAGAGCGCTGGCCCTCTGGATGTCGACGCTTCATTTTTCCTTTCCACAAAGCGAAAGCATCGTCCAAAACACGACGAACTTTGTCAAAACAAACTGCAACAGAAAATTCGACTCGGAGATCGAGGCGATGTAGAGACTTTGTTGAACCCAGCTCAGTAGGCTGTGTCCCAGCACCGCTTTCACACCTGGGCTAGTCATGTCACCATCCTCGACCTCGGACCGTCTGGCCATCAGGCGCGGACTCCAGGCGCTAGGCATGCACTGCAGAGCTGCATGCACTTACTTGCACTGCGAGCGCAGGGCCTGAAAAGGCTGGATCAAAAATATCCGTACTAATATCGAATTTTTTTTACTGGTTCCCGGGCATCCCGGGAACCGCCCTATGTACGCCCCTGTAGTCAGTTGGCTAACGTTAGAGTAGGCTGTAGTGCTTACGAGTTCGGTGAAAGGTTTCGAGCAATTGCGGCTTGGAGCCAGAGTTTTCTAACAGAGTTCTCTTGATAGTCATGAGCTGGTCTTTTGTGTGATTTGGGTGTGTGCCGAGGTAGGAGCACGCCTCTACAGAACATGTCATGATAGTGGAGTTCAGTAGGATGTTGACATTTGGGTTTGTCACAAGTCGTCTTCGCTCAGCTTCTCCTTTCTACGTTTATTACATAAACTTGAGCCTCCCAAGTTGGGTGGTCAGTTGCTTTGCGTCGTCGAGTTGTAGTAAGGCCGGTATGTCCTACAGTCTTACTAGGTTCGTCATCATCCAGTAACTTTCGGCATTCTTTCTTGCCGTGATGCGTAGCTCGTGCTCTTCTTCGTTGCGCTTTCCTTTCCCTCTTGGACCTTTCCGAACCTGTGCCTTCCAAGTTGGAAGGTTGTTGGTTTGCGCCTTGGAGAAGTGTTGGAGCTAGGTGTCAGGTCGCCGAATGTCTCAGTACTCCTTGTCAGTTTTGTGCCATTTTGTCGCACTCGCTGACTGTATAATATCTTGTTACGTTGGTGAACAGTTAGTCATAACTCGTAACATTTTGTCCTCCTTTTCACCATAAGATAATATTATGTGAGGGATTAATGGGATAAAGGCAAGAATTAAAGAGATGTTCAAACTAAACTAAACTAGGAACGCAGTAAACACAGTTATACAATACAAGCGATGCCGATCAATGAGGTCGTTTGCTGAAAAGAAGATCAAAATACTTCTGAAAAGATGCTGCGTCTTCTAGTATGGTCTTGGTGGGATAAAGGCAAGAATTAGAGATCCTTAGCAAAAGTACGATAACGCTAACTTTTACGGTACTCACTCCCAGCCGTGACAAAAGACGTTATCGGGTAACGGAAAAACGTTACAGAGCTCAAAATAACGGGCCGACGTTCGTTATGGTAATTCTGCAAAAAATGCAAAACTCGCATTGTTTTCTAACTGGCGGGAGATAAATAGCACGTGCAGATCGAGATCAGAGTCGAGATTGCTTCCTCTTGTGACATTTAAGCTTTTTTTGGCGAGTTTTGCCTTTCAGTTGACAATGTCTGCGTCCTCTGCTTCGTGCCTTTCACCCTCTATCCCATCTGGGAAACAAAGGACCGGTTCCGCGGCACTCCTGAGGAAGAAATTCATCGGCCTCTCCCAGACGTGCTGGAGCTGGAGAACCGTTACAGTCTTCGGTGCTGCGTTTAGGAATGGTTTTCCAAGGACCTGGGAACAGCGAAAACTCATTTTCGCCGCGCCTCTGCCATTCCAGAGCGAAAGACCTCGCCAAGGTATTCGTTCGGAACGACAGCAAAGTAATCCCTGGTTCAAAATTTTGAATTTCCCGCACTTGTTTCCACGAAAATTCATACCGCCATGGTTGTCACGACTACATCGTCTGAACTATAACGTACATTGTGCTAAGGGAAAAGTCAGCTTGAACGATCCGAAGTACGGAAAGGTTTGGGTCTACGTTAGTGTTGAGTCGGAACAAGATAGTGACGACGACGGGAACAAGATAGTGACGACGACGGGAACAAGATAGTGACGACGACGGGAACAAGATGGTGACGACGACGACGGGAACAAGATAATGACGACGACGGGAACAAGATAGTGACGACGACGGGAACAATATAGTGACGACGACGATGGTAACAAGATAGTGACGGCGACGGGAACAAGATAGTGACGACGACGACGGGAACAAGATAGTGACGACGACGACGGGAACAAGATAGTGACGACGACGACGACGGGAACAAGATAGTGACGACAACGGGAACAACAGGAACAGGTAGGTTGGTGGAACGACATTTATTAGAAACGGGACAAGAGACCAAGACGAACGAAACGACTACATGGTGATTATTGAAGAGGGAGATTATTGAAGAGAGCTTATTGAAGAGAGAGAGTAGAGAGAGCAGCAACGCAATATAAAGGGCCTGGGTAGCTATGGCAAACATGGACGCGCAAGTAGCTACCCAGGCCAAATGAATAATGCATGAACTAAGAATTAATATAATATTGTAATTACTTGTAGGCCAAACATTAGCGTTTCTTTTTTTGCTAAGGATATCTATTAAAGAGAAGTTTAAACGAAATTAAACTAAGAACGCAGTAAACACAGTTATACAATACAAGCGATGCAGATCAATGAGGGCGTTTGCTGAAAAGAAGATCAAAATACTTCTGAAAAGACGCTGCGTCTTTTAGCATGGTCTGAAGGTGCTTAGCAAACGTAGAAGTGCGGTGCTGGGTGCACCACAGGCAAAGAATTAAAGAACAGTGCAGCACGATTTGAAAAGGAATTGACACCGTCAGTCGTCCGGAATTTAGATATTGCAATAGCAGCATTAAAAGAGCTTCTTGTTGTCCTAGCGCCGGTTGAAACTAGAGGGAAAAGGCGTGTCAGATTCGGGAGAGGGAAAACGACATGATTAACATGGATAAATTTAGCAATGCTACGAATAAGGTAATGTTCAAACGGATCAATCGACAATCTAGCTAGTCATCATCACAACAGAGACTATTTACCACCTGCTCATTAATAAACATGTCCAGGTTGGCATGCATCCAGGATTGGTCACTGCATCCAGGGTTGGTCACTGCATCCAGGATGGGTCACTGCATCCAGGATTGGTCACTGCATCCAGGTTTGGTCACTGCATCCAGGATTGGTCACTGCATCCAGGATTGGTCACTGCATACAGGATTGGTCACTGCATCCAGGTTTGGTCACTGCGTCCAGGATTGGTCACTGCATACAGGATTGGTCACTGCATCCAGGATTGGTCACTGCATACAGGATTGGTCACTGCATCCAGGTTTGGTCACTGCGTACAGGTTGATAAGACTCTACACGTGTTTGTCCCTTTTGGCAGGTCACCAACTTGACAATGGAGCTGAACACGGCGCAGGCACAGGGCTCCATACTGCACGTCGATCACGAAACATCGGCGACCACACTCAACCGTGCGCTACTGAGCAATCCGACAAGGGACTATTTATCGTATCGTTGTCCGCTCAGATTTCCGAGAATTCTGGATGAAAATCTTACGGCATTTGCGGTAAGGAGAGGATGTAATGTGCTTGTCCTCGGTGCCACCTATCGTAGATGGTGCCCTCTTTACTTTCCCAGTACGCCCAGGATCCGCTATCCCCCAATAGATCAACACACTTGTCACCAGTCAACAGCAATGGCATTTCACAAACTTCACACCTACCACAAAACCTCACACAAGACAAAGCCTGACAAGAAGAGACCATGCATGACGGGACTAAACTCAGGACTTGTAAAGGGGAGGAAACCCTTCTCAGCATATGAGCATGCCAGGCACAGCTCAAACATCTGTGGGGTGGTGACCATCTACCATCGGCAACCTTATAGTCACCCTTTTGCCCATGTTGACTGTGTAGTGCCCATGACGGCGGCCGTGTGCTGGTGTGGTGACCGAACTACCCTGACTGTACACGAGCAACGCACCTGAGCATACACCCATCCAGTGCATAAACACAAATTGCACAACAGTCAAAAGCGTGACAACGACATCATAAGAATTGTGCATTGCAGCTGTGCACCAAGCATTGCAGCACTGTGACCAGTAATTGAACTGAAAGGAAATACTGGACTACCCAAGGTAGCACCAACGCAAAACCCAATGAAAATGGTCTTTCAAAAAAAATGCCAGCAACAAGCAATGATAACAATTTTACCACAACGCCACACCACCAATATATTGGCAAGAAAATCGAGGCACTAGATGAAGGCACACAGGACAAGCAGTAGCTTCACAAGTAGTTCATTATACAAGGAAAGGGAAAAGAACCATGAACAACAGCGCACATGCTCCAGATATAAATACTAGTAGAGTAGGAGTCATAATATGTGTACTCTTGTTACTAATATGTAGTGACGTAACAAACACCATCCACGGACAGTTCTCCGGTAGGTGATCTTCAGCTCAGCAAACATTATTTTACTGTCAAACAGTCTTAACCGGGCACCCATGTTTGCTGGTACATCTGTATTAGTTATGTGCGCAGAGTGATGCTGGCACATGGTGCATAACCATTTACTTTTGCATAGCCTATTCGTTTTCTAGTCGGAGGTCAATTAGCCAACTGAGCAAATTCTAGAAGTCCAGGGCAATAAAGTGCCCAGCATGAATATTGTCCTTCTTCTTTGCCAAAGAAAATTTTATCTTCTGTAATACACACACATACCAAGCAGCATATGACTGGTCATTTTTTTGCAACTTAACTTCCGTCAACATGTAGCTCGGAGGCATTCGATGACGGACAGTTCTGCACCTGTTTTTCTGGCTGTTTTTCTGATGCAGCATATTCTAAAGGCCAGTTCAGACGGCGCTTCTGCCTTCTTCATGAGCGACCTCAAAACATGTGGCATACGATACCGCCACCTGATGTCATTCCTATACGATTCTCCGATTGAAAACCCTCGTTACTGCATGCCTTATGCGCCTGCCAAGTGGGATATGGTTAACAGTAAGTAACTGGTGTGTTGCACATTAACATACACATACACACACGTACACACACGTACACACGTACACACACGTACACACACGTGACCACAGCAAACTCGCTGATGTGGGTTACATATGAACACATGCATGCACACACGTACACACACGTACACACACGTACACACACGTGACCACAGCAAACTCGCCGATGTGGGTTACATATAAACACATGCATGCACACATGCACACACGTACACACACGTGACCACAGCAAACGCACTGATGTTGGTTACATGTGAACACAAGCGTGCAGCGGTAGCACAAGCGTACAGCGGAGCATGTAGCAATGCAGGAGATTTGAGTAGCATAGTTTGAGCGGTGAGCGGTAGCATGCACCAGTGTGGATCCGTTAGTCTGCATTATTACTATAATGCTACACACACACACGCGCGCGCACATTTGTACTGATGTTGGTTACATGATGTGCACTGATGTTGGTTACATGTGAACACAAGCGTGCAGCGGTAGCACAAGCGTGCAGCGGAGCATGTAGCAATGCAGGAGATTTGAGTAGCATAGTTTGAGCGGTGAGCGGTAGCATGCACCAGTGTGGACCCGTTAGTCTGCATTATTACTATAATGCTACACACACACACACACACACACACACACACACACACACACACACACACACACACACGCGCGCGCGCACATTTGTGCTTCTACAGTCCATTCATCCCAAACTGGCACCATAACTTTGTGCCTTGCATTTAAAGTATATTGGGAGATAAAGTGAAAAACAACTCTACATCCTGCATTCCATGACCGGTGTATTCTTCCTTGACGCTTTTGAGTCCAAAAAAGGTGCAAGGATAGGGAGTTCAATTTTTGGCCAGGTTTTACCAAGTTAGAACAGGCATACCTCAGCAAAATGTACGGCAAAGAAGGTCAAGCACCCATATTGAGCCTTTTAAATTTGGAAAAATTGGGCTTTCAAAAGCCAGCGGGGCTATGTTGGATTGTGCCACGGGTGGATGCTGAATAAGTTTTTAAAGCTGCTCCAGTGTTCTTACATACATGGCAGCATGGAGTTAAACACCGTTGCAGGCGCTAGCAGAACTGTTTTTCTTGGTGGCTGAGCGCAGCAAAACACCTATTTTTCACTCACAACATATTTTTAGCTAGCTGTTCAGACCTTCTAGGGCTCAATAGCGCAGCTTAGAGTGACTGGCCATTTGACTGGTCATTTGAGCCACTTGAACCTATGTTGAAGGACCACGTGTGTTACAAAGACATGTTATGCAGTCACTTATTAACACATGTTCCACTGCATGCACATTCTGTTGTGATGGACTGGTCACTGCAGATGAGACCGCATGCGATCAGTACTACTGCGCAGTTCTGGAGCAGTATGCGCATGACGGTTCTTGTCTAGAGCAGTGTGCACGCCAAGAAACGCCGATACCACTGAGGCTAAATTGTTCAATTGGTAGAAGAACACTCCCGGATGAACGTGTCCTGTCATGGACATACCCTTCCTGTCTGGAAAACATCACAAACCACTTTGGTAAGTCTGAACTACAAGACGTTGGCATGCATATGTGTGTATTTGTGTATGTGCACTTGTCTGTGTGTGTGTGTGCACGCGCGCGCGTGTGTGTGTATTTCTGTGTGTGTGCTGCATCATTGCGCGAAATCGCGCATCTATGAGCGACATCCACATAAACTGCTGGGACCATGGTTGTGTACTCGAATCTCATTCTGAGCACCCTTTTTTCTTCCTTTTTTCAGCCGTTTTTTTGCAAAAAGTCCTCGAGCTCGATTTTTTTTGATCGATCGTTCTTCAAGGAAAGATGAGTGGACAATCGATCAACAGGGCCGAGGACGAATGCGTCTGGTTGGAGTTCTTGCGTGGCACAGGATGACCAGACACACATATAGATACATTGCGACGATCTAATCTGCACAGTGTTTCCTAATACCGCACGCACGACGACGGTAAGTACAATTCATGTGATTTCAAATTGTTTGTGATCTACAACGTCGCGAGCAGGACGGAAATACAGCAACAGCATGACAACCGTTATACCAGGCAGTAACCAACAGTCACCTCCGTCACATTCTCCAGATCAGAAGGCAAGTGAGGCAGTGAACATGAAGAAATAAAGTATGAAAGAATGAAAAGTGAATAATTCAAAAATCTCAGAAACGTTGAACGTAAAAAACACTGAGAACAAGAAAAGTGACTTACTTCGATGGCAAAAGACAAAGCGAATGTTCCTCGTATGGACCTGGCTCTTGCGGAATCAGCCACACTGTGGAACCATGTGTTTGATTCCACAAGGGATGGCTACCTGCTCCTCACCAACCAGCCTCCACGACGGTGGTAAAGTCGCCAAAAATACGAAAGTTGAACATTTTGTGCAAGCATGCAATAGAAAAGTTGTGCTGAGTATGTCGAGTGGCCATTCGCACAGGACAAAGCCGTTGCGCAAGCTGTGACCCTGAAATTTCGTCCACTGGTAGCGAGGGTAACCCTGAGCTGGAAAGTGTAAGGGATGGCATGCTACACTCCCCCGCATACGCTTGACAGCACGATTTGAGGCGTGGAGTAGTAATATACCAGTATCTTACTACCCCTTGATACCTGATGCATGGACGTCGTCATCTTCATCCCGCAGATCGAAAATGTACAGGTGTCGCGTGATTTCGCGCAATGTGGTGGAGGACGGTTGATGTTTTTCGAGCTCCCTTCTCTGGTGTTTCTCTAGATTTTTCCAGGCCTTAGGCGGCCCTGTGGGCCAGCCCTTGGGCCAGTAGAGCGCCTTCAACAAAGGGGTTGACGTAGGTTGAGGACGGGACGGCGTTTGATGCCGTCACCTCTGCCTGCACCCTTCGTTGCTACTCGCGGCGGTTTGACAAGCCCCAGTATGAAATTTGTCAATGAGAGGAGAGAGGAGAGGAGACGTCGTCGTATGCGCTTTGGGTGCTGGAACGTGAGGTCTCTGGTGGAGCGGGACGGCAGGATAGAGACGGCGGCTGTATCTGGTCGCGTTGTTGAGGACAGGAAAGTTCACCGGGTCGTCGGCGAGTTGAGGAGATTGAAAAGAAGGGGCGACGGGACTACAGGAGACGCATTTGTTTGGCTGCGACAGCTACGTCGTGGATGGATTCACGGTGCTCAGCGCTGGACTTCCGCCACCTGCCAGTGCAAACAATCCGTGTATGCTCGGCTCCTAGTCGGATTTATTTATAATTTTTCTAGAGTGCTGTTTGTATGTAGTTTACATGTATATTCCATAACCATTCTGGTCGTAGGGACGCCAAATGCCAGAGTGTTAGCTCCACTTTATATGTTACAGTACAGCTGGGCGTCGAGGAACGACCAGGCTAGAGTTTCACCAAAGCCCAGCATACCAGTGTATACAATCATGGAGACTCAGCTGTGCATAGACTGTATTCCATGAAAATAAGAACGGTCTAGGCTAGGAGGCTGACCCCTGTAGGAGTTGCATTTTAATAGAAAGTATATTTTTCGCAGTAAAAGAGTATTTATTTGTAGAGCTTGTGTTGATACAGATTCCTAGGTTCAAACCCCAAGATGGGCAGTTAGTTACATTTTTTCTCTCCTTGCGTATTTTGTATCTGCATGTTATTACCCTTTCCGTGAGTCGCTCGTGAGTAATGTATGAGTCATGTATGGCTAAACCCGTATTTACCCGTATGACTGCTGCTAGTGTTATTGTTCTAGACCATTAGCATAATTAACCAATCACAGTTCACAGCTCTGGAATATTCTAGAATTTCGTCGGCGACCGGTTTATATAGATTGCTCATTGGTTGATGACCTAAAAACATGGCTGCCGTTCGCCGCGTGTTTTGTCTTCTTGCATTGTTCTTTTCTTGTGCTCCTTTCACTTCTTATCTTTACTTGCCGAGTGTGTAACTAATAATTCTGTCCTAACGAGTATTCGTGAAACCACAAAGTGAGTGCTTTGTTTGAGTGTGTGAAATTGTCTCCGAGGGCCAGCTACTACATTGGTGGCAGCGGTGGGATTCGAACCCACGCCTCCAGTTCTTCGGTGACCGACAGTACTGTAGGGTAGGTAAGTGAGGGTCTTGTGTGGTCTTGTGTGGCTTATTACAAGTTATTAGTGCCTAACATGCACAAGCTATAGACCCAAACTGTGAAATGCCCTAACTATCATGTATTTTAGAACGAGTTCAAGGCATTCCCCCTGTGCAGAAGCTAACCAAGTAGCTGTTTTTCAAACAGTGTCCGGCTGATCGTTACCAATTTGAGTTGAATTGTAAAAGAAATAGAATGCAGTGTGTGTGCATGCCCACATTTTTGGTGTGGTTGTTATGGTTTGTGTGAAGAGAGAATTGAAGAAAATGAAATGCTGTGTTATTCTTGTAAGCATCTTATGGTTGCTGTAGCTTCCCGTTCTGGATTCTCACGTGATGCCTTTGAGACCCCGGTGCGGCTGAAACTCCGGAAACTATAATGAAAGAAAATGACAACAATAATTATTAAGCTCGGGCGGGTGTAGTTCGGGTGGGTGTAGTTCCTTGGTCTTCATTTCTTCTTATAAAAATAATTATTAAAGTGAATGTAAATGCTTCATGGTGGAGTGCATAGAAAATGGGACAAGATCAGAAGGAAATAGCCCAGAAACATGACGGGCAATGATAGAAAGCAGAGGTTGAACATGACGGGCAATGATAGAAAGCAGAGGCATGACGGGCAATGATAGAAAGCAGAGGTTGAAGTTCATCTTTCTCTTTTGATTGTTATGTTCAGATGAACTGGAGTCTAACGCCTCTGCTAAAAGTCAAACATGTCAAAGGTACACGCCTCGCAGTGCGGCGGGCAAGGATACTCGTACTTCGCCTGTCGTTCTGAACGGTATCTGCCATGGGTACAATGCAAGTGTCTGTGAGAGACCCAACGCATACCTGCATCAACCACCGAATGCCTGCTACAGCCAAAAGCAGGGCCTACTAATAGTAAATAATTTTCAGAAGCAGCGCAAGCCTGGTGCCGGTGCCTTCCCAATCGCTTCCAAACCAGCGTGGCTGATATTTGAATCCACGTCCACCGCTTGCTACAAGACTGTCGGTGATCAAGTATGGTACTTTGGCGAGAATTGTGCACAGAAGGACATCTTCTCTAGAGCACTTCAGAGCCCGTAAGCAATACGTTACTATACCACACATTTAAATTTTACGCTAGCCAAGTTATCTAGTCTGAAATTTCCAGGCAGCTGATACTTGAGGAATTTGGGGGGGGGGGGGGGGGCGCAGTTTTGGACCAAAAATCTTTTTTTTTCTCTGGCCCTGTAAACATGGTCTTCACAGAGATCATTTGTGAAATAGGAATTAGGGGCCACCGGGAGTTTAAATACTGTTAACATCCCACTGCACACACAGACATTCAAGACCAGGTTTGGGCGAGATCGGGACTCACAGTGGGTGAAATGATTAGGCTTACACCGTGCTTCCACATGGTAGGTCAAATGTGGAAGGGGCAGCTAAGAGGTTAGGCTTACACCGCACTTCCACATGGTAGGACAAATGTGGAAGGGGCAGCTAAGAGGCTAGGCTTACACCGCACTTCCACATGGTAGGACAAATGTGGAAGGGGCAGCTAAAGAGGTTAGGCTTACACCGTGCTTCCACATGGTAGGACAAATGTGGATAGGCTGCTAACACGGTTACGCTTACACCCTGACAACCGCATGGTAGGACGAATGCGGCGGGGCTGGTAACCTGGAGTTAAGTGACCAGCTCAAAGGCTTATGGAGTGCTTTGCAGGCCACCTAACAAATACCACCATGTTGTAAGTCCCTATTTATTTGTAATGTTGATATGAGTTGCTTTTGTGGTGAGTCTGGCACCATAGAAAGCGTTAAAGTTGGGTGGGTTTGGGATGGGGAAAATTCTGGCAGAGAGCTGGTTTGTGAGAAAACAGCGAGCCAGAGCAGCAAGCAAGCGTGGAACAACAAATGCTTGAAAGTAGAATCGGTACGCACAGGCAGCTTAGTGAGCCAGCTGCCATGCTAAGCTGACGTCAGTGAAGGGCGCGCAGCCCCCGGTCGTACGTGTTTGCAACATGTGCACGTGGTCGCATTCACAGACAGTGACAAGGCCAGCACAGCGTATCAGCTGTGGTATGGGTAAGGAACAAGTGCAACGTGGACCCTATGCAAGAGAGCCAGCTGAGAGGGTGTTACGTGACTGTTAACTACAGTTAATGCTTCGCATAAACTGATACAGTTGTCCCTCTCTAATCCGGCACTTGTTTATCCAGCACCCTTGCAAACCAGCACACTTTCTGGCAAAACGGATTTTTTCAGTTCATTCTCTACGCTTTAATCCGGCACTTGAATTCCGCCTCCAGCAGCGATTTCCTGCAACAAATCACTCAAACTGCACATAATTCGATTTTCTAATCCAGCAGTTGTACACCGCATACCGTCAGGGAGCATTGTAACATACACAACACATGTAACATACATTTGGGAATATCCTATGCCAGTGCATAGGATATTCACAAATGTATGTTACAGAGACATGCATTCCACAAAGTACTTGGATTGACACAGAAAATCACTACGTTTTGATGTACGACACACACATGTATGTTAACAGGTGGGCCGGGTTGGAGGGCAGGATTTGATAATCCAGCACCCTTGTTTATCCAGCAGAAAATGCCGTTGCAAAAGGTGCCGGATTAGAGAGGGACGACTGTATTTGTATTCTGGTTCAAAGGTCCCAAGTGTGGCTGATTTGCCCTAAATTCCAATGGTTGCAACCACAATATCACCAGGGAATGATATGGAAACCCTC
This sequence comes from Sycon ciliatum, assembly GCF_964019385.1. Lineage (NCBI taxonomy): Eukaryota > Metazoa > Porifera > Calcarea > Leucosolenida > Sycettidae > Sycon > Sycon ciliatum. The sequence continues at coordinate 24,392,916 of NC_088643.1, forward strand.
AAATTTTATTCCAGATGCAGAATCAGCATGATACTACTCCCTGGCAGTTCACCAAAATATGCAAATAATTGTGGGAAGAAATTTTGGTGAAAAGTCACGAGAAAAACTGTTTAGGTGTTAATATGGCCCAGCGGCAATCGACGTCACAGTGACTCTCCTTGGGAAAGAACAGCAAGTAATAGTTATATTCGTCCCGGAGAGGGGATGATGCGGACATTAGTGGGACTCTCTACCAACACGTTGACACATACATGTAACACCTGACTCCTCTGAGTTGTTTGTATATGCAATGAATAAGCTACAGTCAATTCAGAAATAGTTGAGGTGACCAGCATCTCTGTACATTCATCGATGAAAACAGTGGCAAAATTACGAATCCTAGCTGAAAAGCTGAATTCAGTCTATGTGTTCATGTCATCACCCAAGTGTTCAATAACTGTACAACCTCTAGTATTTATAAATGTGTAGTTTGAAGTCTAGCATAGGTGGCAATGATTCATAGCCGTAGCAATACGGCGTACTATGCATAACAACACTAGACTCCCAGGCAGCTAGCCATTTGGACTTGCCGTGCCTCAGCCAGCAGAGCGACCCAGAGCGACTGGTCACACTGACAGCACTAAAGCCTCGTGAACAAGAACACATTTTTAAATTGGCTGAAAGCATCACAGATGCAGGGCTCTCTAACTAGCTCTGACAAGAGCAAGCACAGCAAAATGGAGTAGGTAATAACTAAAAAAAAACTCTCGTGGCAAGGTATTCTATAACTGCGGCAGCGCTACTAAGGGACGACGGTAACCCATGTAGCTGCATGCGTGTTGTGGATGTAAGCGTGTGCACACTTGGCTGTTGACAGTGCCTTTTTGTGGTGCTGCGTATTGGCAGGGTGGAACTGCAGCTGAGGACAGACTGTGCTTTGCTGGAAATGGCAGAGACATACAGCAAGCGCCGGTCCACTCTCCTACCCATCTTGCCCGGCTACTATCATGTGCTTGTGCCCTGGGCATCCATGCTTCACAACTGGGACCGGGCAGATGACGACAAGAAGTGTTCCGCTGACACTCGGGGCTTGTTGCGAGGCAAGGCCACCAGCATATCTAGAATAACGTTGAATCCTGCTCCAGGGGAGATGTTCAGTCTGCAGGTGACAGCTTATGATCAGGTGTTGCGCATGAGAGGAACGGCATTGAAAGTCAGGGTAAGCAGATGTATTATTATTATTATTATTATTATTATTATTATTATTATTATTATTATTATTATTATTATTATTATTATTCTCTAAAAAAAATATCGATATTACTTTGTGGACGATCCCTTAAATAGTAATACTATAGCCATGTATAGGGAGGGGAGGAGAAAAAAATCACAAGTGAAAGAAGTCACCGAAGGCAACTGAATAGGTTACAGATAGATCTGCGGGAAAAAGAACCCTTATTATTATTGTCTTTCCCTCAAACTAGTCAAGATATTATTATTATTATTATTATTATTATTATTATTATTATTATTATTATTATTATTATTATTATTTAAATAGGCGTCGAGGCGACAATAGTTTTAGAATTGCGATCAACAGAACGAGCTGAACCGACATTTCACAAAGGCTTTTATTGTTTTCAAAAAACGAGTGGACGCATCAAGCAACACACTCCTTTACACATTATCCCACGTAGCGCACAACTGGAGCGTCCCACGCGGGGAAGACCCCGTAAACAACCACTACCTCCGCCAACACAGGACCTAGCGTCCCATTCGGCAAGTCCACCATTGGCTCCCGTGGCCATGACCAAGTCACTCCCTCCACCAGCGGAGGTGGATGTGGCTTCGGCGACGCCACGTGTGTTGCATGCAGACACGTTTGCATCAGCATCGCTTGCTGCATCACCGGCAGAGACGACAAAAATACCTACCTCAATATCAACGAGACCCAGAAGAACAACTGCTAATTACACCATGACCTATTTCAGTACGGAAGTACCGAGCCAACGTAATACACAACAGGAACGTGAGACGAGGGATGGGAGGAGACGGGACCTGATTGCTCCGAGGCAGGACGTCGTTGAGGAGGATTCGGCCAGTGAGTCCAGTGATTCCGGTGAGTGTGAGAGCGAGAATGATTGTGTGAGTAAGAGTGGGTGCGAGCGTGTGTTTTCTAGTAGGAAGTCATCAGTGTATAAGCATCTTGCATCTCGTCCTGATTGTTGCAAGGTGTATTCTGATTCTTCTTTTTCTGTTTTGTGCCGTGCTCGTCATGGTTATAAGTTGCAGTTGAGTGTGTTAGAAGCTGTTTGTCAACGTATTCATAAGCCTGATCTGTGTGTCCAGAAGGACAGCATTATTCGTTTGAAATTGTTTTAGTGGCAGCTTGTTCTGTCGGTTTGGCTTTGGTTGGCCATGGTGTCATATCTTGTGTCACAGTATACTAGTAGTCCTTACAAGTTCGTTAATTGCTTTCGCAGTTTTTCCTGTTATTACCTTAGTGCTAGGATTATCATTTTCATAGGTGTTGTTTCTTCTCACTCCATTTCTCTTTATTAGTATCTTTCTGGATTGTTTTTCATTAGTACAACGTAGCTTCCTGAGGAGTGTTGTGCGAAAACTAGTTCGAAGTACAAATTTTTTGTTCATCATTTTTTTTTCCATATCACATTTTTTCTTTCTTCCACGTTCTTCACTGCCTTCGTATCCACTCGTTTTTTGAAAACAATAAAAGCCTTTGTGAAATGTCGGTTCAGCTCGTTCTGTTGATCGCAATTCTAAAATTATTATTATTATTTTTTTTTTTTTTTCCATTATTATTATTATTATTATTATTATTATTATACTATTATGTGAGATGAAATAAAACAGGAATTATTATTATTATTATTATTACTTGCATGTACGCGTTGGAGTCAACCATGCAAGCATGATCCACAACTTCGCTTATGCTGAACATGATAAACAGGACTATGACAGGGAAAAAATGAGCTAGAACGATGATAATAAAAATTATGATAACTATACAATGTTAGCTCATTGGTATTGAAGATATGTCATTTATGAATATGTCTATTTATGAATATTGCAGCCTGAGTGATAATGATAGTGCTATTTTCCTGAGTTTGACTGTTTCAGGATCTGTTGGAATATCACAATGCACAGACCCTCATGCATAGATCTCAACATGCTGGTCTGTCATGGGCAATGGCTCGCAGGCTCTGCAGAGCCTCTGCCATGGTCTACTATTGAGCAATCCAGCATTGGCTTGGCGCAGATCTCCCACCATAAAGGCATAATAACCATGATAACTACAGCCGAGAACCACGTAGTACATATAGTGGAAAGCTACACAAGATGGGCAACCCATTTTCATGTACAGACAATTTGCAAAAGCGTTCCGAACATTCAGGGAGGAGACATTACTTGCATGACACATTGGCAGAACGAACAAGGCAGACTCGAAGTTACCTGCAGGGCTTGACGAGCAGCGAAACGGCTAAAGAGGGAATGGAGCGGAGTGTTAGAGCACGCGGACGGCCAGTGTCATCGTGGGGTCGCGACTTGCAGCTGTTCGGCTTGTTGGTCACCCGGAGCTCCGTCAACGCGGGCATGGAGCTAATGCGAGCGCGTGGCCGAGGTTGCGCTGACTAGTTGGCGGCGGCTAGCCGAGCTTGACGACTTGTACTACGGCCTCAGTAACGGAGCTGCCACCCAACACCTGAAACACAGTGGCTGCAGAGTCTTGGAAGCAGATATACATACTACATAACCTGAATCATGTTTGACCAAGGAGTTTTCACATCACACCGGAAAAGTAAACAAAATTGCAAAGTTGCCACAGTAAAACCTGGGTTAAGCGACTTCTGGTATTAACGACCACCTGATTTTAAAGACTGTTTTTCCATGCACAAGCAAGTCAGCATAGAAACTGTACTGGAAACAGTGACCACCTGGGTTGTGCGACCAACTACCAACTTTTAGTGTACCACGTGCCATATAGGACCTGTATACAGAGACCATAAGTGACGTCCGGGCTGGCGTGCTTGACCAAAAAATGATTGAAGTGCGCTCAGAAGGGAGTGCATGCCTTATGGAAGCAACAAGTGACAGTGCAGGGGGGAGGGGGGTTGCATGCATTTGAATGAGGTGTGCTTTGTCTGAATAAAATGTTTCTGTCCTGCCACTTGTCCATATGAGTACATGGAAGTGTGTGGACAGTTCGGTGTGCCCCGAAGGTATGGGACATTGGTCTAAAGACCGCTTTTGCCGCTCGCACTGTGGGGCGGTCAATTAAACCAGGTTGTATTGAGAGTCATGCTCCAGGGAAGCATCACAGAAACACATCACTGGTAGCTACATACCGGCAAAATTGAATACTGTTCCGTGTACATGCTTTTACTTTAGCCTAGTATTAACTTCAGGTGAAATTTTGTTTGCATGATATCAATATGGTATTGCAGTGCACAGACAGGAGCGGTCAGGCCTTAAATGTGTTTTAAAAAGAAGGTTATTCTCCAGAAATTCACCGGAAACATTTTCATCTTCATATCGCCGCTATTGTCATGCTGTTACCTGTGTAGCAACGTTATATGAGACGCTAGAAACCTGTATTTAATGCAAGAGCAAATGTATAGCCGAGAAGTAGAGCCATGAACCAAGGCATAAGCTGTTTCAACTTGTGCAGAACAGTGACTCTTGCAAAGTAGAATGTGAGGTAAAGCCACTACACTGTATCTAGCCTGACGTGTGTTACCACTCGAATGCCGCACGCCGCACAGCGTGGGTTACTGTGAGAACTGAGACCTGTATCCGTGCTGTTTGTCGGTATGCACGCTCACAGTAATGCGATCATCAGAGTGTTCTAAAGTGATAACACGTTGTGGTCATTGCAGGTAGATTGTACGGAGATGGTGCGCAAACAAGGTCGAACTCACGATACTTGCAATAGCTTGGCACACGTGGGGAGCATGTATTTGGAATCCCAATAGTCCTTCAGCAAACGTGGAGTGCAGTGTGCACGCATGCCACTTATTGGTAAGCAATGTTCTGCACATACCCTGGATGCGCTGCAGGTTGTTTCCGAATACCCTGTGGTGATGGGACACATGAGCTATCTCATCCTGCCAGACCTTGGCCAGGTCTTCTTTTCTGCGGATCCCATTCAGAACATCTCGCTGTACGGGCCACCCGGTGCCATTGGATCCATTGAGCTCAGCGTGAAGGGTAAGCCGGTGCACAGCTGTTATGTCTTGATTGACGTTACTGTCCGGCTGGGCTTTGTATTGAGGGGCAATCCAATGCTTCTGCTAGCACTCCATACAAACACCTCAAATGATGATGCAGTCATATATTCTCTATGTACGTAGCCAAGAGTACGTAGCCCCCCCCCCCCCCCCCCCCCCGAATTATGTAGCTCCAGTCTACATCTCCAGCCCATGGGGTCTGGGATGGCAGAACTGCACATCACGGTACAACCACGTACACACTATTGGCACCCTACTCGGCATGACAGATACTGAGAGTTGTATGCAGTCCTGCTTCGGGCGCAGGTCTCCGGTGGTCACTTTGCACTGTTTTCCAGCGTAGCTTTTTGAACACACACCTTCAAAATACAATTATGTAGGCTAAGAGTGTTAATAGGGCGATACATTCTATTAAACTGCTGCAGCTTCTGCTGTTGCTGCTGTTGCTACTGCTGCACCATCTGCTGTTGCTGCTGCTGCTGCTGTTGCCGGTGTCACTGCTGCTGCTGCTGTTGTTACTGACATCTTTTTACTTTGCCAAGTGAACACGCACATAGAGCCTTTTCACCATTTCCTAAAAATCGCGATAATTTTGTGGAAGAAGAATTGTCTTCTAACACACCATGCCTGATAATGTTTATTTCTCTACTCCCTACTTCTGTGCCAACACAAGGTGAGATCACATTCAAGGATCTCTGGGACTCGTTTCTGTCTCTGACAATCCCGTTTCGTCTGCGCCAGTGTCACCAAGGCTTCCTGAAGATGGATGAAACAAACAAAACCGTAAGGCAATGGGCTCATAGAGAGCAAGTCGTTTAATTGATCTACACATTTCTCATACCCATACATCTTCATGACACTCTCTCAAACGGTCTCTGCGTTACACTAAAAGAAGAAAAAAAGAGATAATCTTAAATTGAAACAAGGAAAACGGTGGGGCACAAGTTATGCGTTAGAGTCCACCAACTAAACCAGGTTTTGAACAGTCAGACGTGCACAAGGTAGCACCAGACTGACAAGGAGTACTGAGACATTCCACAGCAAGGAAGTGAGCTTGAGCACTGCTCGATAGCGCTAACCAACGGCCTTTCGACTTGGAAGGTTCATGGATATTAGTGATAATTCCAAAGAGGGAAAGGTCTGACTGAAGGTCACACAACTACCCAATAATGGCAATATAAGGGCACAGAAGAATAATGCAAGTGAGATAATGCATGTAACCTCGTTCTAAAATAGTTAGCGCATGGCAAGAAGGGCCTTATGGCTTGTTTGTGCCCTTCAGGTTAGCCATCGGGTCTACGGCCCTCAGGCTAACTAGGCTGTGGGGCACTAACAAGGTAAAAGGCCCTCCTTGTCATGCACTTACCTACAACTAGTACTACTACTGCTCTGTATGTACAACATTAATATAATAATATTGATTGGCGCGGTAAAACTTGAGCTAAAACACTCCTTTCGCTAAATTTGCTAAAATATAACCGGCGCTAAAATTAGCCGTTGTACAATAGTGCTTCTGCTGAAAATTGATCATTGCTCTGTGTCTCTGTATCTCTGTCTGTCTGTCTGCTTTCCGAAGAAGACACCTGTCAAAACGTCAAATATGTCAGTGTCTCTCAGGGTCAAATACTGCTCCTGCACTGTGGTTTGCTTTTATCAAGAGTACATAACCAAGAGTGTGCAACTCTTATCTCGAGCTGTGATTGGTTCACCCACGGTGGAATTTTTGTATTGCGTCATTCTTTGGCAGAAGCACGATCAAGTGTGTATGCTTTCCCGCGCTTGTTTTGTAGATACGGTGAGAGTTCATCAGGTTCAAGACACATCGATCTATCGTCTGTTGTTCTGCTTCGACTACCGTAGCTGTGATGTGCACATTCTTTGTACTTTGATCTCTGGCTACGCATGATGGCACCAGTGAGCCAAACGGCCGCCGAAGACTGATTTCATAAAAGAACATTCCACCATGGGCTGGGGATCGTCGAGTTGCACACTCTTGGTTATGTACTCTTGCTTTTATCCAGTTGCCTGTCTGTTCGTCTGTCTGTGTGTCTGTCTGTCTGTGCGTCTGTCTGTGTATGTCTGTCTGTCTGTCTGTCTGTCTATCTGTCTGTCTGGGTGTCCGTGTGTCTGTCTGTTTGTGTGTCTGTCTGTGTGTCTGTCTGTGTGTCTGTCTGTCTGTTCGGCAAAAGCTTGATATCCATACGATGACACATGCCAGCACAGGTCCAGCCAAGGAATTCACAAAATGGCAACAGTGGATAGGCGGACCACACAACAGAACCAAGACTACACCGATTGATACTGGTGTGTTAACGTTTCGACGGTTGTCTTGTTCGGAATGATAATGAGGAAGATAACCGTCAAAACGTTGATGTACTCGTGTCAATCACTCTAGCCTTGCCCTTGTTGTGCAGTCCGCCTATCCACTGTTGTATTGTTTGTCTGTCTCCCTGTCTCTCTCCCCTGTTCCTTCTCTTTCTCTGCAAATGTGGCTGCCCAAAACTGGTACCGTAAGATAGGCGCACACAAACCGTGTTACCCAAGCAGAATCTTTATAGATGTGCGACTAGGCCCGACAACCTACACAGCATGCAATCCATGCTTTAGCACACCGTTGACTTCGCGTGCGCTGCTGCTTTGTTTGGCTTGCATTGCATGTAGGCACGGGAGCTGGTCAATACATTCAGCTCTCCTTCTTCTTCGCATAATCTGACGGGAATCAGAAAGAAGATCAAGTCGCAGATGGGCTGCCAGTGTGCGAAAACGTTCCCATGCGTGAAAGCGTGTAGTTCAAGGGGAAAGAAGGCGTATATTAGCAGAAACTGCTGGGCAGGAAATAGCAAGGAGGTGAGGCCCATCGGTAAAAGGCCTGGGTCGTATGGATTTGACAGGACTTGGTTCAACTTATCCATTGAAGAGTTCTCCAGTAACAAAACCCGCTATGATCCGATCGGCAGTTACGACCAAGAACTGAATGGCTTTGCTGCAGAGACGTGCCCGTTGGGCCTGTGTTCGCCACAGCTACGCGGCCATGACGTGTGGGTGATCGGAGATCATAACCCGTGCGCTAGCCTGTGCAACTGTGGAGGTCCTCTTTGCACAATCTGCAAGACTGGATACAGGTATACAATGAACTTCATTGTAAGTACTCGTACAGTGTTAGGCACGGTAATATGCAGTAAGACCTGTATTAAAATATGACCTGCAGTGCAAGACCACTTGTTTTGGGAGACTGGTGATTTTAGAGGCCCCAGACCATGCTCTACCTCCACATTCATACCTGTGTAGAGAGGCCACCTGTCTTGGGAGACCTGTCAAGTCAGGCCCTAGACCATGCTCTACCTCCACATTCATTCTGACCTGTGTGGAGAGACCACCTGTCTTGAGAGACCTGTCAAGTCAGGCCCTAGACCATGCTCTACCTCCACATTCATTCTGACCTGTGTAGAGAGACCACCTGTCTTGGGAGACCTTTTTAAGTCAGGCCCTAGATCATGCTCTACCTCAACGTACATGTACATTCCAACCTGTCTAGACACCACCTGTCCACTAAGATTGGTATCATTCTATGCACCATGGGGTGATCACCAAACACAGGATACACTGTTGTACACTTAATGAAGCAGACTTGTATTTAGCAACCTCCCTAGTGTGAGGCTGCCTGCTTTCAGAGAGCGGTAATCACAACCAACAAAAGTTACAAAACATGTTTCAAATCCATGCGCATGTGCAGTGTCTGCTCCAGCGCCGGGTGAGCTGGGTAATCCACCCGGTTGGGCGGCGCTTGGACCCGGTTGAAAATATAGTACCGGGTCACCTGTGACCCGGTTGGTACTTTACACTTTCGAACTTTGAAAGGACTGACTACATGGCTTGTATGTGTCAGATACTTCTTCTTCTTTCGTAATTTTCTCATTCCTGTCCTCTCTTTTCTAAATGCGGCTTATCCATTCGCCTTCATATCATTGGGCCTACAGTCCGTTTCAAAAAGATTTACAATCCTGGCGATCGCCCGCGGAGTTTGGCGTCTTACCGTATGAGCACTCGAGCGCTGCCTGGAAAAACTCACTGTGAACTCGAAGAAATATTCCGCGCGAAAGCAGGAAAAATGACAACTCACTCACGTTGACACAGTCATGTACGTCTGGTTAACAACAAACGAGTTCTTCCTCGTATCGATAATGGAGTCAGAGAGGACATGTCGAAACGAAAGTGTTGTAAATGTTGACGAGCTGCATGGGTCCGTTTTGTGACCAAAATAGTGTCTTTGAGCTGCGATGCATTTTACTCACCGTGTGACGAAAACGACATCGACACGGACTCATTCCCAAGGCCATGACTTGACAAAGCTATCCGTGTGACTTCGACGACATTTTGAGAAAAGCAGACGCTTGTGAACGCTGATAGAAGACGGCGTTGACTGCTAAATTCAAATAAATTGGTGATCTTGAAATACTAAAATAAATCTCAAGAAGCTACAGCGCGATGACTTCCATTATAATTCACTCACACCATTGCAGGGTTGTGGGTGTGTTCACATGGCGTGAGCCAGTCAAGTGTCAGTCAGTTCGGCAGGAAGCGCGAGCTCCAACAACAAGTCGTTTGGTGCAGCCAGATGGCTGCACCAAACGACTTGTTTGTCTTGTAGCAGCTTGATCACCAAAACAATGAAAAAAAGTTTGACTTGAGGATAGGTTGGGATTTGAACTCACAACTTCATGGTCAGCAGACAGCATTCATAACCACAAGGCCAAAAAGGAAAGGATAAATCGTGGGTTTTGATAAAAAATCGATACTGGCTTCCTGGGCAAATTGTAAACCATGGGAAAAGGCCGGAAACCTGGCCGAAATTCTAACTCCTTAACGGTTGGTCCAATTGTTCCGAAACCTTCACAGAACAATTTGCCGTGTCCTAACAAGCCATTCTATGTACTTTGTTGTCCAAATTTCCCTTATCTTCATACTTTTTAAGACCCAAACCTGATTGTGAATCTTTTTGAAACAGACTATAGTTCCCGTTTATTGTCCGAATTAAAATAAACCAATCAACCAGTTAAAGCATGTGACTCGGCTGGTGAGACAGCGCCAGATACATGTGTACCCGGCTCCGACCCGGTTGAAATGGTTGCGCCAGGTACATGTGTACCCGGTTGTCCTACAATCCTAGAGCAGACACTGATGTGAGAAAGACAACCTCCCTATGTGAAGTCTGGCTTCCGCCCTTCCATTATGGGGTACAGGAAGAACTGCTATAGGCAAACATTGGCCCCCGTCTGATTTGACTGTGTGTGTGTTTCGTGTGTTTCGTGGGTGCTTGCGTGCGTGCGTGTGTGTGTGTGTGCGTGTGTGTGTGTGTGTGTATGTGTGTGGTGTGTGTGTGTGTGTGTGTGCGCGTGTGTGCGCGCGCGCGTGTGTGTGTGTGTGTGTATGTGTGTGTATCTGTGTATTGTGTATCTGTGTACATGTGGTGCGTGTACGTGCGTATGTATGTGTTATTTGTATGTATGTGTGTTTCCTTTCTGGTTGCATACTCAGTCATGTGTGGATTGCAGCAAGCGTTTTCAGGTGCCAATAGGTGTATACTTTGCTCTGAGCTTCGCCATTCAGCTTGTCGTCTTTGCTATTCTCCTCTTTCTGAACGTCGGTCTCACACCAAGCCTAGATACATGGATTCTTTTCACACAGGTGAGGGGGGGGTACATTGTTTGTGTGTTCGTGTGTGTGTGTGTGTGTTTGTGTGTATGTGTGTGTGTGTGTTCGTGTGTTTGTGTGTTTGTGTGTGGGGGGGGGGGGGGGAGGTGGGATGGAGGTGTCGGCACACTGCTGGTGTTGATCCATGGTGTGCATACTTGCCAACCATACCGGTTTTCTCGATATACTACCGGAAAATTAGGGTAACTCAGGGATGAATTTATCCGGTATCGCATCGCAGTTTGCTACGCAAAATCGATCTACTGCTACTCAAAATGACAGTGACACGCAGAAAACTGCCATACATACATGTACAGGCTATCCATGCTTTTGTAGCTTACGCCACAATTGAGATTTTGCATAGCAAAAACTGCTATGCAAACACACGACAGTAAATTCATCCCTGTAACTACAGTAAAACCTGTAATGGCGACCACTCGGATATGGCGACCACTCGACCATGGCGACCACTTTTCCTTGTCACGGACGCATTCACATTCAAAACACCTCGGATAAGGCGACCACTCGCTCAACGCGACCGGCGACCACCCACCCGCGACCGCTTTGTACAGTGCTAGTCATGTAAATGTATGCATTGCATGGTGCACCATGCATGGTAGATCTACACATCAGTGCAGGAAGTGTAGATGTACATGGTGCATGCACGACATTTGACATGTCTGAGGACCCCAGGCACATGAGTCGTGCTAGAGTAGCATAGGTGCGTGCACTGTGATGCACTGATCAAAATGATGTATCACACGTGGATATGGTCACGTGACCCACTGAACCTGGATAAGAAGACCACCTGGCCACGGCGACCACTTTTTCTCGTCCCTTGAGGGGTCGCCTTAGACAGGTTATTTCACTGTATCTGCATACGGGATGTTTGACTTTGATCAAAAAACTACCGGAATTGGCACAGTAGGTGTGCACGTGTGCAGGTAGCACACGTGCCAGTATGTTGCGCCGGGGACCAATACGTACAGAACACATGACCAAGACCAAGACAACCAGACCACGGACGAATCACACGGGACTCTCATTCCCAGACCAAACTAGCACTGCGCATGTACAGCATTCACTTGACTGTCACTTTCACACAGACAGAAGCAGGTTCTCACACTCTGACAACGTGTACCCTTGCATGCACCACATACCAGTACCATAAACGTCACACATCATACCATACTTGCACGTACACTTAGACCATAATTATATGACATCAGACACTGGACTCTACGAGACAAGAACCGAATACAACAACATGCGTAAATAATAGTCGAACGGAATTTCGCAATATATGTCCAGTGCAGTGCATTATGTGCAATTATCAATTGTCAAAATGGCCGCACCTGCTCCAGTCGAAGCGCTAGAAACTCTGTCCAAAGTGAACTTTGACCATGGCACATCGATCGTGGTGAGGACCTAATGTCTTTCTTAGCCTACCATGGCAGTGGAACGCAAAATTCCATACTTCATTTCCATGGTTACCATGGGCTGTTACCATGGAATTTCGTAATATGCCTGGTACTATCACGTCTAAAATTTGTGGACTCCTTCATTAGCCGCTTAGCAACAGGTCAGGGTCAAGTATTAGGTCAATGTTAGAATAGAGGCTTTGCAGCATGTCTGTGTATGATGGTCCTACCGGTAGGTCGTACCTGTACGACCGAGGTCTATGCAAGCTATCATTAATGTATGGTGACAGAATGCTACAGGCGCTAACTGCTTGCCATCTTGTTGCTGTGCTAACACTGCGCCTGTCCCGACGTCCAATGCGGCATCTGGGACCAGAACGAACGTGAGAGCTGTACTTTGACTATGACACCTTGCATTGGTGTCACTTGCACACTGGCAGCCTTGTTAGGTTTTGACATTGTACATAAATAGCGTAACGTAGATAGTGCTTGTGCTACTTGCCACACATGACACTTGGGGTGCTACATACCGCACCTGTGCTGGCTGTAACTCTTGGCACCTATTGCAGTCTACTCTAGCACCCTTGGCATATATAGTTAGGCCTCAGTAGTCATCCAGTTGCATTCTGGACAATAAACCCAGCTCATTGGTGGCAGCAGCTTTATTTTGATCAGCTTGGGAGATGGCAGCAAAACTGCGGCAGGGATCCAGAATCTCGGCGAGTTGAGAGTGTGTATCGCTGCCTGCAGAAACACGAGAGTGCTGAATGAGAAGCTGAAGGATGTGTTTGGGTCACAGTAGGCCAAGCTGTGGGCAGATGACAAGGAGTTTTGGGCTTGCATCATCATGCAGCAACTCCGTGGAGAGCCACTACTATGGCTGAGGCAAGAGGAGAATAGAGGATGTGCTCAAAGATGATGGGAGGTTATTAAACTACTGGAGGGATGGTATGGCCACACAAGAGCCAGGGTGGCATATATAAACGGCTTGGAAGAATCGGTACAGGAGTCTGGAGAGACTACATCACCGTTCCTGAGTCGTCTCCAGCAGCTGGCCGGCACAGCATTTCCGCACCCCGCGGGAGAGAGTGCTGTCGAAATTTGTAAGAAGCGTGAGGGATCAGCTTTTGATGGAAGAGTTGCAAGTGTACGGTTTCATAAGGGAGGAATCATGTACGGCAAAAGTGCTAGAGTAGTCAGCAATAGGTACGTAGAGTTGCAGGTAGCATAAGTACAGGTATGTTGCACCCCAAGTGTCATGTGTGGCAAGTAGCGCAAGCACTACCTACGTTACGCTATTTATGGACAATGTCAACACCTAACAAGGCTGTGTGCAAGTGACACCAACGGAAGGTGGCATCGTCAAAGTACAGCTCTCACCCCCCCCCCCCCCCCCCCTCCTCCTCCGCCGAAACTCAAGCCAGCTCTCACAATGCCATGCAATGGCATTATACTATTTCTATATTTAGAGAAAGGTGACGAGTTAAGAGTAACTATCCACCACTGTAATTAGTTACAGTCAGAAAGTCGGTGCGCTTACCTTCCCCTCTTTGGTCTCTCCTTAACCTAGAACCTTCCGAGTTGGAAGGCTGTTGATTAGCGGCGCTTCGTAGATGTGTTGAAGCTAGGTGTCAGGCCGTCGAATGTCTCAGTACTCTACTCTGTCAGTTTTGTGCCTAGCTGTTGCACTTTCTGGCTGTATTACAGTATCTCGTAACCATGTGTTCCTTTCCCTTCTCTAAATGTATTATTGGCTCAACATCCGAGTTTACTTTGTTATATGTTGTGTTATGGTACTATGTTAGGTTATGCCATACAAAATTTGAAGACATGGTTGCAAAAAAAGAATCAGAAGTGGGTGTGTTATGTGTTGCATTTAAAAGTATGGTGTTTTCAAGCAACTCACCACATTGTCTGTCTTCTTTTGTGACCTCAAACAGGCATTCTATTGCATTCATTTTGACAACAACTACAGCAGAGAGATATTTCACAACATCATCACGTTTGGACTTGGTCGTCTTTGCATCACGGAAGACATTGATGCTCTGGTGCGCGTCCTTGCACTGGTGATAAGCCCATTCTACAGCCTCACTATACTCGCGGTTATCTACCTTGCAGCGCGACGGGCCACCAGGCTGCAGCTTTTGCAGCGCCTACAGAGTCGCCACTCTATCCGCCATGTCTTCTGGCTGGTCATCATTGTCTCGCACTGCCTCATGGTACAGCTAGCCGGCTCGCTGCTCAGCTGCTCAAAACTGAACGGCAAGAGTGTTCTGAACATAAGTGCAGATATTCAGTGCTTCACTGGTAAGCACATGGGCTACGTCTTGCTTGCCATCGCATCGCTCCTGGTTTTCGTGCTACCCCCGCCCATGCTCCTGATATGGCGGCCCACGCACATCTGGCCCGCGCTGACGGGGTTCTTCGACGAGGCGATGCACATCTACGTTCCGAACAAGCCCTGGTGGGCCAGTGTCAACATGTTGCGACGGGTCGTCTACACAATGGCATTGCCAATCATCAGAAACAGTCAGCATCGGCGAGTGTTCCTCTGCATCTACACGGGTGCATTACTGGCGTTACATGGATACATACGGTAAGTGAGATTAGGCTCTCAGCTTCCACTTCCCCCATTTGCCGATCATTTTTCTAGTGTTGAAACGAGCGTACCTATAACAAACGAGCGATCTGTTCCACTAACGAGCAACCTAACGAGCGAGCTAACAAGTTTTATTGATGTGGCCAATATGATTACACTGTACATTATTTTTTATTTTTTTTCTAAGTTCGATATTTTTCACCTGGTTCAAATTATCACCGCCGGTATTTGGGGTTGCTGCTGCTTCACTTTCGGGCTGCTGTTTGGTGTCAAGATGTCTTTTCAGCGCCGTTGTTGAGCAGCCTTTGGAAGAATAGACCGTTTTCAAAGATTGCAAGTAGCCCTGTTCTTCGCTGAATCGCGGGAGAAAACTTCCAAACGACTGAGCGTAACTTTCAATCGAATGGAGAGTTGACAGAAGCATGTCCTGCGACAGGTCAGCAGATGCGAAACAAGACATCATTAGGGTCCACCAAAGCTGCAATGACAACTGAAACAACTCAGTGTCGTGCAGGTATACAGTCACTGTAACTGAGAGTGATTTTCACTTCGAGCGGGACTGGACTCTCGATCGACCAGGGAGTTGTAAAATAATCTACGACTCCCCGCGGTGCCCAGTCGACATGTACTGCCATGTGTACGGAGTACGGTGTACAGTGTTCTTTAGCGCAAACGAGCTGGCCGCACTAACGAGCCAAGTTTCTGGCGAGCGAGCTAACGAGTACCCGGTGAGATCGTTTCAACACTAAATTTTTCTTACTGCAATGCCTCTGTATTGTTGGCCATTCCGTCCGATCATGCAGTGCTGCCAACCTTCCGTATTATTCTGTATCTGTACGGGAAATCACTCCTTCATCCGCAGTACGGAATTTGATCCAAATGGTACGGAAAATTGAACAGCATCAATCAGCTACAGGTATTTATGTAGAAGCATGACAAGCACAAGCCGAGGATGAATATCCCTGTGCTGCCAAAGCGCGTGCATGCCATGCTTCAACTACATGTAGCACAAAATTCTGTCGTGGTACAAGTCCCACATGTTTTACACTAGGAAATTCAGCCACCGACAAGCATGTGCCGGAGTGTCAAAAAGCACAATGCAAGCAATGCACACTGCAGTACATTGGTGGTACGGAGAAACACTGCAAAATACGGAAAATCAAAAGCACGGTACGCAAAACGGACTCAGTTGGTTGACGGCACTGATCATGTGCAGCAGACGGTGCAACTCAACCTACACATGCATCTGTCTGAGTGTACAGTGTGCTGTCTGAGTGTACAGTATTGTCTGTCGATCCTGTGTGCCTGTCTGTATGTCTTTGTGTCCGTGTGTCTGTCAGTGTGTCTCTCTGTGTGATGGGTGTTCTAGCTGGACCTTTGCTGGTGTGTCGCTATGGAGCTCTTGCTTGATGACTGTATGTAGGCATGTCTGTGTGTGCGTGTCTGTGTGTGTCTGGTTGTGTGGGTGTGTGAGTAAAAAATGAAGGAAGAAGGTAAAAAAATGAAAATAGGGATTCACCGGTCAGAAAAAAGCTGCTCCAATCAGCCGTATGGTGTAGGCCAGCCTAAAATTAGTGGCGGTCATTTCATCAGCTTTGCAAGCTGTTAAATGGTGTAATCCTAGCACAAGTTGCTATGTCTAGCATAGCTGTTCGCTCTCATCGCTTCCGCGATGGGCATGTCTGAGTCTGAATCTGAGTGTGTGTGTGTAAAAATGTAAAAAATGGATACCCTGATGCCGTCAATCCTTTTTCTGCACCTTGTTCTCACCCACTTACTGAGGTGTGGTGAGCCCATAAGTGGGATCATTTTCAAGTCCACCCAGAGTGTTTGGGATTTCAGGGGGTGTCGGCCATTGGGCGGTTCAATAGCCAATTGAGTCATCTTTCCAAGATTCCTTTTGAGTCTCTCTCCCCTCTCCCGGGGAGACCCACGCGACCAGTTTTGGCAGTGAGCAACAAGTACAAGTGCGTGTGTGTGTGTGTACGTGCGTGCGTGCGTGCGTGCGGGTGCGTGTGTGTGTGTGCATCAATAGACCATTTCGACGCAATGCTCGCCTGTGGAAGTTCAACGACTTTGACAACACAGTCGAGTTTGTCTCACTGTTTTCCTTACTGGTCTTGTCGGTAGTACGCATTGTTCAACTGGATATGCAGTTTGGCAGTGAGCACAGAAACAGCCTTGCTCCAATAATCGTCTACTCCCTGGTCAGCACTCTTCCATTGAGCGTTTACGTCTATCGCTTTGTCCGTAGCTGGAGAAATGTGCTGGGACAAAAAGGGCGCGAGCCGCTTGTTGTGCTGTGGGACGAATCAAGCGAAGAAGGAGCATTCAGGCTTGCACAGAGGCGAGAGCTTGCAGTGCGGCAAGCTGACAATGCGGGTTCAGACTCGGAAAATCTATGTACACCTACATGCAGTCCCTCTGCCGCTGATGACATCCAGGGCAGTGGCAGCAGCAGCAATGGGCAACACATCGAGCTGAGACCGAGTGCCAGTGGCAGCAGTCGCAGCCTGAAGCGCTCCAGCGACCTACGAGAGCCGCTTCTAATGGATGAGATGGTAGCCAGCACTGAGCGCAGTCTGCGGGAGGCCGCTGCCTCTCCTGGACATTCACTGCAATCTCCATTGAAACGCCCATCACGCAAGCAAGAAAAGCAGAGCAGAAAGGCCAAGTGGTTTTCCAGATATCGGAAATCATGATAAAAATGAAGGAAGGTAAGCACTTTCTTTGCTCAAAAATGTTTTGTTCAAAGAGGAGGGTAAAGCAGTGTGAAGTACCGCAGTGTGTCACTTTAGATTTAATTGTTCACCCATCCATGCTTTTGGAACATGAATAGCACAGCGATAATCCAACTCCATGCCTGCGACTCAATAATAGTGTGCTTACACAACGCGTGTGCTAGATGAATATCACGTCACATCTTTGCCAAGCCAGTTTTGCAAACCCTAACCTTGTCCTTAGTGCAAACAAAGATAATGAACTTTGCAGTGGCGTCAAACTCCGTGTGTCTCAATGAGAACTCAATAAATGCACTCACATGCATTTTTCCTAATGTTTTGCACTGTGATTGCAATTTCTAGCTGCACGCCTCGCCTGTAGAGTTTATTTGTGATGCCAAGCCTACCAATGGATGTGTGCCTTCCCCAGACAGTACTGTTGTATCTCATTCGTGAGCTTATCGACACAGCACAGAGAAAGCGGTAGGGTGTCATAAATGCTTTAAAAAAAAAGGACTCTGTAAGTCTTCACTACCGTTTTATTCATTTCCTTTCATACTTTTTTACTTTTCAAATCTTGGCGCAAATTTTACGTGCTGTTGAAAACCATTCTGCTCATTATCTCTCTTGCTTCATAGGATGAAACATGAATGGCAATGCATTAGAAGTGTGAGTCTCTCATATTATACGATTACGTGTGTCCCCATGCTTTCCTTGAAACAATGCTCCTACAGACACTGCTCACAGCATGGGAAAGGGCTCATTCATTAGCGTACATCACAGCATGGCTAACCTGCTTTGTCAATATCAAATTCCTTTCCAACGAGGCCCTGCGTCAAAGTCCACTCCGTAAACTAGATCAGTTTGAATCGTGCCGGTGAACATCGTAAATATGCCTAGAATTTCAGATGATTAAATCGTGCGTTCCATTGGGGTAGGTAATAAAAGTCGGACAATTAGCAAAAGCCTGAAGATCAATATCAATATCTAGCTATCTAGCAGCGCTCGATGTACACAGCATATGCATTTAGGCCCAAAGACCAGCTAGCGTCAAATCTGGTAAGAAACATAGCAGCATTGAAGCACGTACAGAAAAGCAAGCAGACTAGGGTAGATCTGGATTAGGGTGTGACCTAGGGTAGAGCCGGATTACGGTGACCTAGGGTAGAGCCGGATTAGGGTGACCTAGGCTAGATCTGGATTAGGGTGACCTAGGGTAGAGATTAGGGTGACCTAGGGTAGAGCCGGATTAGGGTGACCTAGGCAGTGCATAGAATAGTCCAGAATACACTCTCTAGTCGTCGGTAGGGTACGATCGCAGGCTTAACACATGTCAAGTGAACCATGACTGTCCACAATGGAACAGCACTTAGTGGCACAACCAGATGAACCTGGTGGGATGCATTCAGGAGAGCAGTCTGAATCAATCCGCTGCACAATTCCAGTTGGCCCATAGGCCCATAAAGATCTTGACTTCTGATAACCAGTGCCGAAATTAGGTCCACCGTGTACCTACTATGCAAGGATTCCTATTAGCTGAATGTCTTCAGTGCAGGGGCTAGGTTGTGCCAGTTGCCTCTGCTTGACCGCAGATGGGATTTTAACCGGTTGCCAGCAACCACCACCACAGCACATCAGCATCTCGGGAGCAATCAAGCGACAAGTAATAGTTCGTAAGTAATAGTTCGTCAGACAGAAGAAGGTCCACCGTGACTGTGACCAGCACTGTGGCCACTGCAGCTCACAGAGGCATCTCCCAGTAGATTCTGGGATCAAAACCAAACAGAATGTGACGTGGTGAGTGAAGAACATTATGCCCCTGTATGTTTGTGGCACTGAAACTTTACAGCACCGGTTAGGAGTCGACCCCAATGCTTCAGGCCTCGACTTACCGGATCAATACATGTATCAATATGATCAATAGTAGTATTATTCTTATATTTATACTTCAAGTATTACAAAATAATTGAGAGGCTTTGAATCGTTTTTATCAAAATCTAAATATTTGCCGGGTTGGAAGGTGGGAGTAGTTGAACACCCGGTTGTAGGTTGACTACCCCTTTTTAATTCGCTGTTTAAGTCATACAAGGTTGACTTATAACTGGAAAAATACGGAGTGGGCCACATCTAGAAGTGACTTGATGGAGTGGGCCACATCTAGAAGTGACTTGATGGAGTGGGCCACATCTAGAAGTGACTTGATGGAGTGGGCCACATCTAGAAGTGACTTGATGGAGTGGGCCACATCTAGAAGTGACTTGATGGAGTGGGCCACATCTAGAAGTGACTTGATGGAGTGGGCCACATCTAGAAGTGACTTGATGGAGTGGGCCACATCTAGAAGTGACATGATGGAGTGGGCCACATCTAGAAGTGACTTGATGGAGTGGGCCACATCTAGAAGTGACTTGATGGAGTGGGCCACATCTAGAAGTGACTTGATGGAGTGGGCCACATCTAGAAGTGACTTGATGGAGTGGGCCACATCTAGAAGTGACTTGATGGAGTGGGCCACATCTAGAAGTGACTTGATGGAGTGGGCCACATCTAGAAGTGACTTGATGGAGTGGGCCACATCTAGAAGTGACTTGATGGAGTGGGCCACATCTAGAAGTGACTTGATGGAGTGGGCCACATCTAGAAGTGACTTGATGGAGTGGGCCACATCTAGAAGTGACTTGCACAATACTTTTAGTAGTACAGTACTGGCAACTGAAACCCAACCCCTAAGCGGTGCGTTCACATTCTGGCGGTCTCTATTTCGTAGTTTTACGATCCCGTGTTGGGCCTTTGGGATGTGAGCGCACAGCTGAGGGGTTGGATTTCAGTTGCCAGCACTGGAGTACAGTACACTAGTACAGGTGTGTGTGTGTGTGGGGGGGGGGGGGGGTGCACAGTGGGCTGGGCTAAGACCATGATTGAGAAACAAGAGGTACCAGGATCTAGTCCTGCTTGGAAGTTGGTGGATTTTGCCGTGCGACCCATAGTAACTTTTGAATTTGTGGCCTGGCAAGAGTCACAAGGCAAGGAGGGTCACAAGGCAAGGATCACACATGCCTTCCTCCCTATCTTCCACCTGGCTGTAATTTCGTCTCCAGGTGTATAGAAGGCAATCAGTCTTTTTTCCCAACATCCTGACATCAGCGACCAAACAGAGGATGTTCAGGATGGTAGAGTGCTTCAATTGTGTGGCACACTCATATCAGGCTCCCTTATCCTGGTCTCAAACTCAAAGTCACGGTCACCTCAGTCTACCGGGCACCCCGGGGTGAGTTTAGTGGAAATATTACTACTCTTTGCCAATTTTGTGGAAATAGTGACATCATATGCCAGATCTCTCTGTCCCTTCCTGATTTAACCATTCAGCGCTACTGGGCCTTGCCTATGGCACTCTGCATATAAAATGCTAAAAACAGGGCCAATAGCAAGTTCTAAAACTCCAGGGTTCTGGCAACTGGGGTCCTCAAATATTTTGGAAAGGATATCAACCACAGGGTGACAGAATCGATACAGTCCCCAAAAAGAATAGCGCCTCACAATAGGGGACGCAAGTTTGCTCAAATTGCGTGAAATACGCCAAATGCGTGAAATTGCAGCTGAAAGATCGCTGAAAAGAGAAGAAAAAAAGACGCGTAGTGTTTCCAAGCGAGATTCGAACTAACGACCTATCGTACAAGAGGCAGGATCATGATCCAACTGACTAACAGTGCTTTTACACATCAGACAGTGCCAGAAATCACTATATATCCCATGACGTCTATAGACGTCATCCCGCGCATGGGGGCATTTTCAATGACGTCTATAGACGTCATCAGCGTTCAATGGGTTAAACGTACATAATTCACAGTTACGGGCATTGCAACGTTATGGGCAGGGTTCAGCCCCGGATCGCCCGAATAAACAAGAAATAAGTGTACACTGAGTGGATGAAGTATCAACTCCACGTCCCCAGCTATTGTCATGCACTTCTCCGGAGTGCCTAAGTCAGAGTTATGCAATACCATCACAGTAGAAACCTGCACTCACAGTTTCATGGAGCTAACTGAGCTTCTTGGGCACGCACTATCCACGAAACAGTGACACTTCTTATGACATGCCAGGCCACAGTCTATGCATGAACACACACGCATGAACGCATGCACGCCGCACACACGCATACACGCACACACACGCACGCGCACCTTGAACCTTGAACGCCCATTGCCGTAGCAATGATAGCGATGGCTTCCTCACGCTGAGGCTCTAAACTCGAAATCTGCAGCATGGCGCATGCCGCTTGAGGTCACCAGGACGACGGAACACTCTGTCACAGCGGTAGTTGGGGCACGGGATGTCTGGGGCTTCCTTCTCGACCCTCTGTCGACAACACTGAAACCAGGTGGATCTCTCCTGCGCTGTGTCATACCAGTCCGCTTCAGGTAAACCGATGACAGCAAAGCCCGAGGACACAACATCCCGCCAGCGCTTCTTGGGACCATGTTGCGGGCGTTTGCAGGGCAGTTCGCGAGCACACACACACACACACACACACACACACACACACACACACACACTTGTACTTGTACTTGTTGCACACTGCCAAAACTGGTCACGTGGGTCTCCCCGGGAGAGGGGAGAGAGACTCAAAAGGAATCTTGGAAAGATGACTCAATTGGCTATTGAACCGCCCAACGGCCGACACCCCCTGAAATCCCCAAAACTCTGGGTGGACTTGAAAATGATCCCACTTATGGGCTCACCACACCTCAGTAAGTGGGTGAGGACAAGGTGCAGAAAATGATTGACGGCATCAGGGTATCCGTCCTGGGATCCAACTGCAGTTACCCCTGCCCCCAGTGAAGGTAATACGTGCTACTAGTGTGGGTGGCTAAATCAGAGTGGATCTGATATTAGCTTCACTAGCACCATTGATTACACAAGAGTTAATCTAGCCAGAAGCAGTCCATGGTTAACAGGTATGTATACTTCAAATAGAAAGTATATGAACCCTGGAACCAACAAAGGTGGCAGGTACAACATTACACCTTCATGTAGCCGAGCCCGTTGGCAACAGACCCAACACAATCAGGCATAAGTGTACCCACCAACCGAACTAGCTGGCACCACACACACACACACACACATACAAACATTGGAAGTGTCATTGACTCATTGCATAAAGGCACATTATAGTCGAATGAACCAACATTGCGTCGAGAACGCAGGCCAGATCCATGGGGATTGTGCCCACAACATCAGCCACGTATAATTATGTGTGAAGTAATCGTATTGGGTATGCCCAGGACTCACTCAATGACAGCAGCATGACCATGTTTAGAATCATAGCAGACAACGCAATCATGAATCTCAGCTGGAATTACCTCGACACCGATATCCTTGCTTGCCAAAGCCAGTGATTTCTTTGGCACAGGCTGCACAGCGTCGACTAGCCTCCTGGCGAGCACTGTAGCACATACAGCAGATGGGATAGTACCAGATTCCAGTATGGGGTATCGCTACAGGGTATCAGTACACAGCATCACTACGGGGGGGGGGGGGGCGCTATGGGGTATCACTACGGGGTATCCTTACGGGAGGGAGGAAGGAGGAGGGGGATCACTACAGGGTATCAGTACAGGACATCATTCACGGGGTGTGTGGGGGGCGGGGGAGGAGGAGGAGGAGGAGGAGGGGGTATCAATCCGGGGTATCACTACAGGGAATGAGAACATGGTATGCGTACAGAGTGACGATTGAGTCCTGATAAAACACACCTAACAACTGCGCTAGGCCAGTAAAAAGCTATTTGTTTAAAGGGGAAGTTAAGGCAAAAATTAAAATTTCACCAGTTGTAGTCTTCGGGGTGCTGAGTCGAATGGTCTTGGTCCGAGGAAGCTGAGACGCTCCCTTCCTACTTGAATCCCAATCGAACTCGCGCACTTCCACCGAAACTGGGTGACTGCGCCCTACGAGATGGGGATTTGTATGCAAAATGTCACTAAAAGCGCCATTTCGTTCTTATAAAAGCACGGATGACCGCGATTGGCCCATATGTTGTAGTCTTTGGGACGCTGAGTCGACTGGTTTTGGTCCGAAAAGGCTGCGATGCAGCGTTCCTCCTTTATTCCCAATCGAACATGGTTGAAGAAGCGGTCACGTGGTCCTGGGTGCCCAAATCACCTGGTCACCACGCCAGCAGGTGACAACTTTCACACCAAGGTTCAACTCGGGTTCAACTCGAGTGACAGGACTGCACCCAAAAAAGGTCAAACAGGCTAGTAAGTTGTACCCTGCAGGCACGGTGACCAGCTGACTGGTACATCATGGTGTACGCAGGAGCACGTGACCGCTTCTTCAACCATGTTCGATTGGGAATAAAGGAGGAACGCCGCATCGCAGCCTTTTCGGACCAAAACCAGTCGACTCAGCGTCCCAAAGACTACAACATATGGGCCAATCGCGGTCATCCGTGCTTTTATAAGAACGAAATGGCGCTTTTAGTGACATTTTGCATACAAATCCCCATCTCGTAGGGCGCAGTCACCCAGTTTCGGTGGAAGTGCGCGAGTTCGATTGGGATTCAAGTAGGAAGGGAGCGTCTCAGCTTCCTCGGACCAAGACCATTCGACTCAGCACCCCGAAGACTACAACTGGTGAAATTTTAATTTTTGCCTTAACTTCCCCTTTAACCAGTGCTATACATTGTCCATTGCATGCTAGAGTAGTACACGATGGCAGGTGCCAGTAGCGGAAACGGTTACCCCGGAACGCATTTCCATTTTCCAACATTGTTTTGCAATGCAAAATGCAACTTACGGGGCGAACCCCAAGACAAATGTGCCTTTATGAACCCTCTAGTAGTGACTATCGACTGCATTTTCGTTGAATGGCATGAAACACAAAAAAATCGACAAATTAGTAGGGGCCCCCACTTTCTCACAGGGGGGGGGGGGGGTTGGTCAGAGTAGGAGGGCGCTCGATCTATGCTTTTGCTGTAGCTCTATAAATTGCTGTATTTTGACATTTTTCCATTATTCCCTGTACTTGCCCATGATGAGAAGGGAACAAAAACGTTCGGTTACTAAATTGGCTTACTTTACTGTGGATTGCGTCGGTGCTGACACCTTTTTTTCGAAATTGGATACGTCTCCAATTTTGTCCTAGACATTACATTAATTGCGTTTCAAATAGTACATGCCTTAACCTTATAGCCAGGTCCATACTTGTCAGCTGCATGTGTGTGTGCATGTACCTGTGCTTGTGCCCGTGTGCATAGTCGTGTGAGTGTATGTACCTGAGCATAGTCGTGTGAGTGTATGTACCTGAGCATAGTCGTGTGAGTGTATGTACCTGAAGCGAGTTGCAACAAAGACGTGATTGTTGTAGATGTGAAGCTTCTGGCCTTTGACGGGTAGGGTACGCTTGCTAGCACCCGAAGGAATGAGAAAGTGTCTGGTGATCCAATGAAACGGACAGAAGTGGAAATACCGGCAACCCGCACATATATGTACACACACACATACACACACGCGCGCGCACACGTGCACACACACACACACACACACACACACACAGACAGATGCACACACACACATGCACACACACACACGCACACACACACACACACCCACAAGAATACTATTCAATACAGAAATATGGCACGGAATAGCTAGTTGTGCGGGTACTAACAACTTAGGGGTCCTGGCAAGCACAACGACTGCAAAGCGGCCACAACTTCAGCTGGGTGATGGCCACAGCAAATCACCGGGGGGCAACGTTAGGCAATGTTACCTGGGAGGATCGTCGTCTGTCTCGATCACCAATGTTGAGAAGTCATGGGGAACACCAGACATGCCGGATGCTATAGAAACCAACAAAACAGGAAAACACCAGCAACAAAACCTTAAATGGCATCATCACTAATATCATCGTCCAAAGTCCCACTGCCACGTGGCAGCAGTTAGGAAGAATGACCAAACTATCACACCCATGGACTCAGAGATGTATTTTCAGGGTGCATGCAAGCAAGGGTATGATGGCTACACATGATTGTATTGAACTCGGAGAAGCCGCCGGTTTTAGTTTGCCATTTGCGAGCACAGGAAAACGTTGCACCCGGATATGTTTGCGATTGGAGTAAAATTCATCGTTTTTAACGCACCGGCTTACATTGCAAGTTAACACCCATCGCAAAGATCGCAAACGTTCCAGATCGCTTCTCGGTTCACAGTATTTGAGTGTACATGACTTGGAACCAGCATGTAGAATGCCTGTTTTGGAATATTGGCATTCTAGCTGTTATTGTATTTATTGTCCAGGTTTAAGTAATTAGTTTTCATAGAATTGCAAGAAAGGAAAGAGATATGACCAAAGCAAACTTTAGCTACACAAAATGCTGAAAATTATGCTCTTCAGACATTTTTCTAACTTTTTCAGAAAACAAATATGCTGGTTAGCATTGGAAGTAACTTAGGTGCTATGGAATGTCTATGCAATGGCTCTACACTGAGGCAAGTGAGGCAAGGGAAATATGTACATGCTGCCCAAGGCACACCTTTCTTACTGCACCGTGCTGATGAGACAAACACTGGTTGTACGAAGAACTCAACAGCTGTATGTTAAAAAGGGCTTGAAAGTGCTAAGTCACAGCCACACAGGAGTCATGACAATGCTAACGTTTGGATCCATTTGGATTCCGTGTTTGAATGGACCTATACCATGTTTGGGTGGTTTTACTTCACCGTAGGGTGACACATTTGCGGGTAGTACTGGACTGAACCCTCTCGGTCGGGGACTCACTCCTGGTAGGAAACAAAAGTCACACCGGAGTGTAAAACGAGGGGCCTACCTATCAGATAATCTTCTTTGCTATGGTCAGAGTGGATCCAATTTATTTGACTCCAAAGTTGTTATTTGTTGACTTGTTATGTCCTCAATTTCAAGCCCTATAGAAGTTCACTCCTATGTCTTGTATCAGCCACTCATACCGACTAGATACATGTAGGTCAGTAGAGACCAAAGGCACACAGCATGCATCTTACCACTGCTCATACGATCTGCTGTGCTGCCGTCTGAGAAGCCGAGCAAATCTGAACACATAGCACAATACACATAACATTACGTGCATGTGTGTGCACGTGCACATGCATACAGACACGCATACACACACACACACACACAACAAGTATACACGGAGTAAGCTGCCGCAGGTCTAAAATGGCGATGGGCGACAGATACTTGTATGCAGTAAAACCTGGTTGAAGCGACCATCCCATGGTGCCAGCAAAAGCAGTCATTGAGACAGGTGGTCTTTAGAACAAGGTCCCATATATTCATGGCATCCCGAATCACGCACATACTTCCATGTACAGGTCGTCCCTCGTTAATACATAATCTCTGGGACTTGACAAATGTTATGTATTAACGGGGTTTATGTACTAAACGAAAGTGTACATATCTTGCTTGTGTATCTGAATTTTTCACTTTTTTCAACTTTTCAGAGTGTTTCTTGCTGCCATGACTAGGGAGCGAGATATTCTTGATTCCCTCGATATAACATAAAAATTATGTTATAACGGTCACAGTCAGCGAAGATTCTACAGTTTTACTGTAAGACCAGAAATTTTACATGATACCTGCCCAGTCGCCATGCCTGTACAGTCACTCGGGGATAAACAGAGCTTTGTCAGTTTGTGATGTCCGCTCTGATTTCTGAGCTAATTGCGTCCACCAGTAGAAACTAGAACACGATGTGCCTCCACTGGAAGCCCAACAGACCAACAAATTATGTACTATTGAGGTAGGTGGCATGTGGGTCCGGAGAAATGTTATGTACTAACGGGGTTTATGTACTAACGAATTATGTACTAACCGACACAATTTGTATGGAAGTGACCACGTTTCGTCCGGGACTTGAGATTTCTTATGTACTAACGGGGTTTATGTACTAACCGGACTCGTATTAACGGGGGACGACCTGTACTCACATTGACAGGTGTTGTACATAGAACACTTTCATGCACATGAAGCATCCATGAGTGTTCACATCTCACTAAGTGCCTGTAGCGCACCCTGCACTCTGCACTGTCACTTGTCAATTCCGTTGACTGCTTGCACTCGCTTCTGAGCGCACTTCAACCCTGTCGCAGTCAAGCCTGCCAGGCAGGACAGCACTTGTGGCTACTATGCAGGTCAGAGATGGCACTTTGTATACTAAACATCGGCCGACGGTCGTACAATGCAGGTGGTCGCTGTTTGCAGTGAAGTTTCTATGCAGAACTTTCGGTGCATGGAAAGTAGGCCCTCAAAATCAGGTGGTCGCTAATAGTAATACCAGAGATCGTTTATCCCAGGTTCAACGGTACAGTAACTTGCTCAAATCGTCACAAGGAAGCATCAAAATCACTACATCTACACGTAACAGTGACATGAATACACAACTACTCTGCACATGTACCAATTAATGCTAACTGGCATCTCTGGCATCTCTGGTATTCGCCAGGAAAAGCGTAAGCTCTAGTGTGGGGAGCAACCTAGTTCCTTATAACAAAATACCGCCAAAGTGAGTACCACTATCTCATACTGGCATCATTGCTTATCAAAAATTATAATTGATGGTCTTCTACGTAGAAACCTTACCACCAGTGGACATGGCCATGTCAGCGGAGAGTGGTCTTGGTCGGTGGTGATGTCTGGGTGAGTGTTGGCCATGCCGGGCTATGCCATTGCTTGCCGGCGCTGAATAGTCGGTCTGGTCGTCATCACCACCACCGCCTTCCACGCTTTCCACGCCGTCCATCTCGTACGTCACCGAGTGCTTGGCCTGTCGCGACACCGCGGAACCTTCGGAAGCGCGTGTGACAGTCACATGCTCGTCTTCGGTACCGTCAGAAGGCGACTCGACGTTGATCGCGGGTGACTCGGAGCGGGTTCGGTTGGCAAACTCCGCTACAGATGCACAAGGTTACAACCAGTGCACAACACAATACAACAGTCATACCTGTTGTTAAAGGGGAAGTATACCCTAAAATCAAATTTTCACCAGTTGTAGTCTTCTGGGTGCTGAGTCGAATGG
The DNA here is from genome assembly GCF_964019385.1 of Sycon ciliatum. Taxonomy (NCBI): domain Eukaryota; kingdom Metazoa; phylum Porifera; class Calcarea; order Leucosolenida; family Sycettidae; genus Sycon; species Sycon ciliatum. The sequence continues at coordinate 24,421,628 of NC_088643.1, forward strand.
TCGTGGTCCGAGGAAGCTGCGACGCTCCCTTCCTACTTGAATCCCAATCGAACTCGCGCACTTCCACCGAAACTGGGTGACTGCGCCCTACTAGATGGGGATTTGTATGCAAAATGTCACTAAAAGCGCCATTTCGTTCTTATAAAAGCACGGATGACCGCGATTGGCCCATATGTTGTAGTCTTTTGGACGCTGAGTCGACTGGTTTTGGTCCGAAAAGGCTGCGATGCAGCGTTCCTCCTTTATTCCCAATCGAACATGGTTGAACAAGTGGTCACGTGCTCCTGGGTGCCCAAATCACCTGGTCACCGCGCCAGCAGGCGACAACTTTCACACCAAGGTTCAACTCGAGTTCAACTCGAGTGACAGGACTGCACCCAAAAAAGGTCAAACAGGCTAGTAAGTTGTACCCTGCAGGCACGGTGACCAGCTGACTGGTGTACGCAGGAGCACGTGACCGCTTGTTCAACCATGTTCGATTGGGAATAAGGGCCGAACGCTGCATCGCAGCCTTTTCGGACCAAAACCAGTCGACTCAGCGTCCAAAAGACTACAACATATGGGCCAATCGCGGTCATCCGTGCTTTTATAAGAACGAAATGGCGCTTTTAGTGACATTTTGCATACAAATCCCCATCTAGTAGGGCGCAGTCACCCAGTTTCGGTGGAAGTGCGCGAGTTCGATTGGGATTCAAGTAGGAAGGGAGCGTCTCAGCTTCCTCGGACCAAGACCATTCGACTCAGCACCCCGAAGACTACAACTGGTGAAAATTTGATTTTAGGGTATACTTCCCCTTTAAGCAACCAGTCCATGGTTCAGAGAAAACAAGTCTTTATAGGGAGGTGGTCTCTATTACTGATAGACAGGTGGTCTTTATAGAGAGGTGGTCTTTCTATCTAGGTTGTTCCTCCTGACATCGGTTGCTTAAGACAGGTACTCCTCATCAGTCCTGTAGCTGTGGTAGGATCCACACAGCAATAATACAGCAATGGCTACTAGCTTGGCAAAGGCATTGAACTAACAGTATTGCAACATGACACAGCACTAGACACGGTGTATGTTCAGGTCAGCAAAATGCCAGTAGAAGATTAGCAGTTAGTTAGCAGTTAGTTCTACTCCATAACTAAAGTCTTGTTCTTCTAGCCCGTCCGTAGGGAAGATCTAATCTGATGAGAAGTGGCTCACAAGAAGTTCCAAACTTTGATCTGCAAACCCTTTTATACATGCAGAGTTTTGCAGACTAACAGGCGCCAGAGTAGGGCACATACATATCACACTTCCGACCAGTGTCGAACGGTGCACAAGTGGTGCCAAGTTGCTATGTATGGCACACCAGTTGCAAGAAGGCCGCATAGTGCTATGAGTGAGTGTCAACCACTCGCACAGCATAGTGCACAGTGCTATGCAATCATACCAGCAGACACAGACACAGACACAGGCTCATGCTTACGGCGGCAATCGTGTGAAACACACACATCGCATGTGCCTCCACAACAGCCACATTACCGTGATGGATTTCACAGGCACACAGGCTACATGTATGTTGATGACAAGGCTCACATTGCACAGTCACATTGCACAGTCACAGTCACACTAGATGATCAGTGGTTGTGTGTATCAGTAGGTCAACACATCTACCGTATTTTCTGGAGTATAGTGCGCACTTTAGATGTGCTATTTTAGGCCCTAAATCGCAGGTGCGCACTATGCTCCGAATATGAAATGCATGTACTTCAATGAAGATTGGGGGTGCGCGTTATACAAAGGTGCGCACTATACTCCGACAAATATGGTACACACCTGACAATAACAGAAACCCCGGTGGATGACAAATGAACACATGCAGCGCTACTCAATCCCATCTTTATCTGGATGAGCTGTGCACCCTCACAAACACCAGACAGAAGAAAATGGTTTGACTTTTGGCAACCACCAGCAAACCTCTATAGGGATTTACTCAGGTTTACTGAGCCCTTTTTAAAGAGAAGGTTCTGTTCAATATCTTCAAGAACAGGAGTGCACATTGAGCATTTTCCATCCTACCTGCAAGCATGCGCCCAAGCAGTCTTCCCCTGGGAGATTCGTTGTTTTCCGGCGATCCGGGAGTACTGGCATTTGATAACGATACTGCAGGAGCGCTCTGATTCAGATCCAGCGGCTTGGTGCCGGAGGAGCGCTTGAACTCGCGAAGGCTTTGTGACGATACAGCCACCGACGGCGTTGATTTGAAGCGTTTGATCCTGCTCAACCGTGGTATGCTCTTGCGCTGAACCTAAACATGCACACAGGAAAAGTGGGGGGGGGGGGGGGGGAGGGCAGGGTAAAGCAGTACTTATAGATCCAATTCATATTGTACACCACTGTTATAATCCTGGGATGCAGGACAAACCAGTACAGTCAACTTCGCGTTATTCGCGAAGTGTCGTTATACCCGAAGTCCCATTATATGTGTTACAGTTGGATGGGACTTTGCTCTGGGCATGGAATTTCTGTCGTTATTCGCGAATTGTCGTTATATCCGCAGTCGTTATTAGCCAAGTTGACTGTACATGTAACTTATACAACCATGGCACATGTGCATAAAACAGGGCTGCAGCCATTTTTTGCAGGGCAACTTGTCCCATATTTGGCAGGTACAAACAACTCCACAAACTTGTCAGCATAGCAGTTACTGCTAGTATGCTGTGCGCAAGGGTTGCAGTGGACATGCCCCGCAAAACCAAATGGCGCAAAGACTATGCATAGTTCACATCTCTCTGCTTTCTTCCTGCATGCAACGTGGCATTTTTGCAGCTATGACTCGGCAAGTACTCTCCATGGCGATACTAGAAAAGGTTCTGCAATGCTGCTTTCCAAAAGGACTAGAGTAGTTTTGACAAGACAACAGAGCATGCTGTGAGTGGAAACCTAGTAGAAAAAAATGTGCCTATGGCCCCCTGTACAATACAGACTATGGCCCCCTGTATAATACAGACTATGCCCCCCCCCCCCCCTGTACAATACAGACTATGCCCCCCCCCCCCCCCCCCCGGTACAATACAGACTATGGCCACCCTGTACAATACAGACTATGGCCCCCTGTACAATACAAACTATGGCCCCCTGTACAATACAGACTATGGCCCCCTGTACAATACAGACTATGTCCCCCTGTACAATACAGACTATGGCCCCCTGTATAATACAGACTATGGCCCCCTGTACAATACAGACTATGCCCCCCCCCCCCTGTACAATACAGACTATGGCCCCATGTACAATACAGACTATGGCCCCCTGTACACTACAGACTATGCCCCCCCCCCCCCCCCTGTACAATACAGACTATGGCCCCCCTGTACAATACAGACTATGGCCCCCTGTACAATACAGACTATGCCCCCCCCCCCCCTGTACAATACAGACTATGGCCCCCTGTACAATACAGACTAGCCCCCCCCCCCCCCCCCCTGTACAATACAGACTATGGCCCCCCTGTACAATACAGACTATGGCCCCCTGTACAATACAGACTATGCCCCCCCTCCCCCCATACAATACAGACTATGGCCCCCTGCACAATACAGACTATGGCCCCCTGTACAATACAGAAATAAAGTGCAGAAAAAACCTGTCAATGTGACCAATCTGATAAGGCAGCCACTCGCCCTGGAATGCCACTGCAACTGGGACCAAGGGATGTAATTTACAGGCAAATGACCCTAGATAAGGAGACCACTTCTTCAGGCAAATGACCCTAGATAAGGAGACCACTTCTTCAGGCAAATGACCCTAGATATGGAGACCACTTCTTCAGAGGGACCACATTTGTAAGATCCACATTCGTGAGGTCCCTTGAGCGGTCAGCTTAGACACGTTTCTCCGTAGAGGAGTTCTGTCACTGTTTTACAGTATTCGTAAATTGGTTGAGCCCCCCCCCCCCCCCTGTGACGATTGCTGCTGCTGAATTCTACTCACTCGTATTGTTACGCTGCCGGTCTGCGGGTCAATATCACCTTCCACACTCCTCCCTTCCAAGAACAGTGTCTTCGTGAGGCCCTTCTCATCCGTAACATTGTTCAACATCAGCTTTGCGCGACCTAGAAACTCATCTGAAAAGACGATAAGCAAATCAGCACAAACACGACTGATGAGTGACAATGACTCAATCATGATCTCGGGCATGTCACGAAAAGAAGTTTAGATGCATGAATTGTCATCACTGAAGTGTGCTGGAACTGGAAGCAGTTATCACATTTCAGAGTACTGTGACCAGTGGCAACTACTTGGTATCAATGACATCATCATCAGCTTGTACATGTACCGTGATGCCAGCTTACTCTTCCGGATGACATCATGATGATGAACAGATACCGTCAGACACGTACTCTCGTCACCCAGATCACTGCATGGACAGAGGATAACACAAGGGAGAGTTGCAGGATGAGAAACAGCTGGGGAAAAAGTACACAAAGAGAGGTACAGAAAGTAGATAGATACAATACATGTGACATGTAAATACCAGTACATAACTCCGCTGATCCCCGAGCTGCAGAGAGTGCTCCATGTCAGAGACAGAGCTTAGTACATAGCAGACTCGGCGGAGAACATTCAGGTTGGTTGTAAGTTGAAACTCTGAATTTCATCACGCTAGGCAATCATCAGACAACTGATCTGATAGTACTGAGACCTACCCAGCAGTATGGTTAATACACATAGAGTCACAGGCATAAACAAATGTGCAGGTGGGTGCCAAGTCTGGTGGCGTAAGGTATTGGGAGAAATCTAGCGCGGGCCAAGGCGTTAGGAGAGAGACACCAGGCGGGTGGCAGTGTCAGGAGGGTGGCGGGCAACAGGCGGGTGTGAGTATTAAAGCGCGGACAGAGGTGTTGGGGAGGCAGTGTACAGCAGTGGGTGACGGTGCCAGGAGGATGATAGATAGATGGATGGATGGATGGATGGATGGATGGATGGATGGATGGATGGATGGATGGTTGAATGGATGGATGGTTGAATGGATGGATGGTTGGATGGATGGATAGATTGATAGATAGACTAGTAGCGAGATGAATGGATAGATGGCTGGATGGATGGGTGGGTTGATGGGTGGATGAGTGGATGGGTGGATAGGTTGATAGATGGATGGATGTATGGGTGGATTGATGGGTGGGTGGTAGGGGTGAACGAGTATCTATTTTGACCAACCGATCACTCATTCATAATGTTCGATCGAGTATCCGATTATTTCGAGTATTTTATCAAAATTCGAAAGCGCTAGATTTGTGAGTTCTCGACCAATTCGGAAGAAATTATCTGTGAACATAGAACAAAAGTCGCCAGCGTCTTGTACAGAGTGTAGAGTAACGATTTTCACCAGTACTTTCATTATCTCATAACAAACTAACGTTACTTGCCGTGGTGATCGCATCGTCGAAGTCATAAAATACTGACTCAAAGGCATGCAACACGCATGCATACCAGTCGATGAGCGGTACAACAGAAGTTTTTGAAAAATGAAATGCCCATTCTAAAAAAAAAAAAAAAAAAAAAAAAAAACGATCGAGTGCAAAATTTCGAATACTCGCTCGTTTGAAATTTTCGAACGAATACTCGAATATTCGAACTAATTGTTTCACCCCTAGTGGGTGGATGAATGGATAGCGGGAGGATGGACGGGACGGATGGAGGGAAAGAGAACATGAGAGAGGTATAAGAATAACTACAACTCCCTGTTGCACAAGGTTTGAGTTGTTTTCGAACATGCAACTGTGACAATATAGTTGTGTTGCCAACCCAACTGCTTTGCCCTGAAGAGCAATAAGATAATATATTAAGCTGCTTGGTAGTATACGTCCACTCACGGCATAGTACTCACAAGACAAATGCTTCATTCCACTCTGGCGAGGTGGCCTTACGGACGATGGTGGTGTTCTGAGGCTTTTGATCCGGTGAATCAACTTCTAATGTACAGAATGAATCGCTGTAGTCTAAGCAAATTGCAAATACACAGAATGAAAACAAAATTCACTGCTATATGCTTGAATGGTATTGTTAGGTACCTCCTCCCATACGTTGTACAACCTTTTCCAAGCTGGTCTGCATGCACCCTCGTACTCACCTTTCGTCTGCTTTTGTCACCTTTTGTTCCGTTGGCCTGGGCAGCTACTTGCACACCCATATTTGCCATAGCTACCCAGGCCCTATATCTTGCCGCCCTCACTTGATCTCTCTCTCTCTCTCTTGTCTCTCTCTTCCACAATGTAGTCGTTCCGTTCGTCTTTGTCTGAGTCTCTTCGTCTTCCCTAAAGAATGTCGTTCCCACCTCACAAAGTTAACCTGTTCCCGTTGTCCGTTGTGTCTGGAGAGTAATCGTCCTTGTTCGTACTCAACAGTATGAACCTCCATCAGAAATCAAACCTTCAATAGTATCCCACGAGGATTCAATAAGAACATCGTCTACCTCATACTGTAGGAAGTATAGATTCAGTTGTTAAGGTGGCTTGGAGGGGTGGCAGTTATCGACTCGGTGAAGGAGATCTGATAACCTGTAAATCGGCAAACAATGCCTGGTGTACTTCTCTAGTCCTACAAACAAACAGACATCTCTCAATTTGGAATAGCGTACAAACATCCAACAAACTGGGATTCTTCAAAGTAGCTGGCATTATGTGGACTGAAAAACATCCTGCCTCTTTTTGTAACCTGTCACATGAAAAAATAGTAGCTGGTCAGTAGGTCCAAAAGAGACATAATGGTGCCGGCTGGCCTCCATGGCAACCCTATACTATCACAGGGCCACTTGAAACAGACCCGAATGCATCGTAAGCACTTCAGCCACAGTTTGACTGGCCAGTAATAGTAGATACCAGTCACAAGGGAATGATAATAGTAAGTAAGTATAACTCTCTGCCAAAGTGAGGATCAGCTCTACATACCTTTTCCTTTCCGACAGAGACGATGTCCTTCAACCACTGGAGCAAAAATGGATTAGAACAATGACAGACGATCGGTATTTCAGCAGGAGGAAGAGGCAGTGAAAATTCCAGCAATGTTTGGGCAGCACAAACTACAAACGCCAAGTGCTTCTCCTCGAATGCTCTGGAGCAGTATCCGGAATGCTGTCAAATACACATGCTGACAGATAATGTATGTTCAGAACTCATTACCTTCCACGACTAGTTGCTTGGGAAGGAGGTCTAGAGACATCCCACCGCCAATCGGTTGCTGGTTCAGGGATGTTTGTGAGCGAGAGAGCGGCCGCACCTTGGACAGGCTAGCCAGCTGCTCTTCCAACAATTGGTTTGAATACCTCTACGAATGCATGGGACATCACATGTTAGCACAGGAGCAAGAAACAGAATATTAGCGTATTGAAAGGAGACTGAATGGACAAATAGACACAAGTAATGAGAAAGTGTCCACCACTGTAACCAGACAGTACGAGTCACACTACAATACAGTCACAAAGTGCAGTGACGGCTAGTCACACTACAATACAGTCACAAAGTGCGACGGTTAGGGACCAAACTGACAGAGTACAGATATGTCTCTGTGAATACGAGCTATTAGGAAATTGAGGAGACGTGTTAAAGCTAGGTGTCAGATCATTAAGTTTTAATGACCGGACACCTAGCTTTAACACATCTCCTCATTTTTTTCTCATAGTTCGTATAAACTTGTCCCTTGCCCTTTCTATATCACTGGCTCGGCAAGTGTCATGGTGCATTGCCTATTGTTTCAATCGTCTATAGTTCACAGCTGAATTGCCAGCACTGTGGGACCATGATGGGAGACTTTTGAAGAAAACTACAACCAAGTTTCAGATTTTGTTACAGTTTGGCTGCATACGACAACCAGAGAGCGACAATGACATGGCTCGGATGTTATCTAGTCCTTCTCCTTGTGCCAATAGATACACAGATACACAGACACACAAACACACACACACACACACACACACCACACACCACACACACACACACACACACACACACACACACACACACACACAAACACTGAAAATACCACAACTGCTAGACACTGGAAAAAGTCATTGACAGATGTTCTGAGCATGCAAACGGTGACTCATTAATAGAGAGGTTCCGCACTACGTGAAGTTGAGCAACTTTACGTTAGTGGACAGGGAAAACCCGTAAATTCGCGAGTTTGCATTCCACTTGCGGAACGTTGTGTACGTAGAGTATGTAGATAGGGCTCTGATAACGGAGGTGCTCCGTATGTGGATTGGGGTACAAATTGTATGACTCTCCTCAGGTTGACCCGGCCGCGTTCCGAGTTATCAAGGGCAGCTACGTGATTTGAAAACTCCGTCTGGCAGAACACAGATCCGCATGCAGTGTACGTAAGACTTTCCGTAGATCGACTACGTTTTTACTAACGTAATCACGTTATACGTAACCTCTCTATTATCATTTTTAAATGCAAAAGAAATGATTCTTAGTTTGCTTACAGACGATTCTGGCTGTGGCGGCACCAGCTTGACATTACACAGCTCAAGCACCTTTTCGAAGGCGGACGTGAGGAACGCCTTCAGCTTTACTTCCTCCTGGAGACGATCACAGTGCGGAGAAAATTGAGAATCAAATGCTGTACTGGCAGTCATCCACTTGTACCAGTACTGTACGGGCAGCACTGTACATGCACATCATTGCAAAAGCAGTACAATGATTCTTTATCCACTGATGATGTTGTTCAGAACAACGAAACGTCTGGAGAAGTATCGTTAATATTTCTATCTTTATTTATCGAATATGCCACTCTTTGGTCTAGAAAGAATACTTTTTTATATTACAATGAGAGTGGATAACCAACGGCTTGTCCACAAACTCTTTGATGCGACCATGTATGAGTATATGTATGTGCTTATCGAACTGTACTGATTGTGGTTACCTGGGCTTGTCATGCAGCCTCGGTGACACGTAGACTGAGCTGCAAGTACCCTGGCTCAAACTCATTGTACAATACTCTAATTTCAGAAATTTTCGGTGCTCAATATTTTCGGTATGAGGGCAACAGGCCAGGTTAGGTGAACAGAAATTTTCGGTATATAGAAGCAGTTCCCTATTGGATTATGTGTGTTAGTGTTTGTTCGGTGTATTGAAATTTTAGGTATGAAACAGGCGCACCGAAAGTACCGAAAATAAAAGTACACCGAAAATGTGTGAAATTACAGTATACAGTAATCCATGCACGTGCATAGCAAACAACACGACGGCTATACGGCTTGCCTGTGAGTGTGCACTGGGGGGGGGGGGCAACATGGGCTGGTACATGTCAGAACAGTGTAGCCATGAAGGCATGAGTACCAGAGCTGGTATAGCCCATGTGCGCACTCAGCACAGGCAGGCTGTACGGTAAGTACTGCACACAACAAGAGCGTTGCCAACCGTATTTCCCCGAAAATATGTCCCACCTTTTCACACTAAACTTCAAGGGCAAAGAAGGGGATGTGCCTTGCAATCAAGTGTGACATCCTACTTATCGGTGAATAGATTGAAACAACATGGGTCAAACCTAAAAGTGGGGGTGCGACTTATAATCGGGGAAATATGGTAGTAACTGCAGCCATGCAGTGGATATTGACAGGCAGCGTGGTGCCAGATAGTTTGGCGTCGACATCATTTATTTGCAGATCTCTGTGGCAATCTTTGTAAACAACACCACATGGCCCTATTGTCAAACAAATACATGATAAGTATTATGTAATTGACCCGCTTCTTACATTCTTGTGCAGCAGGGCTCCACTAAGGAGTTGCGGTGTGGTGCTGAGCGCGTGCAGCTTCACAGTTGTCAGTTCATACGAAAACCTTGGAACGCTGCCTGCCTTACTATCCAGGGGCTTGTAGGGCGATATTCTCAGCTGGACCTAAACACAAAATGGGCAGTGTGATGTCAATGCAGAGTGCAGCTCTGGGAGATCCTATCACGCGAGCCACTAGCAACGGGCGCTGTGCAGCTCTTGACCTGCGCTCTCGTTTGAGCAGGCTAATTTTTTTAAAATGAGATCAGATTTCACTGACCAGCTTCAATGTCAATAATTCAATAGAGAGGTTCCGGGGTACGATTTTCCGTGCCAAAATCCGTATGGGCGCTACGGATTTTTTCCAGGCGTGCTCCATACGATTTTTCGGCACGGAGAATCCGTGTGGACTGGCTTTCATACGAACCATGTTTCGTATGGAGATTTTGCGTCATCGGGTGCAGAAAGATTTTTCGCGTACAAATTTGGAACGAGAAACATCGATTTTCCGCGGGAAGTTTTGATTTCGGTACAATTTTTCAAAATAAAAGGCATAGCGCGGGAATGTGACGTGTTTGCGATCGTAACCTAGACAATGACGGCAAACACATAAGTTCCGTACTTCGGAACATTTCACTGCTCGAAAACGACGTATAAAAAATCCGTAGCGCCTCTACGGATTTTGGCACGAAAAATCGTACTCCGGAACCTCCCTAATATCAATCCAATAAGCAGGATCTTTCAACAGTTCAAGACAGAAAAAAACTTTACAAAAAAGATAAAAGATCTGCGCCGTCCGGGAATCGAACCCGAGTCACAAGAATGGGAATCTTGCATGATACCACTACACCAACAGCGCTTTGGTGGGAATGCTCTGGCCTACTGAATATAATATTATTGATATTAGCAGCCACATACATACATAGGAGATGGTTCGTTATAATATAACGAACCATCTCCTATAATAGGACACATAAACAAAGTCAAAAACCAAAACGGGAAATCCCCACATCGCATATATTGCGCAGCTCATGCAACTGTCTCAAATTTTCCGATGGGACGTACGATGCGATGTACGGCTTTGACCGGATCTTTCAGCTTTGACGGGATCTTTCAACAGTTCAAGACAGAAAAAAACTTTACAAAAAAGATAAAAGATCTGCGCCGTCCGGGAATCGAACCCGAGTCGCAAGAATGGGAATCTTGCATGATACCACTACACCAACGGCGCTTTGGTGGGAATGCTCTGGCTAATGAATATAATATTATTTATATTAGCAGCCACATACATACATACATAGGAGATGGTTCGTTATATAATAGGACACATAAACAAAGTCAAAAACCAAAACGGGAAATCCCCACAACGCATATATTGCGCAGCTCATGCCGCAACTGTCTCAAATTTTCCGATGGGACGTACGATGCGATGTACGACTTTGACCTTCTTTGCAGAAAAGTTGTACAAAGTTATACTGTTCAAGAGTTCCTTGTAGATTTGTAAATGTTGTAACCAGCCACACGACTGCCACGGTGACGCACTCGCCAGTATTGATCTTTGAACCATATCAGCAAGGCAACGTAGAATCGCTGACTTCTTCGGTGAACGGTATTTCGCAAGTTCGCGTCGCATCATGCATCTCATCGCAAAAAAAGATTCATTGGTTGAGTAACAGGGAAATCCAACCGTCATATTATCCAAAGGCTGCAAGGTCACGAATAAGTCGGAATAACCCACCGTTATGCCATACAACTGTGTAGGCAGGTCCGTGATTGCTTTGTACACACTCTGAAGCATGCCTCATGATCGCACCCACCTGTGTGTATAATACGACGTGACTACAGTACTGATGTAAGAAGTTTGAATATCGCTGACAAAAAAACAAGTACCCAGTGCTGGAAGCCTTGTGATGTATGCCTGTACACTCTGGGGTCTACGAACTCTTTAGACACTGTATAGCAGGAACTTTTCGGACGGAAACATTTTCGGACAAAGCCGAATTTGGACCTTTCGTACGGATTTTATTTTCATACAGTGCTGCATGCTAAATGCACGTGTTCGCATGCGGTATAACAAGAGTGAAGAGTCCATAAGCAGTTTATGCACTCTTGGGTATAATTGTATCGTGCGCATGTATTGTGTACATAACTTCACAGGAACAAATTTTAGTACGGAATTAATTTTAGTACAAAAAGAGGCCGTGAACGAAATCGTACGAAAATACTTTCTGTCCGAAATTTTCCTGCTATAGAGTAGGTGCGTAGCCGCTCAGAGCAGGATAAAACTCAATCGGAAATCCTCAGCAATGCAAAAAAAGCCATCGGTAAGTTACCTTCATTTGCAGCTTGCGCACGGTGACACCGGCCTGGACTTGGCTGACACTACCCTTGTACTGACCCATACATGTGCAGAGAAACACCAGTGGTGCAACACCATCCAAACTCCACAGGTTGAGCTCAGCAGTGATCACCTGCAGTCGCAAGACAAACAACGGTGGAAAATTGGAACACGTGCGGAACATTTTGACTTAAAATGAGCAGGTTTTTAGTGCATTGCATCTTGCAGGTACATGTGTCACTGCTACACCATGATATTCACTAGTTTGAGGGAAAGATGTTTCAGTCAAATGCAGCTAAGCACCCTTTTCACGTGCGCTGCACCATTTGTCTGAACACAAACTTAACTGAACAGAGGCTACTCATCAGTTACAGGCCTCTAATGCCATGTGCAATTTGCGCCACTCTCTTCAAATTGTGCCGTACCAGTGTATCTCGGGAGTTTCCTTCGTAGCGAAGCTGTGTATCGTTGACAGCGGGCATGCATGAGCCACTACTCATTCCGTCCAGACTGATCTTCCACGCAACCTAACAACGCAGCAGCAGCAGCAGCAGAGCAGGAGAACAATGTACTACATGTACTAGTATGATGGAACTCAATTGCAGAAACCAAAGCAGACTGGCCTAACAGTACAGAATTCATTCTCACACCTACATGTACCGTGTTTTCCGGGGTGTTAACCGCACCGGGGTCTGAGCCGCACCCCCCCCCCCCTTTCTAATCCATAATTGGTATTTTTGTTGACATTCAGTGTTTAAAAGCAACCGTCAGACTTTGAATTTTGTAGTAATCTGACTTTAATAATGGGTATAGCACTATAGGTACATACAAGATGTTTCCAATGGTTAAAAACAGTTGAGATGCAAGACTGAAGGTCCACAAAGGTTGCCAAGTTCGTCCTTCACTCAGAACTGACAACATGTAGAAGCTCTGTGCTACATATAGTACACTGATGGATTGCAGTACAGGAAAAGTAGCTGAATGACACCATACATGCATTATATGCATGGAGTGCTGGTTGATTCACATCCAGCACTCGGAGTCTAAGCCGCAGGTGCGATTTTGAGGTATTTCGTTTCTTTTTTAAAGTGCGGCAAACACCCCGGAAAATGCGGTACTTTTACAAAACGCGCTATGCTCCCTCACCCCGGCTTGGTTGGGCACTCCTTCTGGTCCGCGTCAAAGTTATCTGCTCTTGTGCAAAGCTCGCTGCATTTATCACCGTGTGAGTACTCTAGCTTTGATGCGCGGACCGGGCATTTTAAAAAGGCTGTGTTGTTCTTCACTAGACTTCAGTAGACTTCAGTGATTGCAATCCGTTTGGCCGGTGACTCTGAGCTCTGCTGGAGAGACCGAATAAACTTGAAATTTGTCCGGCAAGGAATTACAAAGTCGAATAGAAGATGCTGGCAAGATATGTTTACCAATCGTATTTTTTGCTGTTCCCTGAGTCACATCTTCAAACCTTTCTTTGGTCTATTCTCTTGCCATTCGGACATGAATTCGAACGCAGTCTAGCAAGTCCAATGACGCAGTGTCACACTGGGCATGAACAACCCACACTGACACACGTCCGGCTTGGCTTACTAGGCTTCATGAGCTAGGGTGCCTGGGTTGTTGAGAACACTCCACATCACTGGCCCACGGAAAACGGTTGTCAGTTGTTGCGTGTTTTGGTGCTTGATGTTAATTACAAAGCCCACCTTTATTTTCATTTCTTCTATCCCACCTACCCATGGACAGGAAACAGAGGCCAATGTAGTGGGAGTTGGCAATGATACCTATTTTCCGGAATCTAAGCCGCACTGGACTATAAGCCGCATGTACATGTAGATATGTTTGTCACGAGTACAGACATCTACTCTAGTTATCACCGTTATTAATTTGACCATCGTACTACATGTATAAGCCACACCGACAGGGGGGGGGGGGGTTACTGGTGGTTACAGGGGGGGGGGTTACTGGTGGTTACAGGGGGGGGTTACAGGGGGGGGGGTTACTGGTGGTTACAGGGGGGGTTACTGGTGGTTACAGGGGGGGGGGGGTTACTGGTGGTTACAGGGGGGTTACTGGTGGTTACAGGGGGGGGGGGGTACTGGCGGTTACAGGGGGGGGGGGTACTGGTGGTTACAGGGGGGGGGGGTTACTGGTGGTTACAGGGGGGAGGGGTTACTGGTGGTTACAGGGGGGGGGGTTACTGGTGGTTACAGGGGGGGGGGGGGGTTACTGGTGGTTACAGGGGGGGGGGGGGGGGTTACTGGTGGTTACAGTGCCGCCTATACTCTGGAAAACACGGCACTCGTTTCCACTCCCTCGAACTTATGAAAAGGTTATGTCGGAGTTACATGCACATGTATGTACAAGTAGGCACTATTGCCTAGTGGTCCACACCCTGCCAGGCCTTGCACTGCACGACTGGAGTTGACTAGGTTTGCAATATTTTTTTGAAACTATGTGCATTGTTTGCAATGAATAATTGAAATTGCGAATTGTGGATAGGATAGGGCAACCGCCTCCGGGCTATGGATCATGATTGGCGGGATTGCTTTTATAAACGTACTTCCAGCTGCACACATATTTAACATTACTCCAAAATACTTTGCAGTCGCTACTGGAAATGTGCCCCACCTTTTTCTCCGCTGATTGCTTGATCAGAAGTTCATTTAGCTCCTTCCTGACAGCTTTGGCCACCCACGTGTGCCAGTGGTCTGGGCAGTTCGCGTGCAGCCATTCTATAAGCAGGAGAGGCTGTAAGTTCACCTTGTCCCAGCACTCTGCGTACGTTGCACCACCGGGCTTGGAGAAAATCCGAAGCCTCCTTCGCTTCTCATTCACCGTCGTATAGAAGTCTTTGACAAGGGTGACACCCGCCGCTCCGACACTCTGGAAACCGACTAGTTTGTAGAGAGCGAATAAGCCAAGCGTAGCCAGGAGCACGGAGAATATTCCGAACACTGCAGCAGAGTAGATGTAGTAAAATGTCTCGCTGACGAACTCCCATACCTCGGACAGCATCTTTCCTAGCTGTTAGCGTCTCCAGCGCTCCCAGCAAGGAATGCCAAGGAAGGCAGCCCGTAAATCTATCGGTAGCGCTTATTAGGCCAGTTGGGATTCTGGTTTCTCTCTACTTCAGTAGTGTAGTAGCTCTCCTTTTCACCACATTTAGACAGTATCGTTCTGTTCGTTCCTCCAGTCCACCGTGATCCACGACACGAGTCGATCATCTCATGCCGCTGAGCGCAATGAATGGGGAAAAATGATTACAAATCACTGACACTGACACACATGCAGACTCTTGAGTAGGCAGGCTGCATCACGTGAACGGGGCACTTCAAACCCTGGGCCTGTGTGTTGGGAGGGACTCTGGTCCTTGAGTGGAATCCAGAAACTCTACAAACTGTGACAGGCGTTGTGGCGTGAATAGAAAGAAGCAAAGAACGATGATTTTGTGATCAGAATAAAACGAGCGCTAGCGCTAGCGATGCAAGTAAAGACCAAAAACACCATGAGCACAACGAATAACCGAACTCCCTCGGACCTCAGATCGGGATGTAACATTGTTGTTGTGGCGCTGCATCTGTCTCTGACTAGACTGTCGCGTGTCGGTGCAGTGTCACCTTCTGACTAAATAAATGACTAGTAATGTGACATAATAATACGGCGAACATAATTATTAACCACTGTGGCATTGATATTTACACAACTACTAAGTAATTAGTTACTTTGGCCGTGGATGCCATAATATGCGCGCGCGCGCGCGCGACTTTCGTGTTTGAAAAAACCCCTCACCAGACAGCTAGCATAACCAAGACTACCGTTCACTTACGTAGACTAGATAGCATAATAGGTTGTGTGAAAGAAGTCGTCTTAGTAGTCAGCGGAACTGCTTATGATAAGGTTATACTTACAGGGTTAAAAGTACAGTGGAAACGGTGATGGGTGCTAATGATTGTACAATACAAAGTGAGTTGCTAGCGCACTGTGCCGCAACTTCGCCAAGTCATCTCAACTGATCATGCACTCTGATCGCATAACCGGGGAAATCTCAGAAAGGGGGTAGACCGGGCACAACATTTCATCGAGGAAAAGGAGGTGGCAAAAATGTCGGCTCAACTGGAGACCATGAAAATTGCGGTGCATGTAACAAAATTTAAAATGTAGCATAGGGCGGAGAATTCGTGTGATGATTATACATGTATGTACCACATGCCTTGCGATACAGAGCTCTATTACACAGTTTGACACATTAAAAAAAAATGTATCAGAGGCTGGTGGAACAAAATGGTGATGTAGAGGGCTAGTAGTGGAAAATGTGACTAAGCATCGCACTGTGAGCCGCTCAACGGTGGCTAAATGATTCGTCTGATCTCTCCAAAACAGTACTTTCCACACAATGAGTAGCAGACTATATCAGTGTTGGGTGCTGCATGAATGCGATACTTGAAAATTGTGTGTGGACGTAGGGACGTAGAACGTTTGCCCTAGTTGCATGCGTCAGTTTTGTTTACCCATGGCGTCCAGTATCCATTGAAGTTCTTGGGATTGGCGGCAGGTTGCGAAGCGGTGTGGCCATCAGGCACAGCATGCGCAATGTATTGCATTTGCAAATGTGCCGTCAGCTGCGTCACAATGGCTGTTTCAGACGTGGCCAAATTGTTCCTCTCCTCCGGATCCTCCCGCGGCTTGAACAAGTAGACGGTATGATTGGCTGCGTCGGGCCCCAGAATGTCCAGGATGTCGGGCAAGTCACTGACCAGGGGTGCGGATGTAGCATCGTGCAACAACGATCTATCCCCTTCCCAGCTGGGTTCAGGGTACCAGCCGTCCGGCGCACCGGGCCCGATTAGCAGCTTCCACTCGCCACTGCGCAGGCCTGCATATCCACAGCAACCCTTGTCACCACCGGTCGCTAGGGGATCATAGTTGTGCAGGATTTCGGTACGAGGTGACTCGCCGCTTCCTGTGGACAGGATCGGCCATAGATCATGCCCGTCTAGCGGCAGTGTTCCTTCAGTGTTGCCTCCTGCCGCGGCAATGATCGTGGGAAACAGGTCGGTGGCGTGCATCATGGCGGATGTGTTCTTGTTGCTGACGTCCACACCGGCACCGTGAACAAATGCAGTGCCGCGTACTCCACCGTCCCACAGCGTGTGCTTGCTACCTCGAAGTGGCCAATTCACAGCACCAATACCGCTGAATGTGACATTCACAGGCCCGCCGTTGTCCGCAGTGAATACCATCAAGGTGTCATCCCACAGCCCTAACTCCTTGAAGAGGTCGGTCACGTTTCCGATCGCTTCATCCATGCAGCTCACCATACCGGCGAACTTGCGCCGATTCTTGTTCTCTATGTGCGCGTACGGCTTGACATAGTAGCTGTCGGGTACCTCCTGAGGTGAGTGTACATTCTGGAATGCCAAGTACAGAAACAGCGGCTTGCTGCTTTGACTGTTTGCGTACTGGCGCACAACGCGCTGTGCCTCGCGTGCAAACGTGAACGCCGAGTACGTGCTGTCTTTGGGCACCGGCCGTGTGTCATTCCGGTAGTCTATGCCGCCACTGGCCGTGTGCTCAAAGTAGTCCTCCGCGCCGCCGTAGAAGCCGAAGAAGGTCTCGAATCCGCGCGCCGTTGGAACGTGTTGCCAGCTGTAGAATCCTAGATGCCACTTACCGACCATGTGCGATGTGTATCCAGCCTGTGCAGTGGAGTATAATATCACAGAGAGGACGCACAAAGTAAGACACAAAATAATTGAAAATATACAGTCAGTTGTTCTTGGAAGAACGACGGCTGCATTCGTAAACCTGCAGCTGGTTTGGCCAGCATTGCCGACCAAGAATGCCTTGCTATTTTTGGGAAGTTGCATCACTTATGACCATGATTGTAAACTCAAATGTCACTTATCGGGTCACTTCAGGATGGAGCCCATGTTGCCTAACCAGTTTATTGTTTGCATGATTTTACTTGTTCATGTGACACAAAACAAACAGAATTGTAGTGGCAATACTACTTCAGAAGTATTTAGTTACGCTGATGGGATTCCCCATTGTAGCATACCAAATTACTGTAGGTATCGGTTATAGCGTGGGTGTTTGAAAAACGACTTTCTATTCTTTTTTCCAATATTTCTTACACACGATAAATCAAGTGTGACATATCATGTGCATGTGCGCAGAGGCAGGAAGAGCATCGTACATGCAATGACTGTGCATGCGGCTGGTTATAGTCAAATAGACTTACTATGGCCATATTGTGGCTATGCAACATGAGTTACATGACCACAACAGTTGAACCTGCACAAAGTCCATTCTTAGGACCGATATATTCTACTGTACGATAAAATTGCTTGTAAGAATAAATGTGCACTTGAAGTCCATGTTATGATTATGAAACCACGAGAGTTCATTCTTGTAGGCAGTATATTCTTTTACACGACCACGCTATCACCGATACGCACTGTATTGACTTCAAGTATTTCTGTTATTATCAATATTCAGTACGACCAGTTTCCTCTTTCGAGGAAATACAGTATATCGTATACACGGCTCGGTTCAAGGCAAAGGATCTTGGAGCCATGGAGGGCACAGCACCTTTCTGGCAGTGTGCCCTCCTGACAGGGTCTGTGCCATAGCCGAGTAAAGGTAAACCAGGCAGCGTAGAGAAACTCCTAGCCAGGTTCAAATCAAGTGGACATACAATGTATGATCGCATCACTATTCATATGTACATGCCTGTATGCACAGTACACACTACCTTCAGTATAGAGGTTATGTGAATGATATCATAGTGGTGAGTCAGCGGATCCGCTTATGGGAACAAGGCATTAGTGTATGGCGAGAATTTTGTGGTTTCCATGGTTTAGCTTTGAGCTAGTGCATCGTGCTGTGCGAGACTTTGGCAAAGCATCTCAACTGATGACACAATCGCATAGCCTCTATAGACCGTGATGTGCGTTGTATTATGTTATTGAACATGTACAATATGTGCCATTGCCACTGCCAGCCTGGTGACCCTGGTCTCTGCACGTGCAGGAGGCTTTATACCGGTGTGTGCCTCTACACATACTTCAGTGGTCGCCCACGGACGCCTGTTTCCTGCATGATTGTACATGATTGTAATGTTACTACATGTAGTAGTTGAGCTTGTTTTGTAACTTTTCTAGGTGGCCTGCTTGAAGAGAACGTCAAGAATCAAGAGTTTGGGACCACTACAACCAAGCATCATACCTGGTTCAGCTTCTCCGGTAGGAGAGTCTCGTTTGTGGGCAATGCGAACAGCTGATTGTTCGGGTAGACGTGGTGCAACAGTCCGTAGCGGATAGGATAGCGTCCCGTCAGAATACTCGTCCGCGTTGGCGAGCACACGGGTTGCACGTAATAGTTATCCAGCGTCACTCCGTCCGTTGCAAGCTTGTCCAGGACCGGTGTGCGAATCTCGGAGCCGTGGAAGCCCACATCGCCCCAACCCAGGTCGTCGGCGACCACCAGCAGCACGTGAGGCTGTTTGGCAGCCTCGCTAAACTGCCCATAACCAATGCAAGCGGCGACAAGAGTGAAGACACACCAGGAACGAATCATTTCGATCAACGAACGTCTTACCAATCCGGTTCTTCGCATGGTCGGTTGATGGGATACTGTTGCGTTAGTAGTGTATACTATCGTTAGTTGCTTTTCTGTGCCGCATCCTATCTGATACCGATACTTGAGTAAGTGATGAAATAATCAGGGTGTCTTGAAAACGCTTTCACGACACCCTGATTGTATCCATGGTATCAGTCGGTCCGACCCAGCTAGGCGTCATTCTACTTGTACTTGTACTTAGTTGTAGTTGTAGTAAAAAATAAGAGTACTACTAGTACTAGTACTAGTAGTAGTTAGCTACTAAGTAATTAGTTAGCTACGTAGTTGCAGTGCACATGGTGCATGCTCTACTACTCCATCTCTGTGCATGTGGTGGCCTGTGTGTCGCTTGGAGACGCCTAGCGCCTTTACTTGAGACTTCCCACGGGCAGACTTGTTATGACAGTCATAATCATATCGACTAAAGAAGTAAGACTAAAAGTATCGATTGGTGCATGTGTGGATATAGCTACCAGTCACACCTGAAGATCGCCCAGAGGTTGAAACACTGCGTGACTACATGACAATGCTCCTCTTTTCCTACTTATACTAGTTATCAGGTTATACGGACTGACAATCTTTGTGTTGAATTATCATGATTGTGACTTTCAACTAATACATGTACTTCACTACCGGTATCACGAGTACTGTAGATCTACCGAAAGTGACTCTGAAATAATGTTCTAGGGAGGGTAGGTCCCCACTGACCGACAGCCCCAGACCACCCCAGTAAGCATCTTCCCGGGACTCTTGCCACTACGTAACCGTTGTATAGTCTTTAGAGATGATTGATAGAGCAACTGCCCTCTCCCTCTCTTCTCCCGCTCCCCCTCGTATAACGGTACCATGTGCATGTACATGTACGTGCATGCCAGCACTGTGCAGAAAGGCAGACTGACAGGTGCCTACAATTTGTAGTTTCCATCTCTATGCTATGCCCTCACAAAACACTTTGGAATGTTGTATCCACATTGCTGCAAAATGACAATAATACTAACACATCACTCAGTACAACAATTACATGTATGTACAGTATACATAGATGCCGTTGGTGTTACGCTGGTAGCAGTAGCCAGCAGTACTGGCCGAATTACCATAATTATTCTCTCAGGGAGGTTGAAGATCAATACGAACGTACGAAAAGAAAACACACTAATCACTAATACTGTCAAACTCATGCACTAGCTAGTAGCTACCTTCCACTGAGCTACACTAGTTACCATGGTAACTACAGTGTGTATGTACCAAAGACAGTGACAGAGCGCACTAAGTAATAGTTAGTTGACTAAGTACTGGCAAAGAAGAGATCCCATAATTGTACAGAGACTGATGATAACTGCAAACTATACGATGAATATGTGTGCTACAAAGTTTAAGAGGTTCTAAGGGCACATGATTACATGCATCACATCCACTCTCTAGCTGCAGAGCACTAGCAGCAGCTGTTCCAGCCATGCAGTCTTGCTGAACTATAACATCATACATTGCATGTGAAAGAGTATGGTAGCCACCACACTGGACAGAACCCTACATAGTGTAACATTAGTTACATTGCAGTCTGCTGGCGCCGGACCTTGCGATGCCTGACATATTGATTGCCGCCGGGCATTGCACTGGGGTGTTCGTTTACTTCCAGCCCGGACATGCTATGCCTGGCTTGAGCAGTACATCAAGGACGCAGCAGGGGTGAATCACTGATCAAGCAATGGCGGCCAGGTCATATTCGTTGCCGCTTGCCACACACGGTTCAACAGTCGTGTGCACAGGGCACTGCTCGGAACTCCCAGTAGGCGCCAGAACGGCATGCACTTCCGAGGCGCCACCATTCTCATGAGGCGTCGGCAGTTTCCGCAGCGCCAAAGCCCCATCAACTTTTGTGTTTTCTGCATACTCACTTTTCCCCTGTCGTGGAAATCCAGTAGCTTACGCATGGTGGGTAGAATGGTTGAATCCTGCATCACACAGTAGGTTCAAGCCAGTTCAGATTTTGGGATTAGCTGAGGGTGATCAGTCAGTCCTCTACAATAAAGTCAAGCCTGTGAATAACAGTGAATCGTGAATATTGATGCTATCTTGGGACCAAACAACCATTTCACAGCATATTATATACATTACTGTAAAGTGATGAACTTGCGCGGCGTGCAAATTTAGCGTTTCCAAGAAATCTGCAGGTTCACGATGAGAAACTTCCGAGACTTCTTACATACATGTGCATGTATCTGTTCAGTTGCATAGTGTATTGTATATTATCAATGTGCATAGTGTATTGTATACTATCAATGTGCATAGTGTATTGTATACAATCAATGTGGATAGTGTATTGTATACTATCAATGTATACTTTGTGGCGATATAATTATATTCTGTACCTAGATAAAACAGAGAGGTTCCAGGCCGTCCAAGAGAGTGCTCAATACCGAGAGGCAGAGCTAGTTCAAACAATAAAAACGACGAGAAACACTTTTCCCGTCCTCGTATTGTCTGTACCTAGATACTATAATAGGCGGAAAGTGAAACAAGTGCAGCATAACACTGACAGAGCACTGAGACATTCAATGACCTGACACCTAGCTCCAACACATCTCCAAAGCGCTAATCCATTGTTCCACTCTCTGACTATTATAGTATCTAGTTTACAGTGGTGGACATATTCGGATGGAAAGCCAAAGATTAAGATTAAAAAGAGAGGGCCAAAAAGGAAAAAAAAACGATAACTTGTAAACATTTGATCCTCTCTCTTGCTCGGGCCTATATCGCGAAAATACTGGAGGTCAAAAACCACTTTCTCTTCGATTTTGCTTCTAAATTTTCAGGGTTGAAGCGTCCTGAGGGTAAACTATCAATCGCGGCAGGATGTACTGTTGCTTTCACAGTATCTACTAGTCAGTATCGAACATATTCAATGATTAGAGGACACTGCCACATAAACTGTCTACAGTACACAGGCAAGACATTTTCATGGGTCAAGCTGGCCAGCTTACCGGGATCTGCCAGCTTCTCGCACTGGTGGACATTGTGCTGTGGAATGCTGGCATGGCTGCTCGACGGGCAGTTTCATCATCGTAACCCGCATCAGAGAGTGACTCATCATCGTTGACAATAGTGTACATGTCCTGGTGATCCGTGGATCTTCTGGTCCTTGCTGTGAAATGTTCATCTAATGATGGCACTGTATATGAACAGGAATAGGAATACAATATGGATACTGGTTTGCCTCTCAAAGCAAATACCAGCGTCCATGATTATCGGCCATGTGTTTGACATGATACATTGTATTTGCATGTCATGGAAAACCTTACGCATGCATGCATAGTAGCATTGCGTACACACATACACACACATAGACGTGGGCACACACGTATATAGAGATATGCACACGCACACGCACTTAGACACACAAACAAACACACACATACATGCACATGTACACGCACATCCCCCCCCCCCCCCTCATGCACTCACATGTAGACTTTTTGCTTAGGGGTCCGAGTTACGACCTCCAGCACGTTAACATGGTCCACTTACTGAATGCGATCATGAAACCCGCTACTCTCCCACCAATGTCATTATGGTCACTGTGGAAGGTCACGTTGAGAGACCCATAGTAGCTGAAAGCCGAGCCCATATCCACAATGTCGCCGCAAACGCGCCGTATGGAGCCGTCCGACAGAGGATACTCGACGTGGTCCGCTAAACAGTTAAATGAGCCCTCCATTACTAAGTGTGTGAACTCGGAGTAGATCACGTAGAGCTCGGGAAACGCGGTGGTGAAGTAGAAGTGGCAGTCCATGTTGCTGAAGAAACCACACTGTCCTGTTGACACCCTGTTTTCGATATCCGATGCCAACTGCACCAGGCATGTTCCGTCGGTCTCGTTGCGACTCTCGTCGACTGGCACGCTGAAAATGGCCTGTTGGAGGAACGGATCGCCGCCACTCATGTACGTCATGAACTGGGGCACGCAGCCGCTGCGTTCCTCATCTCCTCCGGCACACGTGCATTTCGCTTTGGAATCCCCGTATGGAAATCTACAAGCAAACAGTTTGAAGCAAGACTTAGCCGAAAAGGGCTAGCATAGGTATAGAGGTACATCTCCTGTAATGCTAAAACATAAGGCTGGCCGCATGTGATTTCGTGCACACACACAGAGAGGTTAACCCAGTCTTTGCCATTGGACTTAGATTGCAGCGGCATTCTTTTGCCCAAGTGCTCATCATGGTTTGAGGTGTTTGACAGCTGAGATCACAGTTGGTCAGTATAATAATTATGACAGGGTCACCACTTGTAAGCATGGCTCAGGATCGAAAAATTCGAGCGTACTCTTTGCCACACGTCTTCGGTCTTTTTGACCATGGTTTCAACCTTGACTGTAGGTAGCCGGGTGTCGTGAAAGGGCTTTCACAGCTCCTGGATTTCAACGAGTTATCATGGCTGCGTTTTGCAGAGATGTATCACAGCTGCTTTAGCTATTTTCTAAGCACAAATCTCAAGAACCGCAGTCTGCAAACGAGCTGTAAAAGCTATCAGTGTTCAAATTGGGAGATTTTGCAGCCTTGGTGCCATAGCATTTAATATCTGAGTTTATAGGTTAGTGCATGGCAGGGAGGGCCTTTTATGGCTTGTTAGTGCCCGACAGGTTAGCCTGCGGGCCGTAGGCCCGAGGGCTAACCTGAAGGGCACAAACAAGCCATAAGGCCCTCCCTGCCATGCACTAACTATTTTAGAACGAGGTTACATAAGTTATCTCCCTTGCATTATGCTTGTGTACCCTTATATTGGGTAATTTATGGTTTGTGTGCAGAGAGAATTCGTGTGGTATGATAGAATATTTTCTTCTGGTAAAGCCTAGTTCACATTCGACGCAACGCCGACGGTACGGGACGTAAGGGCTTGTCGGGAGGGCTGGGGTGAGCTGTAAAATCCTGTACGATTCGTACGACACGACACGCAGCAGTCGTTGCGACGTTCAACGTCGAACGGCGCGAGTCATAAGGCACGGTCCGTGACGGGGTGACTTTCGGGCCTAATTTCTCGTTTTTCGGGACTTCTTTTCAATTATTTCTCCTTGAAAGAAGCGGAATCAAGTTCACAATACCAGTTTTTCATGAAGACCAGTAAACTAGCCCTGAAAGTTGTAGCATTCACATAATAGCCCCATGAAATGATAGAATAGTTCGTCTGTCACGCTTCTGAACTATCCCTAAATGCAATAAGTGACATGAGATCTTATGTTGCTAAAATTCAACTAAAGTCGTGCTAGCCATTCTGTGAGTTATCATGGGAAGCGCAGTGTTCGAAATGCAAAAAAATCCAAGTACGAATCGGGAGTAGTCGGCGCACGATGCCGTCTCCTGTTCATTGCAGCCGCTTTGTATGCTTGCGTCCCCGTCTACGCCCGTCTACAGTATGAAAAGTTGGATCAATCCAACTCTTCCCGTCGCTTCCCGATCTGTACGGTAGTACGGTTGCGTTCCCGTTCCTGGTGTTCACATTGGACGCCGTCAGACGGTCCCGTCGCTTCCCGTCGATCCTTACGTCGCGTCCCGTCGCGCCCCGTCGAATGTGAACTAGGCTTAACTCAGCACCACTGAGGCCTACTAAAAGTAGAATAGAAGCAAATGAAATGCTGGGCTCTTATTGCGAGCTTCATTCTTATTCATAGCTTGTGGAGCTATTTAGGGGCTTCGAGAGCCCCTTTTCGAAACCGATAATGACTTTGATCTTCGGTTTTTATAGGGTTCTGCCAGCTGTTGACAAAGGAAAATCGTACAGATAAAAAGTACGGGAGGCAAAACCGTACACACTTCTGAAATGCGTAGCTTTTAGTAGTACACTGTACATTTTATGCAGAGTTCATTATCCGCACCGTACTATAATGTGTACAGGAAGTTGTACGCACATGTTTAGACAAAGTAGTAAAATTACGACTGAGCGGGCTTTAAAATCTGATAAGGCCCTGGGCGGGAATGTCGCTGATGGGTCGTTTCCTTTTTTCTTTTCTTTTTAACAGGACAACAATTATTTATTTGGGTAACAATGAGAAAACCAAAACAAAGACAATCATTTCCTGGACAACGAGACAGACCTCGTTCTAAGCCATTTTAGGGGGCATTCGAGTTCACCTCATCAACTTTTGGAGAAACATGTTAGAATTCATTAGTTGAAGTATCCCAATAAAAAGGTTGCTGTCAGCCTCACCACTTTTCAGTGGAGTCATCATAGCAATGAGATTTTCTAAGCGTGCTTCCACGTTCACCAAAATGGGTATCCCTTACGGTATGTGCAGGTTTTGTCGTAGGTACCACGGGAAATTCACACACAAAACAGTTTTCACGGGGGTATTCCAAACTCTTCTAAACTAATCCACCTCTCCCTTTGGATGACACCGTGCAGTTTCAAAGAGTTTTGAGGAGACTTTCATTTTCTGAAGAGGCCAATGACCTACCTCTTCAGAAAAACGAAACTCCTCGAAAAGTCAAAGAGTCACGGATAATTCGAACGCCCCCTTTGCCTTGTCGAGTCAACCTAGCGAATGTCTATATTCTGGAGGGGTAATCGAGCACGCCCCAAAGGCCAAACAACCCGTCCACAACGGGCACTACACCGCTGGACCATGCACCAAAAATAGCACTGCAACCCGGTGCAGGCATCATTATTGCAGTGAAACCACACAGATAAGACAAACTTTCGCTTTAGAAGAACTGATATTCCTAACTCTATTGGAAAAATCACTATTGTATTCATTGCCGGGGCATGAAATATGGATAAGGCCAAAACAAAGAATGACCTTGTTTCCGGTCGCCCGACCGGGTCACTTTTTCCCAAATTCTGAAACTTTTTTTGGTCCCAAATGTATACAAACGGTGGGAATGCCATGTGCGCAAGTGCACTCAACGAGTCATAACTCAGTCAAATCTCAACCGAATTCCACAATCGAAACACCTACAAGGTAGCAGAGATTCTCAGCTGTGGGCTCGAAAACCTCCGGGGTCGATACGAGCTAGAATAACGGAGCTGGAAGGACTCAAACTGTTTACTTGATTTCTCAGGATGTACGAAAACAGGAATACACCACATGCTGCACAAGAACAGTGAGTCAGTCAACTTTGACATTGACCCTTGCCATGATAATGTACATGTGTAGGTCCTCTTGTCCATCAATACCACAACGATTGAGGAACCAAAAAAAGTATCCAAAAAAAGTTTAATTCCGGCCGACCGAGTCTCCTTTTTGAGGGGTTGCCGACCGGAAACAAGCCTATTTTTGTTTTGGCCTAAGAAGAACTCCCCTTATTGCGAACAAATACCATCGACCCCTTGCCTTGGTGTTCGTCCTAAAGTCAAGAGGTTTGACTGTAGATCTACAGTACAGTAACATGGTACCGGTAGTACAGTGAAGGACAGGTGGCTAGGGAAAGATAGCAGCTCTATTGCCTTTGAAGGACAGGTGGCTAGGGAAAGATAGCAGCTCTATTGCCTTCTACTTCTAGAATCGACAATATTCTCTTACGGGTGAGCAGAAATACGACCAGCAGCCATCAGTACTAGTGCACATTGCAGTAGGATTCTGGTTAGTGGCAGCACTAGCGGTTGTTGAAGAGAGTTTCCTGTCAGGAGCTTCGTCATGGCGGCCGCCTTCAACGGTTGTGACGGAAATAACTTGTCGTGTAGTATTGCGGCCGTCGGGACCAGTCAGTCCTGATTTGGGACTGCAGTTATCCGACAAGGAATTAGTCCGTCGTAACAGGGACAGCTATTCGATGCAGTCTAGTCTGCTCAACGTTACTAAGTCTTACTAGTAGTAGAAGTTGGTGGTGTGCTCGCAAGCAAAGCCTACTACCCGCCATTCCTGCCAGGTGCTGGTCTGCAGCTTACTAACTGTTCGGCTTTGAAGCGACAGCGAACGATAGTACATTAATTTTGTAGTGCCAACTCGAATGCTGGGTGTAATGTTGCACCCTGGCCCTGCCTGAGGCTGCACTGGCGATACGACTTACGAGGAGACTGCGGGTTTTGCTGACCACGGAGACGACCGTAAAGCTGGGGAAGAAAATGAACGACCGTGTGGGCTGCTGCTTGGATCTGGCGCGATATATGGATACCACCGATAGTACCGACTACAAATAGTGCATTTATCAAAGTATCACCAAGGTGAGTCACGGCTGTTTGTAATCATGCCTTCATGGACTCAAGCCTTGAAGCCGTCACAGCCGAGGCGGCTGGGGCGGCTGAGGCCGCCCCACTTTTTCGGCCGTTTTTTTTTTTTTTTTTGGAGCACATTGCAACAAGGCGCGATGATCGCAGCTTAGCGCAAACATGACAAATCCTTGTCGTGGTTTGTTGCAGAATCAGAAAGTCTTTCATTGCAGTTACATGTACATGTACACTGAAATGGCACCAAATGCCTGGAAATGCTTGCAATTGGCTTCAATCTTTGAATTTTTTTCCTGGGGGAGGGTAATGTTTGTCCCGATCGTAGCGTCTTCTTGGTTTGTTGCAGAATCAAAAAGACTTTCATTGTAGTTACCGTACACTGAAATGGCACCAAATGCCCGGAAATGCTTGCAATTGGCTTCAATTTTTGAATTTTTTCCTCGGGGGAGGACCCCCCACTCCATGGCCGCCCCACCTCCAAAGTCGGTGCGACGGGCCTGCAGGTCTACCCTCATTAGTAGACAAATCCGGGACCGGTTTAAAAAAATGTTGTCTTGTTTTTATTTGTATAAACGAGTATTACCTACTATCCGGAGTTGCATACACGCGTTCGAGGCGCCAGGGGATTTTGGACCCTTGTCTACCATTGAGGTGTGTCTTGCAACAAATGTCATACCGTTAGTAACGAGGGTAGACCTGTAATGATCATGATGATGGGCATATGTACTCAGTGAACAGTAAAAGAGGTTAGACACGTGACAGACCTTCGTAGTTTCGACGGAGAAGGCAAGGACGAAGCAGATTACCATCATACATTGGCTCAGTGTGCTCGGGAGACGCCGAGTTTCTCCTGCCTTATTCCGGGGAAAAAAACTTGAAGTTCCCTTTCCCGCAAGCTCCCAATGTAGGATATCCTTAGTCTCCTATTATGTGACTCCCGGGGAATGTAGCCTCTCAGTGGAACCAATGTCAAGCGGATACAACAAGTGATGATCAGGCCTGTGATATCACACAATGCAGTAGTATAATGCAGCGAACAGGGCAGGCCGGGCAAAGCCTCAACAGAGCAGGACAGGCAAAGAGAAATGTAGCAAAAATCAGTGCACGCTGAGTGCCTAGAGCCGGGTAATCATGTTCAAGTTGACTAGTGGTTCCATCTCTTTGATGTTGAGCAAATATATATATAAATTAGAGGAAGAGACCTGTGGTGATGTTCGAGGCACAGGCTATGAGTATCAGTCGACGGCATATGCTGATCATCGTAATTCCAGTAGGCATTGCTGCCGTGTGCACCATCGTGATCACTGGTGCTATACTGAGTCATCTGGGGGTAGTCTCTTGAGTCTTGGTGTGTGACAACAAGAGTCTTAACTTCAAGCAGGGGTGTCGGAACCACTACGGTCACTACGATATCGACTGTACCGGGCTCTATTTTTTTGCCCCAGTGAATCAATGAAAATGCATTCCCGAATTTTTCCTGGGAAAATGTTAGGGAAACTGGGCTCAACTAGCTCATATTACATTGCTTCAAAAATCACTAGATGAAACTTTTTATTGGTGCGGCTTTGGCCGCACCTGCCGCACCGGTACCGACGCCCCTGAATGTACATGACTATGTACATGGACATGTACATTGTACATGATATTGGGCACGTTTGATTACACACATTTCGGTCAATTCTAGACTGATCAGTGATTAGGTATGGTGGATGCATCATTCGACACAGATTCCGTCATCAGAATCGACGGAATCCAATTCCGTCGATTCTGAAGAGAGGGCGGAATTGCTAATTCCGGTCCCGCCAGAATTGATGCACTCTACGTACACGCCATGCTAGGTCCACGTGCTCGCGAGGGTGTATGGGATCCCACGTGATCCCCTTTTTACGATGTAACGTGCAGTCGTTCGTTTACTGACATGGCCGCAACTTGATCCGTTCATTCTGTTCATTCGAAACCTGGGTACAGAATATGTGACTGCGTAATCATAGTACTGTAAATGCCATTATCCTAACGAGGTGCATATAATTATAACGATTTCCCAAAATATGCACTTGGCACGTACATTGTGCGGGTGATCTTTCGGAGCCCGGGGGGGGGGGGGGGTCCACTTGGCATGTACATTGTGCGGGTGATCCTTATACCGGGATTTAATTTCCGCCCAAGGGGGGGGGGGGTCCCCCGTCGGTTTCCGAGGAAGCCGTAAATTTTTTCGCTCCAAACTATTTTTCCGGGGTCCATCTACTCACAAAAAGTCGTTTTGCACACCTTTTTGCCCATCCCTGTACAACTGAGTCCAGCTATGTCCGCCGCGCAGAGTTAGGTGGATCCCTAACCCGGGTTCTACTCTACACATTAGCCGCGACGTGACCGCTTACTACTGAGTCACCCGTGTTCGATTGGGAATAAGGGCCGAATGCTGCATCACCACCTTTTCGGACCAAAATCAGTCGACTCAGCGTCCAAAAGACTACAACATAATGGACCAATCGCGGTCATCCGTGCTTTTATAAGAACGAAAACGGCGCTTTTAGTGACTTTTCCTTACAAATCCCCATCTAGTAGGGCGCAGTCACCCAGTTTCGGTGGAAGTGTGCGAGTTCGATTGGGACTAAAGGCCGGAGGAAGGGAGCGTCTCAGCTTCCTCGGACCGAGACCATTCGACTCGTACCCCGCAGCAATCATCAGCCTCTCTTCCAAGTCCGCAGAAAACTGAACTGCGAACTATTATTATTATTATTATTATTATTTGTGCTCCCGCGTCAATGGGCTCGCCCAAATTCGCTTGCACCGAACCATGCGAAAAAAGGCCACCAGCAGGCAGGCAGGCAAAGAAAAATAGAAAATGGTGTCACATAAACTAATACAAACAAGAATATCATTATTGATGACATTAATATACTGAATGAATGGCAAAGGCCATGTGAATACGGATAATACGGATAATCAGAGTACCAACAACAAAGAATGTAGCTCAAACCATTGCAGTGCCAACTTCCTTCACCAGTACTCTGCCTTGTACGCATCTGTAACTGCGTTGCACAGATATGTCCATTCACGGCGATCCAGTGCTCGCTGAGCCATCAGCTGCAAGTCCCTTGGAGTCCTCAGACGGCAGCCGACTCGCTCCGCGTCTTGATTCAGCAGGACCGGTAGCGTGATCCGCGGCCGCCCACGGTATCCCGGCACGGAGCAGCCAAAGAATCCACTCATGGCCTCCCTAGCCGGTGTGTGCTCATCTGATCGCAGGATGTGGCCAAACAACCGCCATCTTGCATTCACCAGAATGTTGCCAAGTGGAGCAGCACTGCAGCGCTCGTAAACCAAATCGTTCGACAGTCGGTTGGGCCACCTGATACCCAAGATATGCCGAAGTTGCCGCCGATGATACGATTCCAGCGCTTCAATTGTCTGTCGAGTGATGCCCCATGTGGAGCAGTTGTAAAGCAAGACAGGTAACACGAAGCAGTTATACAGCCGGACGCGCACCTCCAGACTCACTTTGTCTCTTCTCTTCCATAACTGGCAGAGGGACTTAAACGCTATCGCCGCAAGCTGCTTTCTGCGGGTGACATCCTCTGCATCACCAAGGAGAGAGCCGAGTTTCTTGACCATACGCCATGGCTCATCAGCACGATCGGCCTCTCGCTGGATGGCTGTGAATTCTGTCTTGGTCTGGTTGACGGTAAGGGACCATGTACCCAAGATGGTGGCAACTTGTGGCTCTAACATCCGAAGCCAATCACTAGAGATACTGATGAAGTCCACATCATCGGCGTACTCCACATCGTACGGAAGATGCCGGGCCACAGGTGCAGCCATTCGCTGTCGCACATCCTGCAGGGCAGCTTCCAGGTAGATCACGAATAGAATTGGCGACAAGGAGTCGCCTTGCGGGGTACCAATGTTAGTGGAGAAAGAGCTTGATGTTTCCGTGCCCAGTCTGACTGCCAAATTCGTATCTGAGATCAGGTAACGGATCAAGCGTACCTCGTCTTCTTCCAAGAATCGCTGAACCACGTCCATCAACTGTCCTTGCCTGATCGTGTCAAAGGCACGTGACATGTCGATGCCCAGTATGCTGAATGACCAGTGGTACCGCTGGGTCGTAGCTGCTAACCACCGATGGCACCAGACCACATCAGCTGTTGACCTTCCTGCACGAAAACCACTTTGGTTCAGTGATAGGAAATCGTTTACGGCTGGCGAGATGCGCTTGAGGACTACCAGCGACATGACTTTGCGTAGAGTTGTCAGGAGGATGATCGGTCGCAGACTGGTTAAAGCACCCACCGGCTTTCCGGGCTTCTGGAGAGGTATTAGTGTGCCATGACCGATGAATGGCTCTACCCGGTGTTGCTGAAATAGGCTGTTGATGCATCGGTTTATGACGGGAGCAGTGGCATCGGCTGAGTACTTCAACAGCTCACCCGGGATGTTGTCGGGTCCTGCAGCTCTACCGTTGTTGAGTCTTGCTAGTGCTGTTTTCACTTCCTCCGTTGAAACGGGATGCTGCAGCGGTCGAGGTTCCCCAGTGAAGGATCCAAATTGCTGAATTGCAGAGTCACTGAGCTGCGATGAGAAATGATTCTTAATCTCCAAGCTTGCTTGCTTATCATTACATATGATCTGCGAACTACAAGTGTAATACTAATAGTTGAACCGTCGGAACCAGAGCCAGACAGAGGCCACAGCCAGGCCAGAGGCAGATGTGATGACGTGTTTGAAATATTCGAATGGCAAGACGGTATCCGTCGGGTCAATATTTTACTACTCCCCCTTTTTTGAACGACTTGCATGCTTGACTGTCTTCACCTGTGCTGTTGACGTCCGCATGCCTATACATACTAACATAGATCGATGTGCAATAAATGCATTGCACTTTACCACAAATCAGGTGGGAATGTATGTGGCTGACTGACCAACCTGGTATTGACTGTTGGGTCAAAAGAAGCTTCATTCCAGCTGGAAACCAGGAAGATTCTCAACTTGCCTTTGCAGTTATCTCTTTCTCTTCATCTGTGCAGCTTACGTTGCCCATCTGCTAAGCTACTGTTGTGTGCGGCCCTGCGTTGGCGTAGAAATTTCTTTTTTTGTAGTGACTGATTGCTCCCGTGTTGGAATGCTGAATTGACAGAGGGAATACGTTTTCAACCTAATGGCTTCAAATCCACCCGAAATTAGACAACATGTTATCGACAACGCTGCGAAAGCGAAGGTCGGCATTGAGCATTACTATGACAATTTAATCAACCAGCACGAAGAAAGGCAGGCTCGGTGAGTTTTACATTTCAAGAATTCATTTCTTGTTTCGTATTTTTGGTGTGTTGTATGTTGCGGTGTGGGGTTTGTATGAGTGCAAGATCTTTCCGGCCTTTTTCCCCAGATGCAATCCATATTTTCAGCAGCCCACTAGTAAAATC
Organism: Sycon ciliatum; assembly: GCF_964019385.1. Lineage (NCBI taxonomy): Eukaryota > Metazoa > Porifera > Calcarea > Leucosolenida > Sycettidae > Sycon > Sycon ciliatum. The sequence continues at coordinate 24,454,903 of NC_088643.1, forward strand.
CGAGTGCAAGGTTTTGTACTTCTGGCTTCCCCATCTGCTGTAACGGCGTTAGTTTCCCACTTGAAGTATTCTCATTTTTCTTTCAAAACTTTGACTCCTATTTTAAAGTACTGTATTGGCCTGCGGGCTCATTTAGTACTACATGTATAGCGTAAAGAAAGCCTTTTCTAAGATAAAAGTAGGGTTAGTGTGTTTCACAGAATATAAATTCCACACGTCTTCATTGATGCCACTATTCACTCCAGTGTAAGACGAATGGTCTCTTGTGACAAATACGCTCCCCACCAGCTAGCACATGACAAGTTGGTCATTGGAAAGGTTTAGTGAGTTGCAGAGCGAGTACGTTGCGAGTCACCTCGAGTGAGACTGGCTATACTTGTGGATTATCACAAGGCTCCCTAATCATTCAGGCCAGACCTGGGGCATATCGGTATAGTCCACTCGTGACATGCTCGTTTCACAACTTCTTTTAAACGTCTCGCTTGAATGCGCGACACACGGAGTGAATGGAGGGATATTATGCAGCTTTGGGAGAATGCACTAAAATTCAAGGGCCAAACCAAGCAGAGTTGCATGCTTTTGTTTATGTACTCTTGATTCAACACAAAGAAAAATTCACTTTTCGGATCGTGTATTTTTAAAGTACTGTATTAAATTTCACAAATTTCAGTGTACTTTTATTTTTGGTGCTTTCGGTGCATCTGTTTCATACGTAAAATTTCTGTAAACAGAACAAACACACATAACCCAATAGGAAACTGGTTCTCTGTACCGAAAATGTTGTTCGCCTAACCTGGCCTTTTGCCCTCATACCAAAAATATTGAGCACCTAAAATTTCTGGAATTAGAGTAGTCAACTTCGCTTATGACGACACTCGGCGGGGCATCAGAAAAGTGTCCTTATTCGCGAAGCGTCCTTATATCCGAAGTCTCATTATGTATTACAGTTGAATGGGACTTTGCTCTGGGCATGGAAATTCTGTCGTTATTCGCGAATTGTCGTTATATCCGCAGTCGTTATTAGCGAAGTTGACTGTATGTCAAATGACCCTGCAATACTGTTAGGCGTTCAAGTAGTAAAACATGTTCAGTAGTTCTAGAGTGTAGGTCATTAAGCTGCCAGCCATGTGCCTGTGCCTGTGCCTGTTAGCTGCATTGGTCAGTGCTATGCTTGTCGCACGCTTTCTCATGGCGTGTGAGCTTGTGCAGTAGATATAATCATCTTGATTCGGCTTTGGAGCAAAGCAGAAAACCCTGATGGCAATGCTTGCAATTTGCCGTTGAAGATGGCGGCTCAATGGTTGTGTTTCATTTGCCCGTGGTGCCGAAGTTTGATCCTTTGGCCATTGGCAAAATTGAAGCTGCACCTGCTCACGCAGGGCAGGCAGCTACATGTTAGTCTGCGTAATTCCAAAGTGCCTTTGATCTACTTGCAACACAGAACGTTTGTAAACTGTTGTTGGAAATTCTGTATATCTCCCATTTGTGTGTACTTTCTCGTTTGCCTGCTTTTAGGCTAAGAAATTTGGATCGTCAACTGGCTGAAGCTGGAAAGGCAATAACCGAAGATGAGGTTAGCGAACTGCTGAGTTTGCTCTTCCCTCCGCATCACAGGTCACGATGTGGTCAGGGTGCAACCCTGATAACCCATTCACTGCTGAGTTTGCTCTTCCCTCCGCATCACAGGTGACGATGTGGTCAGGGTGCAACCCTGATAACCCATTCACTGCTGAGCCTGTACAGTACTATCACGCGGTTCTAGATGACGCCCAGGCTCTGGGCCCGTAGACCCTGAGATTTTCATCACCTGAGCCCATTAAACTGCCAGCTTTGGGTGAATTTCCACATTGTTCTGTGGGTGTTTGGAAGTTGATTCCCCGTGTGTTGAATTGTAGGGTGTTTTAGTCAGTGTGCTAATAATTATTAGATTTCCTAGCGATGAGTTGTTGTTTGACAGAGTTATTTTAATGGCGCTAGCTATGTCTGTACTAATGAAGTTCTCTTGTTGTATTGTTTAGAGAACATCACGGCGTCTCCAGCAAGCGGTCAGAGAAACTGAGTTCCTGCGTCTCAAACGAGCCCGCCTCGGACCTAACGATTTTGAGTCCCTAAAAGTCATCGGCCGTGGTGCCTTTGGAGAGGTATGCACGCCTGCTTCGAAGCTGTTGGTGTTTATTAGCTCTACTGGCATTTGGCTTCATTCCATAGCACCATACAGAATGATCAACGCACTCCGTCGCTCCACGAGCTCTTGCATGGCTGTTCCTATCACGTTTATGTCACTGGCAAAGCGCATGTTTGTGGTGGCAATGACACTAGTTCTCACAGAGCCATCAAATTCAGTCTGTAGCACTGCTATTGGTTTTTAGTTTTGATGTTGTCTACATCACTCCGTTGTGCTTTAGGTTCGCCTCGTTCAGAAGAATGACACGGGGCATGTCTACGCAATGAAAACCCTTCGGAAGTCGGACATGTTGGCGAAGGAGCAGGTAGGTGCTGTGGTAGAAGAGAGAGAGTGTGAGTGAGAGTGAATGAGTGAGAGAGAGAGAGAGAGAGAGAGAGAGAGAGAGAGAGAGAGAGAGAGAGAGAGAAGGCCCATAGTCGGTTTTGTGTGCTGCAAGGCACTGATGTTGCTACCTTCTCCCGTATATTGCCTCCTTCCACATCCTTTTCCCGCTGGCCTGCATGCACCCCGTACTTACCTTCCCATGCTCCCTGTTTGTTCGTTGGCCTGGGTAGCTACTTGTGCGCTCATATTTGCCATAGCTACCCAGGTCCTTTATCTAGCTCTCTTTCTCTCTCTCTCACTGTCTCTCTCTCTCTCTCGCTCGCTCTCTCTCTCTCTCTCTCTCTCTCTCTCTCTCTCTCTCTCTCTCTCTCTCTCACACACACACACTCACTCTCTCTCTCTCTCTCTCTCTCTCTCTCTCTCTCTCTCTCTCTCTCTCTCTCTTGTTGTCACCTTGTAGTTTATCGTTTCGTCTCTCGTCTACCCCAATAAATGTCGCCCCTTTACCTACCTCGTCAAGTTTCGTTGTGTGATGGAATTATGGCAGTCGTTGAGTTTCAACACCTTGGTCCCATGCCTCTTTGATGGTGGTGTCTGCTTTTAAAGGCACTACCGAGTCCACTGGCAAGATGGTAGCCTGTTGCTCTATCAATGGAGTTTGTGTTTGCTGCGTGTTTGTAGGTTGCCCATGTGCGTGCAGAACGTGATGTTCTCGTCGAGGCTGACAACCCGTGGGTCGTTAAGCTTTACTTCTCGTTCCAGGATCAAGTGAATCTCTATCTAATCATGGAGTTTCTACCCGGCGGTGAGTCGGCTTTCTCGAGTGCCTGTTGTGTGCTGGGGAATAGTAGCTAGGCATACGGCGCTGCATGTGTTAATTTTCTGGACACTCTGATCTAGCAGCAGCAGCAGCAGTGAGTGAGCAGCCCTGTTGTGCGTCAAGGAATTGCTGTGTAGTGATATGTGCTGTAGAACAGACTTGTGGAGCAGCTTTTTCTCAGTCTGTAGTCAATTCACATGTACAGTACTGTTCAATGAAATCCAGTCGCGTCGCTCAAGTATGCGCCAGGCGTTGCGCAGCCCTAGACCTGTGAACACTGGGCTGCAAAATGGTGCAAGGCGCAAACTTGAGTGACACGACTGGATTTCATTGAGCAGCACTGTACATTCTTTAGTGTGCTGAGCCGTGCTGTCATGTTGCATTCTCCTGCTCTTAACACGCAGGTGACATGATGACACTGTTGATAAAGCAGGACACGCTATCGGAGCCGGTTACGCGCTTCTACGCAGCGGAGGCGGCACTGGCGATCGACTCTATTCACCGGCTCGGCGTAATACATCGTGACATTAAGCCGGATAACCTGCTGCTGGACAGCCGCGGTCACCTCAAGCTCTCCGACTTTGGCCTGTGCACCGGACTCAAGAAGGCGCATCGCACGGAGTTCTATCGCGACCTGAGCACACCGACGGCGTTCACCTCCTCGCAGCAGGACTCCAAGCACCGTGCCTTGAGCTGGAAGAAGAACCGGCGTGCGCTGGTCAACTCCACGGTGGGCACACCGGACTACATTGCACCGGAAGTGTTCATGCAGCAGGACTATAGCAAGACGTGTGACTGGTGGTCTCTCGGCGTTGTCATGTATGAAATGTTAATCGGTAAGACTGGTACGGTGAAGCGCTGCGTTCGTGAGTATGCGAACGCGTGTGTGTGTGTGTGTGTGTGTGTGTGTGTGTAGGTGGATGTGTTTTTGAATGCTCGTGTTCACATTTTGTATGTATTTTGCAATTGCTCGTACCTTTTACCTGATTTGGGTTGCTTGTGTTTGTGCTCATCCTCTTGTCCAGGGTATCCTCCCTTCTGCTCAGAGGATGCGAAAGGTAAGTGGTTTTTTTTCCAGACAGCTCTGGGCTGGTATCCCCATGGGATGCCACTTACAAGTTGTCAGAAATGCACTTGAGTTGATTTTGATTGTAGTGTGGCCGTGCTAGATGTCCTGCCTGTGTTAGTTATTCTGCATTTTTGGGGGAATTTATATTTCATCTTGCCCAACATTGTGGGTTTCGTTTTGAAAAATATTGATAGCTGAAACATCAGTCCATTCTAGCTGGCTCTTCATTATATTTTTCATTCAGGGCGCGGGAGGGGGAGGATCATAACTTTTCTGTTCCTTGAAAATTATTGATACATGTAATGCCGGATGGCCCCTGACAGTTAACTCTCTCCATCTTTGCTGTTTGCTCTGGCTTGCTTCCTGTTTGCAGAAACTTACAGGAAGGTGATGCACCATAGGACAACTCTAGTCTTCCCTGTGGAAGTACCCATTTCCCCCGACGCAGAGAGCCTAATAAGAGGGTGAGCGTGCCTTTGGAGTTTTGACAAGTCTTCTGTGGTGCATGTGTCTGTAAAGCTGAGTGGGTGCTCTCTAGTACATGTACATAATACTTATCTTCTCTTGTATTTCTTTTGCTTACTGTAGCACAATATAAACCAGTGAATTGGGCATGCTGTCAAGTTCATTGTTTAAACAAAACTAGCTGTTGAAATTGTGTGGACTGGTAGGTTTTGCACTTTGCTTGATTTTCCACTTGACTGCTTCATTTGGAGTTTGATTGCATCACTCTTGTGTGTGTGTGTGTGTGTGTGTGTGTGTGTGTGTGTGTGTGTGTGTGTGTGTGTGTGTGTGTGTGTGTGTGTGTGTGTGTGTGTGTGCGTGCGTGCGTGCGTGTATGTGGTGTATCTGTGCTTGTTTGAACTGCAGACTTATCTGTGATGCTGATAATCGGCTTGGGCGTGGTGGCCTCCACGAGTTGCAGGCACACCCGTTCTTCAACGGCATCGACTGGGAACATATTCGGTGAGTGCTTTCTGCCACCTACTGTAGCAGACATTGAAATCCGTTCAGAAGTCAAGCAGCCACGGGGCGCTGGCCTTGCAGCCACGAGCACTGCTGGTTCATTTTTACAGTGCATGTACCGATACATGTGCACGCTAAAAGCAGCAGGGGCGCCGGCCATGGTATTCCGATCGGATTTCCATGTCCACGACAGTATTATCTCATTGCATGTTGTGCTCATTGTACTCACAACTGGAGCAGGTACAGAGCAGTCCATGTGGATTGTGAAGTTGCAATGCTGGTACATGTACATATACATGTACTTGTAACTGCTAGCTCAAAATCCTAGAGTCACTGTCTTTGGCTTGTGTGATGTCAGCAGTTAGTGGGTACAGTATTGTCAGGTGGCGAAGAACGGAGAGCCGAAGAAAGAGCAGGCTAGAATTTCACCAAGCACAGCATACCAATGTATACATGGTGACTCAACTGTGCATAGACTGTAGTACATGAAAATAAGAACGGCCTAGGCTAGACACCCGTCAGTACTGTAGGGAAGTGCAACTACAGGTCATGTACTATAGTTTCACCCTGTTTCATTCTAACTTCGTTCTTTTCTAGCTGTTGGCTTGCACTGACAGGCCCACAAGGGCAAGGCTGCGGAATCTGTAGTGTGCAAATGCTCTTCCTTTTTCTTATTCCCCAGTGATCGACCAGCCGCTCTCGGTGTTGAGGTCAAGTCGATTGATGATACGTCCAACTTTGATGAGTTCCCAAATGATGAGCTCAAACTGCCAGTTGGTAAGTGTGGAATTCATATGCAGGGCTCAGATGTGTCCCAGCACAACAAAATTCTGCATACATTGGCTTCACCATTGACGAATGGCCTGTTGTGGTGTAAAAATCAAGGTAAAAAAGTTAGGAAAGTACAACACTCGTAAAAAAAAAAATTTTAAAGTCGGGACCCGTAAACAAATTCTGGTGTTGTGCTGCAGTAGTGTTGTGCTGTTCCATTTGTGTCTGCTGCACTCTCTACCAGCTACGCACACACACACACACACACACTCTCTCTCTCTCCCTTTCTCTCTCTCCCTCTTCCTCCCTCGGGTCAGGGGTGTGTGCTTACATTTGCAAAGCTGTGATAACATACTTTTGACGATTTGGTGACATCGGACGGATATGATACACAAGAGACAATTGTGATAATTCTACGTTGTGTTTACTTCGAATACATAATCTAAGGGAGTCCTAAAACAGCCACTGACTTCACACTACCAAGGGAAAAGCAAGCCCTTTTCTCCCAAGGACCAAACAGCCAAAGGAGCCAGCCAGAAAAGGACACGGCGAAATAAAAGTGGAACACTACCGTCCTGTGCAGTAGAGTGCAGGAGAACGGCACGCGGGGTACGTGACCTATGCAACCAAAAAGGAAGTGTGAGCATGACTGAAGTACAAGTAGTTGCGATTTATGCTAAAGTTCAAAGTGACGGAACAAGTGCAGCGCTACACCGTAACCGTGTACCACGTGGAAACGAGAGAGCTTGGAAGCTCAGGGCCCTACGCTATGCTTTTTTTGCCTTGATGACCTAGACAAAAAAAAAGCATAGGGATGTTATAAATTCTTTTAAAAAATCCTTTTTTTTAAAGACATAACCTGGGATTCGAACCCGCACTATCGCGCGCCCTGCATGCATCCCCCGATACACTTCGCATACATTTGTTTGTTTGTGTCACGCCTGGCGCTATCCGTATCTACCGGCAAAAAAAGCATAGGATGTTATAAATTTTTCAATTCTCCTATTTTTTTTTCAGGCATATCCTGGGATTCGAACCCGCACTATCGCCCTACATGCATTCCCCCATACACTTCGCATTCGTACCCATTCTTCCAAGTTGTTTCACATTGTGATCTTGCATTTGAAAGCCCTATTTGAATATGCATTGTGGCCAGCCGTCTTTGATGGCACGGTACGGTAGGGGATAGGTACGGGACAGGTACGATCGAGGGTAATACGACACCGTCTCCCTACCGTACCGTACCATCAAACACAGCTGGCCACATACAGCTGCCCGCAATATTCGAATAGGGCTTTCAAACGCAAGATAATAACGTGAAGCAACTTGGAAGAATGGGTATGAATGCGAAGTGTATGGCCCTATGGGGGAATGCATGTAGGGCGATAGTGCGGGTTCGAATCCCAGGATATGCCTGAAAAAAATAGGAGAATTGAAAAAATTATAACATCCTATGCTTTTTTGCCGTCAGATACGGATAGCGCCAGGCGTGACACAAACACACAAACAAATACCAGATTAAAGCTGTGTGGACCCTGGCTAGCGCCAGACGTTACTGAAGTAACGTCTTCTGCATAGCTACGGGAATAAACAGAAATAGAGACACGGGATAGCAGACATGAACTCGGGGTCAAACTGATAAGCGCGTAACGTGAATGCATGCAGTATACTGTATATGGAGATAAGAGTCCCAGTAGTCTGGCCATTCCAACACGTCACCACTAGAGCTGGGTAGGCTCAGTTTCGGCAGCTGCGCCTTTGGCTGAGAACTGTGGTGAGTGTCACTTAACGCACTTACTGCCGCTTGTGCAGCATACGCTGCCGCTTCACTCACGGCGTGGTTGACGAGGCGGATCAGTTTCGACCCAGTGCGGGCATAGAGTCGTATCGATGCATAGCTGCAACTGGCGCCGATTGATCTCTCACCGACTGGGTGGGTGTTGCCACTGAGGGGCAATCCCGATTCAACAGTGACTGTGGCGGTGTGGCAGTGGCGCTCTCGATGCCAGTGGGGTGAAGGCCGACACTGGCGGATTGAGGGAGAACTCAACGGGACATGCCGGTCCCATCTGCGCAGCCACGTCGTCTACCGCTGACTTCGGGAATTGACAGACTGTTTTGTAGAACTTTGAGCATTACTACTGCATGACCATGGTTTAAAAGGTAGTTTGGGCAGTTTAAGGGGGCCATCCGTAAATTTAATATAGATATTTATTTAGAAACGAAAATTAATCATTTAGGGGGGAGGGGGTTGAGCGCCTGTTCGTTTCTCGAAAAATATCGATGCACAGTTTATATGTGTGGGCATGTCCAGAAAAAAGGAAGAAAAAAATATCGATACCATGTACCATTTGTATGTGTTCATTTCTCGGGGAGGGGGGTTGAAGAAAAATGACTAGTTTTCGTTTCTAAATAAATATCGGTATTTACGGATGGCTCCTTAGGTTGAAATTTTTAAGTTGGGCATATGGATGTATTTTGTCGGTAAGTACAGCACAAAGGTCTAAGGGATCTGAAATTATAGTTGTATAAGGCCTACTGGGCATCTCGCTCTTCAGGAAGGGTGAATAGCCAATGACTATGTTGATTTTTGCGGCTAAAGCGGGCAATGTTGGTTAGAAATGGAATATCTTTGGAATGGGTGATCACATTCTCGTAAAACTTTGGGAAGACGGAGTACATACCCTATAGGTGATATGAAACACCTTGGATGGAATAAAGGTTGCTACATGCACATGCAGCCTAAGAATACGGGGTACAGTGTATGGATACAGTATTTCCTGCCATTTTGGAAACTTCAAATATTTTTGGCACGAAGATGGAGACTTTGCCCAAGGTTTCATTTGAATATTCGGAAGAGGGTTAGCCGATAGAAGACCTTTACCACGGGCTTTTTGGGGGTCACCAGGCATTTATTCGCTTTAGCGGGGGGAAACACGTTCAAAACACGTTCAAGGAACAGAGAGTACATAAACCAGAGTGTGCAACTCGGGATGGTTCCTGTGGGAGCGTAATCCGTGCAGTACGTCATTTCTGACGGCATGGTAAGCCACAGGTACGGTGGAAAGTTGCGTAACCAGTCACAGTGGTGAAGGTCACTGAGTTTGCCCTGATTTCGGTTTTTGGTACGGATAGCATGGTGAATTTGCTTGCCAGCGGATGTACACAGCGTACGCAGTCACAAAAACACCGAAATCCTAAAACAGGACGTCTAAATCATGCAAACTTGGCTGAATTCCGGACTGTGAAACACGAAAATCTGAGCTGTACGCCAGTCGCAGCTTGGCTCACCTCATCAGGGTGACGTTGTGCACGAGCTGCGCTGATCTGCACAGTTGCACTCTCTGGTTTATGTACTCTTGGTCAAACTGATAAATTAAAGCGCGTCATGTGAATGCATGCAGTATAATATTATGGAGACAAGAGAAAGACACAGAGCTCGGTATGTACCGAGTACTACTTCGAAGTACACACTAAACTCGTACATGTGAATGTCACCACAATACTGTCACCTTGAAATTTTGTTGTGTGTGTGTGAAACGTGTGTGAAATGTGTGTGAAACGTGTGTGCCACTCTCATTCCTGCTGTAGTAGATCCCCAAGCAGAAAAAGGAGATGACCGTGATTGGGTATTTAGCAATTATACATTCAAGCGGTTTGAAGGCCTCACCCAACGCGGATTCAAGCTTTAGCTCTCCAGTGAGAACATGTAGGTCGAGTAGAACTTTGACTGACTCGAATTGAGCATTGGTTCTCTGTCACAACTGAACCGCGCTATGTTTTTTTTTTTTAATTATCCTGCTAATGTGTGGTGTGCCACCACCTATGGGGATGTGCACATTACGTTTAGTAGCTGATCACTGGTGCGCTGCGTCAATTTGCTGCATAACACATTGACTTATCCTCTCTCGCTTTCTTCTTTCGCTCCGCTCCCGGCGTGCGCACCTGGTGCGTGCATGCACTCGTGGGCGGAGTACCGCATCATTCTAGTTGTTGATATCAGAGTGGGCCACACCCACACATGATATACCACACCGTTGCCAATCAGCGAAACGGGTTCTTTTAGTATTTATGCACAGTCCCTTTCCAGGACTTAGCTCCCCTTCCCGTCCCTCCAATCCCCAAGAAATTGCTTTTAGAAGCTCACCCTAAAATGGACTCCACGCTTACCTACACATGTATAATTGATCCATCGCCAACAGGCCCCATTCTGCTTCACCACATCATTTCAGTAGTCCGCATCTACCGCACGTATTTCTTTATTCCGCTCCTTTGCATCTGGCCTTGACTGTCTGCCCTGTTTTCATCCTCCTCATGTAGCTCTTCTCCTTGTTCCTGCTGTTGCCACTCACGTTCGCTGGTGTGCATTGCTGCGGATGTGTTTGGTGTGTGTGTGCGTGTGTGTGTATGGTGTGTGTGTGTATGGTGTGTGTGTGTATGTGTGTGTGTATGGTGCGTGTGTGTTTGTGTGCACGCGTGTGTGTGTGTGCACGCGTATGTGCGTGTGTGTGTGTGTATGCGTGCATATGTGTGTGTGTGCGTGTGTGTTTGTGTGTGTGTGTTGCCCTTCACCTGTTCGCCTCAGTGTGTTATGCTTGCACCCGGTGCTATACTGATTTGATAGTTTGTTGTCGCTGTCGTCGTCGTCGTTGTTTTCATTGTCGTCATTGTTGCTTTATTGCTTTATTGCTAAAATTTGCCCAGTTTGGAGCAGTTGAAATGCGAAAACTTCGTTAACCCCAATCCGTGGTGTGTTGCTTTGGCCATATGTGTGTGCGTGTGCTCCTGGATATGAGGGTGGCTGCTGTGTGTTGTCCGGTTTGACTAGTAAAACGGTCAACACGCCTGCTGAGTGATATACTGCGGCCTGATCGCCAATGGCTGAGGCACACCAAGCCAGGTCGCTTTCCACTCCGGCATCATTTGCCGATGACAAACCCTTTCTTTACACAATTCAATGATTGACACCTTTTATAATTGATATATTGCATGATCAATGACACCCTGGCCCTGGTCAATGAGTCTGATAAAAGTTCACAAATCCCTTGGCGTGTCTGATCTTCTTTTTGTCAAACACGATAAAAGTGTCTGTTACAGTACTGGTATACAGTCAACTTCGCTAATAACGACAATTCGCGAATAACGACAGAATTTTCATGCCCTGAGCAAAGTCCCATCCACCCAATTGTGACACATATAATGAGACTTCGGGTATTACGACACTTCGCGAATAAGGACACTTTTCTGATGCCCCGCCGAGTGTCGTTATAAGCGAAGTTGACTGTATTATAGAGGCAGAATTAACACCTTTCAATCAACTTAATCAACCCCGCAATATACAAAGATTACCAAGTTACCAAGAGTATAATTACTACCTTACCTATGCTGTAGTAGCACCCAGGTCATGAAGATCAACCCTGAATGGCCTGATGAGGCATTGATTGATTCGCTTCATACATGTAGTTCATACCAAAAACAATCATACCCACCCAGTATACCAACTGTAGTCGCACAGGAAAAGAAGAAAAAAAGAAGCGAGGGTCAAAAGTATGCGCCGTCCGGGAATCGAACCCGAGTCGCAAGAATGGGAATCTTGCATGATACCACTACACCAACGGCGCAGACACCCTGACATGCAGAGCAGAACAATCATATCAGTGTGTGGTTTCAGTGGTCAGCGCCACCCACACACATCGCGGTTCCCTGTGTCATCATTCGACACTTCGAGCATTTCCTTGTCAAACCATGTTCACTTGAAGGTTTTCAATTTTGTTCAGGATCTAGGACAGGCATCTGTTGACTTCGACAGTTTCTCCAGTGTTCCAGCAAAGTAGGCTTTCGGTCATGGTGAACTTCAAAAAGTTCAAGGATTCTGTGAATCCTGATGCGAAGGAGTCAACCGGAATTGTCGATGAACTAAAAAATGATGTGAGCTCAAGAGTCGACTTTCTCCCCACTATTAAATTATGGTTTTCTTATCGTATGCAATGTATACCTGCTGTGGATTGTGTGGCGTGCATATAGATGAACTGCTGTGCTAGCCTGAGCTGGGAAACCCGTATCAAAGGTTTTGCATGCTGCTTTGCCACTGGTCTGTGCCTTTCCATCATCGTAAGTTGAGTACACTAGATGTACAGTATATGCATGCATAGTATACCGTATTCCAGTTTGTTCGTGATATCATAATGGTACATGTATGTCTAGGTCACCAACATAGGGTGTCAGTGCAGTGCGAGCTTTTCACCATGCATTGCTGTAGCTCTGGCTACACCGGCACGCCCATGTGCACACACACGCAATACAATACAATATGCCCATCGGCATCCGGAGGTGATAGCAGGTCCCGAAGGGACCAGCAGTGTTCAAGTCACGAGCAGAATCGGGCATGGCGAGTCAAATCCTGGCGGCGCCCATAACTCTTTCGACAACTGCAAACAAAGTCTAAGGTGCCAAGCTCGGTAGGAGGAATGGTGCTGCATACTGCTCTCTGCGATCCTGGGCGAGGTCCTACCACTCCACTATCTGGCCGTCCTTTGTGTCGGACACAACATTGTCCTGCCACCGCTTCCGAGGCCCTTGACGTGGCCGAGTCTTTTCCAGTTCGCCGAAGAGGACACACTTTGGCATACGCGAGGCATCCATTCGAGCAACATGGCTTAACCAGCCGAGTCGACTCGTTTTCAGTGTCTCCTCAGTTGGCTGCAGCTTGGCTCGCTCGAGGAGAGTGGTGTTGGAGATGTGCTCCTGCCATGGTGCTGCTCAGGGAATCACACACACACCACACACACACACACACACCACACACACACACACACCACCACCACCACCACACACGCACGCACGCGCGCACACACACACACACACACACACACACACACACACACACACACACACACATACAGAATACCAATGGTTCGAACCATGATGATCAACTTGTCAACTAAGAACACATCACTAGTAATTCGATGATGCCGACTGACATGACTCGGAACTGGAAGGGCAAGCTGTTCTTTTCGTCGCTTTATCTTGTACTTTGCTTATCCTCAGGCTTACGTCATGGTGTTTACACAGAACTACACTGCGTTTGGCCTTTGCTACTCGTTTGGTACTGTAACTGCACTCGCAAGGTAAGGCTGGGCTGGGCTGGGCCATGGGCTGGGCCGGGCCATGGGCTGGGCCGGGCCGGGCTGGGCTTTGTGCATGCTATTAATCATACGGTGAATGTGCATTTCCAGACACCATTTTCACGATTTCGTCGAGATCAATCAGCTCTGCTTGCATTGCAGCCGCTGCATATTGGTGGTGGAATGGAGCAAAGGGAGCTGGACCCCCAGTTTTGCCAGATCGATCCAGAACTTTTCAGTTTCCTGTGCAGCCGTACACTCGAGCATGAAATCCACAATATGCATGCACAGTGCTGCATGTAGCTGAAAAAAGCTCAAAATTCAGGAACCGGGGTCTGATGTTGCCGAAAATTTCCAAATCTCCACTGGAGGGCGAGCCCCTACCCTGTCACGGACCCCCCCCCCCCCCCCCCCCCAACTCAGCTGTCATCCCACTGCAGCTCATTCTCCTATATTGCAGCTGGTGGAAGAATTATGAAGAAGACTTAACTCTACTGCCATGAGTTCATCCAATCCAACACTAAGTCTTGTAGAGGTGCCTGTCTTCTGGCTAGGCCTACTTCTGGCAATGGAATGGCAAAGCTCGATAGGAATGTGGGAACACAGTGCTTTAGTAGAATTTGAATTACTCCCCTGTTCACACAGTGCTCAATGCCACAGACAGTAAAGTTTCCGGACGGTACAAATAAGGTGGAACGAGTTTATTTGGCAACTCAAGTTTCACGCTACACAATCACCGGGCAAAATAGTTCTAGCCGGTGTAAGAATGATTCTGCTTGGTGATCACGTTGCATGAAATTTGAGTAGGAATGTGGACATGTTGTAAACTAGAAAATACTCGTAACATGTTGTTGTGTATTGTCTCTGTCTCTGTCTCTTTGCACTGTTTGTGAATAGCTCTTTCTTCCTAGTCGGCCCAGCCAAGCAGCTAAAGAACATGTTTGCCGAGAAGAGACTCATCGCCGTGATTGTGTTGCTTGTGAGTTTGGTGTGTGTTCAACCAGGCATTCACACAAAGAGAACCATAACTAACTTGGGTGTTCCCGAGGCTGTGTCAATTACCGGCGTTCAGATACAATCGTGTCGTAACTGGTAACAATTTGCAGAATACAAAACGTAAGGCGTTGTGTGGCAGTCAATCTCTTTTATGGCCAGGTTCAGAAAGTAGCTGCCCTGCCCGCTACGGCAGGTCTACCATGTACACTGTGGCCACAGTACTTTGTCTTCACAGTGCAAACGATTGGCTGTTTGGCCACACAAGCAGATTTGACTGCTTTTGTGCAGAGTGTGTGCAAGGACTGACTTTGAAAGTAGAAAGGTTTTGCGAGTTGTGGAACGCATACCATATTTCCTGAAGTTTTCCCTATTCCAAATATCAGTGCCAGTCCGACAATTAGTAAGCCCGGGGCCGAGAGGTGGTTGAAATGTTCAACCGGGCCTGGAAATACATTAGTCATTTTGATGAAAAGAATGGGTATCTTGACTAGGCCACCCTTTGTTAATTCATTGTTTAACGTCCTTTTTTTCGCGAAAAGGTACGCGGGAGGGCGAAAAAAAAAAGCCCATTCCAAAAACTGGAAACCCCAATCAAACATTTTGACCAGTAAAGCATGTGATATATACAATATTTCTGGGTCTAACGACACTTGCAGGCATAGAACAACACTCTTTGATGGTACATTGGAGCACATGCCTGATGAATCCAACAAAACAGGTACATAGCATGGAGTTAGCATGTCATGAATTCATTACATCTGGATTTTTACTAGGACACACACCGTACGATATTTAAAAGCCAACAAAATAAGAAAAAGAACACAAGACAAAGGCATGCCCGGGAGGCAAGATTATAAGTTTAAGGTCATGATCGGCACACTGTGAAACTACACAATCATGTATTTACAACTTCGCATATTATTGGTACTACTACTTTCTTGTTTTTTTCCGGTCGGAGGCAAAAAGGTACGCGGGCGCGGACGTTAAACAACGAAAAAAGAAAGGGTGGCCCTACCTTCCAAAACTAGCATGTTTGTAAGGTGTTATTATATTACGAAGTAGTGGTTGCCACTTCGGCGATGATTTGTAAGAAAGGGTTTGCTCCGGCGGCGGAATAGCGCGAGCTCCGGTGTGGGGAGCAAACCCTTTGTTATTATATTGCTCAGATATTTACCTTCTGTGTGTGTGTGCGTGCGCATGTGTGTGTGCGTGTGTGTGTGTATGTGTGTGTGCGTGTGTGTGTGCGTGCGCGCGTGTGTGTGTGCGCGCGTGTGTGTGTGCGTGCGCGTGCGTCTCTCTCCCTCTCTCTCTCTTCCTCTCTTCCTCCTGTAGGTAATGATTGCGCTAACGCTGTGCTCTGCTCTCTGGGTAAGACGTTGGAACAGTATAATCAATATCACACAAGTAATGCACGCCTATGTCACGTCATCATCTACATGATTGCTACTCACTGAGTGGAATTTCAAATTGTGTGGAAAGTAATGCATTCACCTAGATCGTATCACCGTACGCTTCATTAAAAAAATTTGGAGGTGTAAATACCATGAATACCGGGAGCCATATGTAAGTTTCACCGGAAGCACTATGCAGTATGCACTGTGTGTGAGCAACCCTCCTTGTCTCCCCCTGGAGGGACTATTTCACAAGTTACACCTGAACACATCAGGCATCGCGACACTGAAATATGTATGAGTCATACCTATATTTTAGTGCTACATAGTAGCTATTACTGATGGGTCCTTTGAGAAACCAGGCGTACTCACGTTCCTGTTGTACATGTAATTGGAATCTTCCAGCATATCATTGTCAACCAAGATGAACTTGTGTATATCTGCTCATGCATGTCTATCTGCAGTGGAAGAAAGGCGGACTTTGCATCATCTTCGCGATATTTCAGTTCCTTGCCATGGCATGGTAAGTGTTAATGTGTATGCCCTTGTGAACAGTTAGCAAAAGTGTTGGTCTCCCGTTATTGGCACTGGTACATAGTTTGTGGTGTTATGGCGCCACGAGTATAATATATAACCCCCCAAGAGTGTGCAACTCCTGAATGTCCTGATACCCTTTCTATGGGGTACGCCAACGGCGAAAACTCACATCACGTGGTGCAGTGTCGCAGTTGTACGTTTCCAGCCCGCTTTTTGCGAGCAGCGGAGTAATAAAAAAAGCACTCTCTGACAGAAACTCACTGCGGGTATGCAAATCCCCTGCATGATCATGGCAGATCGGATTGCGCGCACGCTATCCTTCGTGTGTACGTAGTACGAATGTATCTGAGACACGTGATGTGAGTTTTTGCCGTCGGAGACCCCATATGCAGAGTTGCACACTCTTGGGGGGGAGGGGGGGGAGGGGGTATATACTCTTGATGGCGCCAGTAACAGCAATACAGTAATCATGGTTGTCCTCCTGCAGTCTTTAGTTATCAAGGTCAAGAATGTGTTATGGGTGTGTGTGGGTGTGTGTGTGTGTGTGCGTATGTGTGGGTGCGCGCGTGCTTGTGTGTGTGTGTGTGTGTGTGTGTGTGTGTTTCCCTTGTTCAGGTATTCTCTCTCGTATATCCCATTTGCACGGTAAGAACAGAAGTCCCACTCATGCCATCGCACAAACTATCAGCTCATCTCCATCTCCTGGTCTGTCTTTCTTTCTTTAGAAACACTGCGATTTATATTCCCTTGCACATGTTACGGTTTCTCATGGAAAATTCTGGGGAAAATCAAGAATATGCGCTCTCATGGAAAATTCTGGGGAATTTTGGAAATATGCACAAGAGGTTGTGGGAAATGTGAGCTGAGTACTGTCAGTGAATGTGCGGAAACTGCAACATGTGATCAGCTTTGGAGGTTGTCAGCTGCAAAATTCCGGGGAACAAATGATTCAAAGATGACGATGGAATGAATGAGTTCTAGTAGAGATCGTGACAATCATATGTAGGAACAAAAACCTTCGTCCTAGTAGTACAGCTGTATAGCAGAAAACAAACACCGCCGTTCTTAACTTTAGGCTGTCGCACTCTGACTGTAGTGTTTCAGGCTGAGTGTTCTTGGGCTCCACGCTCTTCGGCATGCGACTCCACTGTGCACATGTCTGCAGGCATTTCCTACCATTTTTCAGCATCCTTTTCATTTAGACTCCTGTCCTTTGTTTATCTACTGCAGGAATGCTGTCAAATCCTGCGTCACGGCATGTGTGTGAGGAGCTCTTCTAGCATTTCTTGGAATCGAATGGGATGATTGATAATGCTTGCTCGCTTCAAAGAAATATCCCAAACTGCAACACAGTCGCTCCTCAGAATCATCGAGTTACGCTTTCATCTCCCCATTAAACGGCCGGAATGAGCTATAGTTCGTATCGCTGTACCACACAGGCTTTATCTTTTCATTGATTCTTACCATGCTGTTCTCTTTGTCCATATCGTGCTTCAAATACTTGTTCGTCACTCTGCTTCATAGGACTTCACAGCGATCTGTCGCCCCTGAATTCTCATCGTTTTTACCTTGACGTAGTATTTATTCAATTTGAGACACACAGTAACTGTTATAGTAGATTGTGTATCTTTTCTGTAGTGAATGTCCCTTCTGAAGTTCCGATCAGTGGCAAATGCTAACTTGGCAATGTGTGGACGAATCTTCCAGTCTATTTTGCTCATTCTGATAGCAGAAGCCATATACATATCTGGTTTGCTCGCTGATCCGTACCCTGACAGCAAGTACAGTAAAACCAAGAGTACGTGACCCCCAGAGTGTGCAACGCGTGATCCAGCTCTGCATAAGGTATTGGTTGAGCGTAGTCGGATCTTCTGAATTCATGCGTACACTCTACACCACCGCAAGGCCGGTCTCAAGGCAGGACACAGTTGTTATTGATTCGAGAGCCCCCAGGTTCCCCTCAGATGTGTATGGTATTATGATGCAAAGATCCGCATTATGCTCAACCAAGACCCTACATGTATGCAGAGGTGGATCAGGCGTTGCACACTGTGGGGGGTATGTACTCTTGGTAAAACCTGTCCGGGAGACCACATTTGGAAGGTCCGTTGAGCGGTCGCCTTAGACAGGTTTCACTGTACTTGTATGTGTGGCCGTGTCAAAGGAATCCGACTCGTGAGTTACATCATGCATGATGCAAAAAGTTGAAACCCATCCGAGGGCCTTGGCACTTCTTTCTACTGGTCATTTTTGGCCACAATTGTACGGGCATGTACAGTAGTTACTGTAGAGTCGCGCGCCCAAGAACGTTGTTTCCAAGGTTAGCCTGGGACGTTCTTATTTTTCAGCAATCTGGTTGCGTTCTTAGAAACAATACGTACTGGATAACCCACCAGGATTATGTATTGAATTGTATTCCACAAGCTGCCAGAAAACCAACACCGCCGTTCTTAGAATTTCAGGCTGGACGTTCTTCAGGGCACGATTCTACTGTGTGTACTATGCATGAAGAAGGAAATGCTAAATTACACATCCAGGAGAAGTCAATTGCCATAATTATCTGATACAAACTCATCAGTGGTCAAGCAGGCATTTTAGTTTTAGATCATGCTTAGAAAAGGAGTAGTAACACAATAGTCCCCGGTTCCAATGGCGTTTTGACAACCCATGTTCTACGTTTAGGTGTACATGCACCAACACAGATGCACAGCCACGCACACACATACCAGGAGCTACCAGTGTCAGTCTCAGCTAAAAGATTTCAATGTCGAACAATGAAAATTGGCCGACAACAACAGATCGTTAAATCACGACATCGTAAGACATTGGTCGAAACAATCACCACCTATTTTCATTTGGAAAGTAGGAAAAACAACTAAGTTCTTTAGTGTCAGATAAGCAAGGCTGCTAATCTTGTACCTAGAAAGAAAATGTGAATAGATATCATAAATGCGCAATGAGGTTGCCTAGAGGAAAGATAATGACGGTCGCGGCCAAAACCAGGCGACAATAATCATATTAGTAATTATTAGACTGGCCAAGATGGTGGGAATGGTGGTGGCTCTCATGCGCATAGATCTACTACACACATGTACAACAATTGGTGCCGAGCGGCGGATGGTTTAGCGTGCTGAGCCATAGTTGGCACCACCGGCCTTGCGGACCTCGGACTGTACGAAGGAATAGTTAATCTCGCTCTTCTCGGAGGCAAGCATCTCCTTGGCGAAGTTCTGCCCAATAACAAAGCAGAGGGAAAGTATTTGTTTGTAAAAGCAACACGCACCTGGTAACCATGCAGAATTGAACCCCCAACAAAAAATCCCCGACACCATCTCGTGTGTTTGTAATTGAAACTGCCCATGCGAGTGTAGACAAGGTGTGAACACTGAGACACGACACAGGACATCGAAGAATAGCACAGTTCGAAGTAAATGAGTGTACAACTAGACATTGTGGTAAGCTCAGCTGGTTGGTCACACGAACAGGCAACTGGATCGTGCAGGACCCAAACTCAGGAACGAGCATCAAGCACTGAACAGACAAAACTCAAGAGATATCTGAAGATTTCGTTGCTCCGGATATGCTCCTTGCGACACAAAAAGTAAGGTCTTGGCTGCGGAGCAGTAAGGTGAGTCTTCTCAATTCGTCGTACAATCAGCAAATTCGAACAGATTAGGCCAAACAAGTGGCCTTACTCGAAGTCATTGCAAGTGGCATGAAAATATCCTAGTCGAGCCGGATGTCGAATAGAAACAAACAGCCTTCATCAAGGTTCCTTCCCTTAGCTTTCCGGTATGTTGATGTACTTAGATCACGATTTACACGCTACTTGCATTCAGTATAATTTCACTGAGAATCCAGAAAGGACAGTAGATGTACCACAATACATCTGATCCAGGCACGAAATACGGCTAGGCATAGTAACAACCCGACAAAACTCAAAGCCGCCAAAAGACGTCCGTGCACCGCCTACCTGGATGACTTTCTTGACCTCAGCCTTGTCGGTGCTCATTTTGGCCTTCTTCAGGGGGCTGACACGCTCACCGATCCAGCAAATGAAGACGAACTTGGAGCGGACGCTCAAGTCATCACCAGTCTGAACGCGAGCGAAGATGTAAAGACGAACTGACTCTACAAACAAAAAGGTAACAAACAATTGACAGAGAGAGTAGGTTGAACTGTTTGGCCACAAGCCATCATGTTGCACGCGCCATGTCAACATCCGGGGCAGTGAAATATACAGAATGTACAAGACCACTGCGGCCTGTTACGAAAAAAAGCACACAGCCACAGCTCACCATCGCAGAATTTAAGAAGATCATCATAATTCGTTCCAGTCTCTTTTACAACAATGGTATTGCTGCTGTTATACTCGAACGCAGCCCTGTCCAAAGCCAAAGGAGAGGGAGGCAGATTTCGTAAGACGAGGCCGCAACAAACAGCCGATCTCCAGCTAGGCGTCTTACCATGAGGTTTGGGAATCGTCATTTCTGACATCCTGGTAAGCAGCGGACAGACCTTCAACGTCTACTCCACCCATGATTGCGAGAAATGGAAATAGGTGAAAGAGAACTAACAAACAACAACAAACTAAACGGGAAAGAAAAGTAGTTCCACAAGATCTCCGATAACAGTGCGGTGCGCACTTGTATGGCAGTCCAAAGTTTCCGTACGGTGCGTAGAGTATGGCACCGTACGCATGCGCAAATACGAGAAGATGGGATTTCCCCGACGCGATTCTGGGCGCGCCATGCGCCAGTACTGCAGTCCCAAATCGGATTGACATTTTTTCAAAGTGCTTTTGAATGCCGACTAAAAATTCTTGTTCACAGCTTCCAGAAGCTACAAGGCCAAAGCTGCGATGAGCTAAGTAAGTTTAGCATTGCGAATGGTACTTGTTGGAAAGAAAGTCTTGTAGCTAGAAGTTATGTCGTCGTTTGGCCCTGCGTTGCCAGCTAGTATGGACGAAAAGGAGGAAAAATTCGAAAACGTTTCTGCTGTGAAAACTGTTGGGGCGAGCACACGTCAGGAGTATGTCTCAGATGAAGAAAGTGAAGACGACAGCTATGGCCCAGCTCTACCACCAGGATTGGCTGGAAACAGCGGCTCATCTCCCAATGTTGTTGGACCTATGCTACCACCTCATCTGATGCAGAGCAACGCAAATGCCGAATCCGGTATGTGTACTACCACTATTTTTATAGTGTTGAACACACGTGTGGTTCGAATGCTTTACTAATAATTCATAACAGCATCATGGAAAACAGCAACGGAGATATATAACCGATAGATGAGGAACACGAACTCAAAACTCTTGAAATTTTCTCAAACTTACTCAAGCTTACTCTAAGAAAAGGAGAAGCGAACTCCATGGCTATACTGAAGGGAAACGGCGGGTAAGGGGTCGTCGCAAAAGTTTTTTTTTGTCGTCCCTGAAACGTACATCGTTCATTTCGTACTCGACCCCCCCCCCCCCCCCGGCCCCCCTCCCTCTGGAACGAACACAGCTTGCTATGCTGGACGACGAAAATCGTATGCATGTACATGTCATAGGTACAGTGTCGGTCGACTTGCGATTCTGGAACTATTTGCTAACTGCTCAGATCCAGCTGCGTTACGCTCAGACCCAGCTACATTACGCTTTTAAATGTCCGGATGCAGCAGCCGATGGCGTATCACCACAGCCGTCAATGCCGCACGCCCAGCCGCGCCTGCACTCCACGCCGAGGTTTTCCCCAGCAAGACACCGGAAGCACAAACCAGCTGTCTTTACCAAAGCCCATCGCTTCGGTTGCGGTGTTGCTTTGAAGTCCGCGCAACTCCATAGTGAGTGACTTCTGGAACACAATGGACATCGATCAGCAGTGCCTTGGTTCTCCACCCAGAACGAGCGATGCGGCCGTCCGCTGGCTTGTTGGCTGACGTGGCTGTCAACTTTCCAGCCGTGGGTTTGCCTGCCGCTGTTGTTCTCTGTGATGCCGTGCACCATCTCTAAAGCCGCCACTTGGTACTCGGCCTCCTGCCTCAGCCACTCCAGGAGCGATAGCACGAATTCTTGCCACCGGTGGTCACACAAATCTGGACTCATGGAAAACTATTGGTCTTTTCCTATGAACATGAACACTCAATCTGCGTATGTACATGAACATGTAGCTTTATCGGTTGTCTTATTGTTCACATTGTTTCTCTTTGTCAACAGAAGAAAGTGACGCAGATGCCGAAGATGCAACTGCTGACGACGCCGGTGACAACACTGCTGGCGAAGATATCAATGGCGAGGACGATGCAGACATTGCCATTGGTCCATTGCCGCCATCCATCGCCGTGAGTGTGTGTGTGTTGCATTGTGCTTGCTTTCCGCTCTCATGTACCCGTACCCAGTGTGTATACGTTGTGGCCCATGACCAGTTTCGGGTTCAAAAGATCGTCATGTTTAGACCTGCGATTGCACCGAATATGGCTGTGGTGAAATAGAATTAAACGTGGAATCAAGTTGAACAGGGCCCCCGCTATGCTTGGTCATTACCTAGGCCATCCCACGTGTTATTTGAATGGATAGAAATGTCTGCGATATGGATACGAAACTAGGTCATCATACCAACAACTCAATTTGCGCGGCTAGTTGAGCACCACCTGGCTCACGGGGGTGAGTCCAATCCCAGGCAGGCGCTCACTGGGATTCAAACCTGCACTGATGCATTTAATATAGTCCTTCGATACATATCACTTTCTTCCAAGTCGTTTCACACGATGATCCTGTTGTCACAATCCCTATTTTAGTATGTGGGTGAATGCCGGCCCTCCGCTTACCCCTGGTACGGTGCGGCACATGTACAAGATATTGTATGTTTTCACCGCTGCTCGTACCACAAATTGTGGTCATTTGCGTGATCAGTCTCGTGAATACGGTCGTCCTACAAAGCGTTTAGGACCCACGGTGCTACGTAACATCTTTTGCATAGCTTCAGGAATAAAACACGGTTTGAAGTATCACATGTTTGCATGAACCCTACACTACACACACATCTGTGACTCTCTCCTCCAAACAAACATGTCCCTTGTCCGAACTCCTTCTGATAATCAATACTCTCCTGTAATGCTATGGGCAGTGGACGTTCACCATGAGTTAACAAACTATTTGTTGATATCACCTTTTCTCCTCTTCCCTGTGTGCTGCAGGGCGGTGCAACTGCAGACTACAGCTTGGAGCGGCGGGTTGAAGCGCGCGCGGAAAAGATGCGCCAGAAGCTCGCTCCAAAGGTACACGTTTAGTCGTGCACAATCAAGCACAACGCTCTCGACTATCATTGCACTTGAATAGCTATTAAGTATCAAGTTGCTGTTATTAGTTTTCTCTAGATTTTTTTGTCACGAAATACAGACATATATCCCATTTACCACCGTAAATCTGGCCATCGTAGTATAAGCTGCAACGACTTTTTTGGGCGAATTGCTGGTGTTTAAAGGGGAAGTATACCCTAAAATCAAATTTTCACCAGTTGTAGTCTTCGGGGTGCTGAGTCGAATGGTCTTGGTCCGAGGAAGCTGAGACGCTCCCTTCCTACTTGAATCCCAATCGAACTCGCGCACTTCCACCGAAACTGGGTGACTGCGCCCTACTAGATGGGGATTTGTATGCAAAATGTCACTAAAAGCGCCATTTCGTTCTTATAAAAGCACGGATGACCGCGATTGTCCCATATGTTGTAGTCTTTTGGACGCTGAGTCGACTGGTTTTGGTCCGAAAAGGCTGCGATGCAGCGTTCCTCCTTTATTCCCAATCGAACATGGTTGAACAAGCGGTCACGTGCTCCTGGGTGCCCAAATCACCTGGTCACCGCGCCAGCAGGCGACAACTTTCACACCAAGGTTCAACTCGAGTTCAACTCGAGTGACAGGACTGCATCCAAAAAAGGTCAAACAGGCTAGTAAGTTGTACCCTGCAGGCACGGTGACCAGGTGACTGGTGTACGCAGGAGCACGTAACCGCTTGTTCAACCATGTTCGATTGGGAATAAAGGAGGAACGCTGCATCGCAGCCTTTTCGGACCAAAACCAGTCGACTCAGCGTCCAAAAGACTACAACATATGGGCCAATCGCGGTCATCCGTGCTTTTATAAGAACGAAATGGCGCTTTTAGTGACATTTTGCATACAAATCCCCATCTAGTAGGGCGCAGTCACCCAGTTTCGGTGGAAGTGCGCGAGTTCGATTGGGATTCAAGTAGGAAGGGAGCGTCTCAGCTTCCTCGGACCAAGACCATTCGACTCAGCACCCCGAAGACTACAACTGGTGAAAATTTGATTTTAGGGTATACTTCCCCTTTAAAGTGCGGCTTATACTCCGGAAAGTACGGTATGCCTTACTCAACCGTACGCAAGGTTCCAGACTTTTGTGTCCCATAAGGTCTGGGCTCCCGATGGTGACATGTATGGCATGCCTGTTCCACAAAAGTCATGAAATGGGTATGACGTAGCACTTCGAAGTACCTTCACCTGTAGTTCCTGTACAGCCTGGAAGACTCATTCGGTGCATGTTGTGTTAAACGGTCTGTTTTCTGCTCGTAGAAAGAGGAATTGCAACGAGAAGAATGGATGACGGCGCTTCCGTCGAACAAAAAGTCGCTAGGTCTAGGTAAGTCCTCGACTCGGTTGTTGTGTATCCTCCTATGAATCCCACCAGTGTGTAGACGCAGTGACTAATACTGACTATCCAGGTGACGTCAACGGTCATCAATCAATCTACTCCATGTTGTGCACATTTCATCCACACATGGACAACA
The DNA here is from genome assembly GCF_964019385.1 of Sycon ciliatum. Classification (NCBI taxonomy): domain Eukaryota; kingdom Metazoa; phylum Porifera; class Calcarea; order Leucosolenida; family Sycettidae; genus Sycon; species Sycon ciliatum. The sequence continues at coordinate 24,479,869 of NC_088643.1, forward strand.
TGTACTAAGATGGAGATTGAATATAGCAACCTTGTATAACAAGAGATTGAGGTTTACCACTTATTTCTGTTGCCCAAGTCCTGTAGAAGTCTTTTCTGAAAGTCGAGTATTTAGCGACAGACTGAATAATTATAGTGACTGTTTTGCATCTCCTGAAAGAGTGGAATTGCATGCTCGCTGTGTGGCCTCCAGTCAATCCGCCGACATGTTGTGTTGATGCTGTACAAACCTCTCTAGCATTCTGAGCCACTACTGAATATGGACTCAAACCTGTGATATGTTGTGTCGGACGTGCTATGAAACCGCTGTAACCTTGCGAGCCACTAACATTGCGGAACGTGAACTAGCATATGGGAGTCACCCGTCTCTTTGCTATCAGTGACCAATACATCTCAATTATCTTCCGCTTGTATTAGGTTTGACCAACCGGCAGTTCAAAGGCTCGTCATCGTACGTCAAAAACGAAGATAGGTCCGTTTGGACGGATACACCGGCTGATCGTGAGCGCAAGGCGCAGGAGGTGAGGCTGAGTGAATGCCTGTGATAGGCTGTAATCCGGATAGCTCTTCCTCTGTCCTTTGCCCTGTTGTCACAACCTGTTTCTGGGAGTTAGTTGTAGTGGTCACTGGTCAGCTCTCCCGAGGTGTCAATTTCTTGCGTATGCATATGTTTGTCGTTCACGTGTTCTAGGGACAAAGTGAGAAGGAGAAAAAGAAGAAGAAGTCAAATCCAGACGCCATTCCGGAGTCAGTTCGTCAGCGGAATGAGGAGCTGCGTAAGCAGACGGAAGAGTATAATGTAAGTCCATGTACTTATGTGTACAGCAACGCTGCTTCCACGTTCACTCTGGTCTGGTTTTTAACTAGTAATTGCCCTTTGTTTACACACACACACACACACACACACACACACACACACACACACACACACACACACACAGATACTCCATCGATTTAGGCGATGGCCTGTGGAGAATCCATAACTACAAATACACACACACACGCGCTCAGGTGCATGCCTTGTGCAATGGTATGACCATCTATCTATGTACCGGTATTCACGCTGCAACTCGTCTTGCGGAAACCGTCACAGCACTCTCCATCGATGCTTGTGTTCATTTACCTGTATCCTATGCTTCTGCAGAGCATTCATCGCGGTCAAAGCCTAGTCACGATGCACCAGAAGAAGCGCAAGGCCGTAAGTGTGGGACCGTCTAGCTTGTCATGCCGTTGGGTTTTGCTATGTGCTGTGCATGGTGAAGTGTGTACACACGCCAGCAAGCGTCCTTAACTCCAAGAGTGTGCAACTCTGATCCCCGAGGTATGGATGCTCTGCGCGGCACGCTGCCTTTATTACGTAATGAACTGACGAACAACCAGCCTGGATTTGAGTTTTCCTGCGGTTTAGCCGCACCGATTTCAGGCGCTATATGGTAAGATCAGAGGAAGTGCCTGTGCATGACGCATCACATACAAACCCATCCGAAGTCTCCAAGGAAAGCTGGCTTGGGACTACTTCAAGTAGGTGGAAGCAGGAGACCGTAGCAGATCAATGACGCAATGGCCCACAGTTCAATGCTATGTAATGTTGGAAGTGCGCCGTGCCAGACCCCATATGCAGAGTTGCACGCTCTTGGGACTATGTACTTTCGACGCTAGTGTGACATGACCTCTTCAGCTCATTCCTGTTTGGCGACAGACGTGTGCTTGTACCAGAAGCGAGAAAACAGTGTGCCAAGCACACAGACCCTTGTTTTCATGTACTGACTGCATGTGTAACCAAATGCTGAGGATCATGGCAGATCCCTGGAACTTCTGTGATAACGTGCAGACTTGATGGATCAGCTTCTTATGTGTTGTTGCCATTGACTACCATCTGTGTGTGCCTGTGTCGGTTATTTTGCTTTTGCCAGGATCTTGAAATGGGCATTGGTCCGGGGAAAACTGTCCTCCAACCGTTTGACCCAGAGCGAGATATGAAGCCAGAAATTACGCTGAGCGCATCCGCCAGACAGAAGGTGATTGCCAGCTCGAAAAAGCTCGACACCCGATTTGAACGCAGCACCCAAGGCCACTACTTATGAACTCTTGTTCTGCTCCAGTTAAATGTGCTCGTATAACGTGTTGGATGGTGTGTGTTTCATTTCAGAATTTCAGCATACTCTGCTACCTCCCTCAGACTTGGTTGTTACCCATTATTTTTATTTGTAAGTAATTCTATACCTGATTTCCTCTACAAGACAAGTAGAACAGAATAAATAATTCGTTGTGACTCAGAGTTTCACGCAGAGTTTCACGCACGAGGCGATCATCAGACAGAGGCAGACAGCGTTTTTGATTTCCTCTACACATTGTGTGCAGTGATCCACAGAGGGTGGTGGCGTCTCCCTACGGATGCGGAAAACTAGCACGAACCGTGATTTTTTTGTCCGCAGTGTCATTCTGGATGTGATGCTGTTCTGCAGTGGGTTCACTGTCCTATGACTACTATCACATGCACGTCGGGACGCACGCAAGCACAACACACACCCCAGACGTACTGTGAAATTGCATGATTGTTCGTTCCATATAACTTTCATTCCTTTTTTTTTTTTTTAATTTGGAAGCTTTCATGAGACCAAAATTTAATGTTTTCTATTCCAGTGCCAGCATGGTGTTAAAAAAGAGAGTTACTGGTGCTAAACACTGATTGTTTTGAAGACGTTGAAACCACTGAGTGCTGTTGAGACCATCAGGCCTGGGATCTGGGGATGCCAATGTAATTCCTTTATGTCCTTTTGGCCTTGATGAATGAAGAGCAATGCAGGGGGAACCTCATCACCACCAGCCATGGGCTTGCCTGCTTCCTTATCGGTCTCCAGGGACAAGTCCCACTGGACTAGCTGATCGTCCGCACCACTGGACGCAAACACACTGCTCTCGGATGGCAGCCATTCCACAGATGTGATGGCAGCCGTGTGATGCTTGAATTCTGCTATCGGCTGCCCGTCGCTTAGCTGCCGGAGATCCCAGGTACGTAGCACCCCGTCGTCACCACCCGTCACAAAGAACGGCGCCTTGCGGTTCCAAGACAGCACGTTAACGTCCGCCGAGTGTGCGTTCTCCACTGTGATCATGCATGCTTTGCTTGGTTTGGCTCGCACATCCCATACACGAACGCTCTGATCGGAACTGCACGATGCCAGGACATGTGCCTGGTCAGGACTCCACTGCAAGTCTTCGACGGATGACTTGTGGCTGGCGAGAGCATGCTGATTTACATTCCATTTGCCAGCCTCATCGGGTTCCCAGATGTGAATGTGATGGTGGCAATCTCCGGATGCAAGTCGTCCGCCGACAACAGGAGACCAATCGAGCGCAAAACCTTCACGTTGATGACGGAAGGTGAACAATGGAGTGCCAGGCAGGTCGTGGACATTGGCTTTCTTCTTCTTGGAGCCACCGGATGCGATTGGATTGTCCACACGCTGTAGCATGGATGTCGTGTCCCACAGGTGAACGTGGCCGGTTTCGGCAAACGTCGCCACAACTTGTCGGTTCTCCACGCACGCACAGCGCACACGGTTCACAGGTCCGGTGTGTTTTACACGCGCCATGCACATCTCTGCTGTACTCTCATCATCGCTGTCCTCATCATCATCCTCATCGTCGTCATCTTCACTAGCCTGCTTGGTTCGTTCCATGCCATGCAGTTTCATCAGCATCAAATGGTTCTGTTTGGATGCTTCTGCTTGAGTACCGGCCACGACGAACGCAGTCATGGGATATTCGGAACGAGCGTCCCCAAGAGCATCCTTGACAAAATCAAAACTCAGGCACGGTGCCTCCGTCTGAGCAGCGTGGTATAGGTGATAAGCAGTACTGTCATAAACCAGTTCCTCGTTCTCCTCAATTGGTTTTCCTGGCAAATAGACATCACCAGCATCCATGGCTTCATCCTCAGATTCCGATCCAGAGGAAGACATTGCTTCATCCTCAGATGCAGATGGAGAGGAAGACATTGTTACCTACTGCATGCTACAAAAGAATAGAAATATTATTATGATTCTATCTTTTTGGCCACAAAATATTTTACAAGTGAAAAAAAACAAAATGAGCGCGCATGCACGTGCTCGCGGTGCGGCCGAACGCGCGGCCGCGGAAGTCGTAAAGCATGGCATAGCGCTAGCGGTCATTTGGATCACGGGAGCGGATCTGATTTGTATGTACATGTATGTATGTATATTTTTATTTGAATTCGCAAGTACACACGGGCTACAAGCCCAATTACAATTTATTCCGAGGCTTCGAAGCTTCCTCGATCGAGGCAGCTACAGTATACTGTACTGGCTGTAGCTTGGATCAGGGAGGTGGCTTGGATCCGATGGCCCTTGCGGCCTTGGCCTTGGGGTAGTTATCATTATCGTTGGGACTTAATCTTTATATTCGTCTTCTGAAGCAAGTATTAGTTCTGGCACCAGATACTGATGGAGTGTCACACTGACAGTCTGTATCGATTCGAGACAGAACCAGTCTGTGCTACCGGTTGACGATTCAGTCAAGTACTACACTCCTACAGTCATGTAGAGAGAAATAAATAAAAGAAGCTACCACATACATGTATTATACACGATCATCAGGCAACAATGCATGCCATGATGACTGACATCAATACAAGTCTTGTACTTTGTAGGGAGAATGAGTACAAGTTGTACTCATTCTCCCTCTGCATGACCAGATGACACCAACCAGTTACCTAGGCAGGCTACAAATGTAGTGCAAGGCAAGAGCTCCCATCTTTTACTTTAGTAGACTTTACTCGTGATAAAAGACTGCCAGGAAGATGCACGTGATTGTCCGTGAGAGTGGATGAGTCGTCAACATGTTGTTGTGGACCACATGACCCAGAGACATAGCGGAGAACCATCAACAATGTTACGTCATGATCAACCCGTTGATTTACATGAACCATGTGCTTGGTTGGGGTCGCTCTAGCCTAGTCTAGCTAGCTAGCTCTGGCACGTCAACCTGAAAATAAGGATTTTTCTACTTTTGTTATCAGCTGCTAACGCCTAGCGCCTGTGACATGACAGGCGTGTTCTTTCTGCAGCAACGTATGACAGGAGCGAGAGCTAGAGTCGTAGAGAGCCGGGTCCGAAGCGCGAGCGCTCGAGCGGTGTCTTGACTGGACCACAGTCAAGTGATTCTTCTAGAATCTAGTACTTCTTCTACAATTTTAGTACGTCATGTATCACCTTCACTCGGAAAGCTTGAATGGATCTTGTCGTTATAGTCTCGTTACCCACTCCCAGATCGCGCAGCTAGCTCACCGAAAAATGAGTCTTATTTTGAGAAAAAAATGAGTCAGGGGTGAAATCAGCTGAGTAAAGCGGAATCAAACGATAATATTATTGTTATCGCGTTGCAGCAAGCTCGTGACAGACTGATTAGCGATAGAAATTCGTGTCCGGATAATCCAGTATCAATTACTACCATTGCTCTCTATCCGTTGTGGTCGCTTCGGCAGGCTACGAGTTTGGTGGGTAGAGTGGAGGTGGTAAGTGCTTCGGGGAAGGCCATTCTAGTGCTGCCAGCGGGTGGCGGAGGAGTGCCCTCACTCACATAATCATTGACTTCACCGGCAGGCGCTCCATAGTTGATCTCTGGGACAGTATGAAGACTGTACATGTGCTACGAGCAGCTGTACTGGCAGCAATAGCAGTGTTGCTCCTGAATCAGGTCAATACAAGCAGCAGTAGCGACTATGGCCAGTATGGCCAGTATGGAGCAGACCTCACGCAGCAGCCAGCGACCAGGTTCAACTACTTGTCAGGGATCAATCCCACTCAGCCGTTTCAGCCCGTTGTTCGCAGTCTGGGATGTGCGTCAGCTCACTTCACCTCCAACAAAGGCCAGAATGCGTTTTTCGTGCTCCACGGCTCCTGCTTTGCCGGCGACGAGCCTCAAGCCACGTGGCTGTACTCGGTAGGACCCAACACCTGGTTTCGCAGCGAGCCCATATTTGACAACGGCACGGACCCGAGCCGGCGTCAGGATCACGGAATAGCAAGCCTTCCGGATGAGACAGGCATAGCAATGTTCGGTGGTCGTACTAGCAGCAGCAGCGATGCATCACTATACAGTGACACTTGGCTGTACAATGGAGATGATCTCTGCTGGCAGGCGCTGGAGAACAGTGCGAAGAGTCCATCGGAGCGTTACGCCAGCGGCCTCGTCGGCTGCACTATGTCGCATGGATGTGCGGCCAACAGCGGCGTGTATCTGTTTGGTGGCCTGAGCACGCCAACGGAGGCCGGTAACATTGCTGCTGCCACATCATCATCACCGCCGACCATGCTGAATGATTTGTGGAGGCTGGACGCGGATAGAGCTGCCGGCTTGGCACATTGGTCGCAGCTCACTCCCGTCGCCGACCCAGTGCACGGGTTTCCTGCTGCACGCGGATACCCGCGAACAGCGGTGGGCCAGGCGGCAATGTTCGTGTGCGGAGGTCTGCAGTACGACAACGGCAGCCGTATCATGTACCTGCTGGACCTGTGGCAGTTGACAATGTCAAACAACACCTGGAGGCGGCTGAGCGACATCGACGTCAGCATGGACCCGTACGACTTGTGTTCCGTCGCCGGTCTCAGCTACGTGCCGTCCGATCAGGGAGTAACGCCGACGCTGATCGCCTTGCTGTCGTGTACAGGTGACTTGGAGATGAGAGTATGGTCTTACACTATAGGCACTGACAAGTGGGATGGCGTGTGGTATGTGAAAGGCGATTCGCTGCCACCGCCGTTCGTGCAGCCCATCGCCCAGGAGCACAGCGAGCAGGTTTACATCTACGGTGGAATAGACAGTCAGTCACGCGTGTATACTGGCTTGTGGGTGCTGCGCTACAACACAAAAGACAGTACATGCGTCCAGGCCGCCGCTCCGGACATCCTGCCGCCCATCGTGTCGCAGCACTCGGCCTCGTACCTGGAGAAGACGCGAGCGCTGTACGTGTATGGTGGTGTGTACCCGACCGCCCCGGCCTTGCCCGGTCTGGCGCCGAGTAGCATCAACATTGCCGACGAGCGTCTGCATGTCTACAGCGTGCAGGAATCTATGTGGACAAGTGTTCTGCGGCCTGGCATAGCACGCTTGGCCGCGCACACCATGATCTCCTGGGGGAACTCCCTATACTTGTTCGGTGGCTTTGACACTGATGGAGTGTCTCAGTCCGGCCTGTGGAAGTTCAACATTGCCAGCCTGACGTGGAGCAATGCCTCATCGCCAACGTACACATTCCCACCTCGGCAAGCCCATGCCGCGGCTCTAGACCCAGAGCGGGGCTTGATGTACGTGTATGGCGGTCTGTACTCGGATGCCTTGCACAAGGTCATGGTTCTTGGTGACCTGCTGGTGTACGACCTAGCCGAGAGCACGTGGAGTGAGATCAAAGCTGTCGGCGCACCTCCACCAGGTGTGTTTGGCCATTCAATGGTCTTTATTGATGGCAGCCTGTATGTTTTGGGCGGTGCAAGCATCGACGTCACGGCTGACGGTTATAATGTCTCGGTCGTGGAAGATATGTTCTGGCGTTTCAACCTGAAGACACGGCAATGGGAGAACCTGTGCTACTGGGTCGACCCGTCACTGTTTCATCCGCTTCTTGCGGGACGCTTCTTCACAACGGCTTCTGCCAAGGACAGTTCTATTCTAATGTTTGTTGGTGATTGCTGTGATCCTATCTGCATGCTCACGAAAAGCGACGTACCAACAACAGTGGAGCTGAATTCGCATACAATTGCACAGCGCTGCTGTTCGAAAAAGACCGGAGAAATTCATCCTCGCGTATGGCTGCTGTCAACAACTGACCATCTGTGGATGGAGCTAAAGATGTCCTATTCATCCTCGGCGCATCACTCGCCCATACGGCATGCTGGCCATTCGTTGACGAACGTGGAGGATAAGTTCTTTGTGCACGGCGGCCTGTGTCGTGGTGAAGATGACAACACGCTGTGCAGCCTTGCCCTGCCGACCTATGTTATACAGCCTGGCTGCAATGCTGGATGGTACTCGCAGCATGTGTACAGTCAAGCATGCCAGCCATGCCCTGCCGAGAACTATTCAATGACGGCCGGTAGCATTGGCTGTGAGTCGTGCCCACTCGGCTCCTTCTCGCAGCAGAACGGCTCAACCAGCTCCCTGCAGTGCTCTAAGTGCCCCCGTGATATCTGCAACGACGCCGGCGATTGCTCTGTCAACAGTGCTACCCACGAGATGGAATGCAACTGTGACTTTGGCTACGATGGTATGAACCGCTGCCGTGTTCCGGCTGTGTACCTGGGCATTGGCGGTGCGGCTGTCTTCATTCTTCTCCTGCTCGTCTTGACCTGCTTTCTGGTACAGAAGTACCGCAGCAAGCGCAGACAGGATGAGGAGAAAGAGCGGCAGCTACGTACGTGCAAGCGTGAAATCGCCAGTCTCAACTCTGTGTGGCGCATCGAGGCTGATGAGCTAAAGCTGTCGAGAAGAATCGATGAAGAGACACCCGGCAGTTTTGGTGAAGTGTGGATGGCAGTCTATCGTGATATGCAGGTAAGACGTGTTACTTGCGGTAAATACTAAAAACTAATGCAATAAAACTCGGATGGAGAGCCAAGGACTAAAATTAAAAAAAGAGGACCATAAAAATGTCATGTATGTCACTATGAATGTCAGTGTCAGTTTTGTGCTGATTGTTGCATTATGTCACCATTATCCTGCTTATAATCGTTTGTGTTGAAAAAATGGATAACTTGTAAACTTATGGTCCTCTTTTTTTTTAGTACTAATGCAATCCTTTCGATATGCTATGCATTTATGTTTGTGGTCTTGAATTGCTCTCAATACTGTAAATATACAAAATTTCGGCGCTGCAAAATTTCGGCACTTCACGATTTTTGACATTTCGGCGGCGATTTATTTTCGGCGTGGGGTAGAGGGCATGGTATAGTGCGACAGATGCTGTGAAAAATTTCATCGGCGTTTTAATTTAGGCGTTTTGGGTCGGTGCCGAATATAGCCGAAATTAAATAGCTGCCGAAAATTTGTATATTTACAGTAACTGGGCCTTATGCAGCAAAGAACATTTGTAAATGAGCAGTTGAAGAACATACTATTAAAAAAATAACACGTGCACACTCCAACACAACACCACGGGCTATCACCACCACCACCACCACCACCACCACCACTGATGCACTACCACCAACAACAACACTGTCGTGGCCTAAGGCTGAGTGTCGTCTCTACGTAACTCCGTAACCCAAAGTCCGTTGGCACAAAATATATGTGCACTTCTTAGTCCCAAACCCAAGCGTAGAGGACAACACAAAGCACAAGCAGTTAGTTGTAGATTCAGTCCAGGTTCAATAGTGAGGAAGGATGTTGCGCTCACTCAGTTGGGTCAAACTCTCTCTAAAGGACTAAAAGGGAAAGCAAGCTCTAATAATTATAGTAAAAGGGAGTAAAGGAAAGAATAGAGATCGGGGAATTGGGAGGTAGGGTAGTGATAGCAGCGAACGAGCTGTGAGCTGTGCTAAACTAACTATTGCTAATGATGAATTGGAGTAACAAAGCGGAACAGCAGACCAGCGGACCGGCAACAGAGACAATAGATGACAGTTCCATGGTAATGGGTAGTCTAGGTCCGGCGACAGGAGAGGTTGGCTTATCGCAACCAAAAGAAAGAGCAATACACTAATGGGCATTGATGAGGGCCTGCGGTAGAGGTAGGTGACAAGCTGCTGATAGTGAATGTGTGCAGCACTACTATACGGTTGTATTGATGAGTAGTACTATATATCCAGGGCCATGACACAACCACCACAACCACCATCACTTGCATACTAGAGTAGTTGGGTATCCACAATGACAGGGACAAGGACAAATACATGACTGTAGTACAATAACTATGGTAACAGCATCCTGATGTGTGTTTCAAATGGTTCCTAGTACATCCTAGATAACTGTGTACCGGGGAGTATTAAAAATACCAATTTTACAACTCCCTGCTGTGTACTTTTCAAGTGCAGCAATGTGGCACTGTTGTTGGTATGTGATATACTGCTAATATACAGGTCGCCTACAAGCAGCTTCGGACGCAGGTGTTGGTGGCCGATGCACAGGCCCTGATGGAGTTCCAGCGCGAGGCCGAGTTCATGCGCACAATCCGTCATCCGAACATCGTGCTCTTCATCGGCGCTGGTGTCATGCCGCCGAGCAGCATCGGAGCTGCCAGCATTCCGTTCCTGGTGGTGGAGTACATGCCACGCGGCACACTGCTCTCCGTGCTCAACGACAAGACAGTGCACATCGATCACCAGCAGCGTCTGCGCATGGCACTGGACATTGCCAAGGGCATGCGCTTTCTGCACGGCCTGACACCACCGCGCGTGCATCGCGACCTGAAGAGCGCCAACCTACTGGTCAGCGATCACTTTGTAGTCAAGGTGAGCAGAGAGCACTTCTAAACGATTACACTGCACTGATGAGACTTCAGGTTAAGCTGCCACGTGATAAAGGAATGCAGTTGAGTGGCACTCTGGGGGAAATGTGTACAGATACTGCGGCCCTGGAAACCAGCTGAGTGGCAAAAGTGATAATTATTTTATTGACATCTGAGTGGCAAAAGTGATATTTTACTGACTTCTGAGTGGCAAATCATGTACTACGGTGAGTCATTCGCATAACCTCTATACACATACTTGCAAGGCAAAGTCTTGCACAGTTGGGTGGGTGCGTCATCACCATTTCAGTCCTCACTAGCCGTGAGTGCGTTTGCATTGAACGCTACACCGCAATTATGCAATATTTCACAATCTGTAGAAGGTGGATTGTGTGATGTGAACCGCTAATCATCACAAAGGACGGTGTGTGTGACATGTGCATATCTGCAACAAGGAGCAAACTGCAAGAAGCTGACAGGCGTAAGAACACCATGTCCGAACGTGATTACTTCATACTGTCCATGTACCACATCGATGCAGTAAAGAGACAGTGTGAAGTGAAGAGACAACTCCCTTCACACAGTGCCCCAGGTGTTTGCTATGTGACGCTTGTCTGCTGAGTTTATGGGACAGGGCACCAATCAGTTCCATTGCCATGGTTCACTGTCGACTCAATGCCTTGGAGTCGTGCTATTCGATACACTTAAACCCGTCATATTTTAGTATTTACATTAATTTTGTTCGCGCCACAGTGCATTCTCACTTGCAGTGCAATCATGTACCCTGCATGAAGTGCTGTGCTCAGTGCATTTTCCTGGCCAAAGGAGTGGAGATTTTCGCGTCTGTCTGAGTCGTCAAAAGGTCCACACAGTTGTTGTCTTAACAAAAGTCCTATAAAAAGCCCCTACGTTTCTCCTTGTCTTCTAGTACACCTCGGTAACAACTGAATTCAAGAAGAGTACTCAGCTTTGTTTCTCCAGCCAAGCAGTATAGCTTGCGAGCCCTCTAATAAAGTCTGACTCTCTGTAATGTGCATGGTTACCACTCCTGCTCAGGTGTCTGATTTCGGTTCGGCTCGTTGGATACAGAGCATAGAGGAGTGTCAGCAGGTTTCCTCGACGGGCTCCATGACGCGCAGCATGGCAAACTCGACGACATCAACACCGATCAATGCACGCTTCCTGACCAAGTCTCGGTCAAACAGCAGCCGCGAGTATGACACCGAGCGAGCGCCACTTCTGCAGCCGGATGCACTGATGTCAAGCGATGTCGGGACCCTCCTTTGGTCTGCACCGGAGGTTCTGTCGCAGAGTGCGTACGGCGCAGCGGCTGACGTTTTCAGGTAGGTACCGTGGATCCGTACTTCTGCACGCACCTGAAGTGAGCGAGCATGTGGTTGGTCTTGGAGGCTAACACTACAACACAGACACACATGGTTCATGTGAATATGGCAGTGTCTGTCAATGGGGAACATTCTGATATCGGGGCCACTGCCTATCCCAGAGAACCATTCAGACCATGCAGGGCCAGGCAAAGATCCACTGACATAACCCTGGGTAGTGGGGTAACCTCAGTGTCACATGTACCATGTGTGCTGGAACTTAGCCAGACGTTTGTGTAATCGTATAGTGTCGGTCTGTTGACGTTATCTGAGAACAACACCGACATCATGTGCGCTTTGTTGTTCTTTCTAACAGACGTTCAGTGTCACAACTATCCACTTTGAAACTTTTGTCCGCAGCCGGGTGTATTGGTCTCTTTCTGTCTGTCTGTCAGTCTTTCTGTCTGTCTGTCTGTCTGTCACTCTTCTACAGTGTGTAGTTCTGGCAATGAATCTGAGACGATTTATCGCCTGAACTTATTAATCTGCCCCACTGCTACAGCTGCGGCCTTAGGCTTACGTGGCCCCTGCAATACAAGTACAGTAAACACCTGGTTTAAGCGACCATCCCACGGTGCAAGCAAAAGCGGTTGTTAGAGCCAGGTGGGCTTTAGAACCAGGCCCCACAGTATCTGCGTAGAACTGTCGGTGCATGGAAAGACGGTCGTTACGAGCAGGTGGTCACTAAACCCAGAGGTCGCTTACACCAGGTTTTACTGTAGTTGTCACTGCCGTCTCCGGCTACTTTCCCTTCATAATTCAGTGGTAGGGTGGTGTTTGACCGAAAAACAAAACGATTTTTTTGTGTGCATACCTGTATGCCTCGGATGTATATGTGTGTACATGTATGTGTGCATGCATGTGCATGTGTGTGTGTGTGTGTGTGTGCATGTGCGCACGCACAATGCTCTCCGTGTGCAGCTATAGCATAGTGCTGTGGGAACTGTACACCAGGAAGGAGCCTTACAGTCACACCGGCTACAGATTCAGTTTTGACTTCTCGCGCTACATCCTTGAAGGAGGACGTCCAGAGATGGAGTCCAACGGCTGGCCAAAGGACTACCGTGCACTGGTCGAGGAATGCTGGATGGAGGGGGCGGAGAGGAGGCCAAAGTTTGTGGATATTGTTCCCAACCTTGACAACCAACTGGAGAGATGCTTCTCACAAATGTAGGAAGGAATTCCGTCTAAAATTTAATATTTTATTCACCCCCAGCTTCCTTTGAATGGGGCCTATGTCAGTGACCATGTTTTTCATTTCAGGTTGACTTGTATTCATCTCTTTGTTGAGTCACGACAAACGTTTTAGCACAATTTAGGGTGTAAAAGCATTAGGAAAATGTCCCATTGAGAACTTTGGACAAGTTTAAAACTTGAGGTTTCAAGCATAGGTATTATCACATTTCTGCGAACTTTTACCCAATCGGTAGCATACTATACTATTCAATTTGCAAATCTATAGGCAAGGTACAATCAATTGTTTTCCCCTCACAGAATTTCGTTATGCATGCTAGAAATTTACAGCCATCTCATCCACACTTTCTCCCACCATGTTAGCCTTGAGGTACATATATTTACTACTTAGCCGTGTGTACAATGTATATCGGACACCAGGGATTTTTAGGGCTTTATGATCAATATTGTTTTGGTAAACTTCTACAATATAGTATACCTATTTTAGTTTCACAGCACCATAATTTGTTTGTTGTCTCGAGGCTAGCAGGCCAGCCAGTCTTATAACAGTGGCAAACAAATTGGATGGCCCTCATGAATAAAACAACCGTCCAGGGGCCCAGCCCTTTCTGTGTATTCAAAAATTAATAATCTACCGTGAGCGCTAATGGACGTAGTCTTGCACTAGCCAGCTAGTACAACAGCTAGATGAACGAGAGCATGATAATTGATAAGCATTCAGCAGGTCTGAAAGAAGGGATGTCATAATGCAGAAAGAACAAGAGCAAACATAACTGACCAGAAAAGCCAAAACAGATCTGTGAACATGCAAAAACAACAACAGCTTCTGAAAATATCGTGGCCTGTGTACTAAGTACTGGTATTGGAAAAGAAAGAAAGAAAAAAAAAGAACGAGCGTCCCCGGGTGGGCTTGAACCACCAACCTTTCGGTTAACAGCCGAACGCGCTAACCGATTGCGCCACGGAGACATCACACTTCCCTTGCTGCTGGAGCGGTCCCTACAACACGGAGAGCCAGCTGGAGCGGGCCCCACACAGTACTATCAGTATACCGTACTGGCAATATATGTTGCCGCGTAACGCGTAACGCAGGGGGGTGCGGCGTAACGCGCGACCAGGCTAGTGCGACAAATTTTCGTTGAGTTCGTAACGCGCGTCCGGCGGGGTGCGGCGATCTTTTCACTCAAAATGATGCGGCAAAAGCAAAAAAATGATGCAGCAATAGCAAAAAAGTGATGCGGCAATAGCAAAAAAAGGACTGCGGCAATATAGAAACCTGTGTAACGGCTCCTGTGCGACTTTGCATGTAACGCCCTGCGTGCGGCAAACATGTGCCAATGTAACGCTTCATGGCCTCACTGCGGCAACATATATTGCCAGTACGGTAGTCAAGAGTACATGAAAACACGGTTTTCATGTACTCTTGTAGTACACTGACACGGAGAGATGGACCGGACTGGAGTCCACTGTACAGAGAGTGCAGCACCTTGCTTCACCTGTAGATCTACACATGAGCAGAACTGATGCAGAACTGATGGGTTTGGCCACAACCACAATCATGTATTTCAAGCGATCCTGTCAGTCTGCTGTGTGTGACTGTCAATGTCACTGTCTGTCAGCTGTTTTTTTTTTATCACAGGGATCAGTCAGTATCACGGCGGCGATGGTTGATGATCTGATGCTGGTGCACCGGTGACCGTTTGTGTGAACGTTCTGTGCGCGGGGTTACCACAAAGTCCACAACGTGCAGAAATCGTTTCGACCCGGCACGGGTAGAAACCGAGTCCCGCAAGATTGTGCTGAGTCGCCTCACTGTCCAGGGTCAACGATAAATCGTCAAAGAGCAACGTGATTGCACTGAGAGAGGGAGCAGAGACAACACGTGAACCCGACCATGTTTCCCCAGCGCTAGGCTACGGTTGCGAAAACACAATGGTTTCAAGGATCAAGTAAGTTCTAAAGAGCCTGGTGGACCCTAGATGAGTCCAGGCCTCTATAACCATGATAGCTATACGTTGAAGTAGCGCTCAGCACCGTCGGATACTCCGCTGCCGTCTCGAATACGCAGTCTCAGCTGTTTACCGCGGAACGAACTCTCGGGCTCCTGCTTTGGTGACGACGATGGCGGGGACGGAGAGCCCATGATGGAAAACCTGGGGAGAAGGGATGTCTGTTGGTCAGAAGGACGGTGGTCCTGCACCTCAACATGCACTGAACAACCTTCCTTCAACATGTTGAGTTCGTCGGCGGCAGCAAGTAAGTTGACCACACGCCTCTCCACCTGCACGGAGGGAGAAGCATTACAATGAGTCGAGACACATGCCATTGTAAAAACACGTCTTTCAAGTTTCAACCTGCATGGAGGGAGAACCATCACAAGGAGTTGAGCTCTTGAGACACATGCCATTGTAAGATAGAACATGAAGAACAATTGTCACATGAAGGTATGGTTTCTAGCCATTGGGCTAGTTCCGTCAGCAACACACAGGGCTGTGTGGCAATCTGGCATTGTATTGCGAAAATTAGCAATTCAAACCAAGAGACAATTTACCAGCTAGAGTAGCATCATGAGCATCACCAGCACATGCCGATAACTAATGCGAACAACAATAGGTCAGCACATTGAAGGCTTGAAAAACACAAGGGTTTTACTGGAAGACCAGTGAAAGTGCTGCACACACACACACACACACACACACACACACACACACACACACACACACACACACACACACACACACACACACGGCACATGCAGAGCCTGCCAGCAGCCATGGTAGCAACGTTACGTACCTCGTACTTGAGAGACCTAGCCCCATAGTGAGAATCATAGCCGTCTGCAAGCACAGCAGGCAAGCTCTCGTCCCACGACAAGCTGATCTTGTGCCTTTCGTTAGCCTGAAAAACACACAAGGATACAGTGAACACACGCAACACATTCTTCCACCTATGCAACCAACACGTGGACAACTACAAGTAAACAGCAGCTGAAAGAAGAGACAAAGGCTGTTCTTTGCTATGCGTGTGAAGTTCGACCTTCGCTGCAGTGCACACATGTCAGGCCTCAGTGTTGGCAGTGTTGTGACAACACAGCACTTGGTCTGAACTTCTTCATGAGAACGACTTGCACAAGGCACAGCTGTCATAGATGGAGGACCCACTGAAGTATGTTTTAAAGTGCTGACCCAGGCTTAGTGCTGCATGTCACTATGTGCCATTGTCACTGGGCGGCGGTTTCATGACCGTCCACCACACCAGCATTCTGCAAATCAACCAGGTCAGGTCAGACTATGATCTGGGTACTGACACAGTTATGCTATGATGTGCTAGAGGCAGCACAACGACGTACACGCTTGGCCCATGTCTTCAACTCCTTCTCTGTCAGGTGCAGTAGCTCAGAGTTGCTGAACGGTAGAAAGTAGACGGTCTCGTTGATACGTCCCAAGAACTCGTCACGGCCAAAGAAGCGCTGTGTAAACACATACACAAAGAGAGAGAGAGAGAGAGAGAGAGAGAGAGAGAGAACACACACACACACACACACAATCATACGGTCGTCAAACACAAGCAGGACACAAGCCACCGTTATCAGCACTCACATGAGTCACAGTAACACTACGCCTGGCAGCAGTATCATGGGACAACCCTCTATCCGTGCATTGCACACCAGACAGAAACACTACGCCTGACAGCAGTATCATGGGACAACCCTCTATCCGTGCATTGCACACCAGACAGAAACACTACGCCTGACAGCAATATCATGGGACAATCCTCTATCCGTGCATTGCACACCAGACAGAAACACTACGCCTGACAGCAGTATCATGGGACAACCCTCTATCCGTGCATTGCACACCAGACAGAAACATGGCGTGAGCGCAACTATAGCCAGTTTCTGCAATGCTGTGAACATAGGGACACTTTGGCCACACTAGGTTACCGATTGTTTCAGTGAAATGCAACAAATTTTACTGATATTGACAATGGCAACTGGGCTGATCATCAAGCAAGAGGATACACGGAGAAAACAGGAGCTGGCAAACTATCAATGGCCAGACAAAGATGGCTGTGAAGCACACTTACCTTGAGAATCGGACGAACGACCTTGTCCTGAAATTCGCGAGACACCGATACGCTTTCTTTTACTTCTCTCGCTGAGCATGAACAAAAGGGCAAGCGCACAGAACGGCACTCAATCGATGAGCGATCCAGATTGTACAGCCTTGTTTAATTAATAGCCACACGGTCTATTGCACTGGTACTGGTACCAGTAGTTCTCTTGCTATGCAATCATATCCTGTAAACCGGGAAACATCTGTGTAGATCTTATTTCGTTATTCGCAAGCACAGACCAATTAGCTGCTGGAAATGTTTGCTATTGCCACACGGTTTACAGTAGCATACTGTACCTGATGCTTGCTTGTTTGTTTCTTTTATTCAAATTCGTCCAAAATAGTCCTGTTGGCTGCGAAAAATTGAGCATTAGGCCATGGTAAAAAATAAAGTTGATTCTCAGGTCATGAGCCTGTGAAAATCGGTGCGAGCGAGCGATTTTTTATTTTAATTCCCACAATTTTTTTATTTCCAAAGATAGGGTCACACATGTGTACGTCACAGGTTCATAATTAATTTATAATTATTTTATTATTCAGGCCAGGGAGTAGAAAAATACCGGTATTTTACTACTCCCGGATTCATGCCTTTCGCATTGACCGTTTTCATGCACGCATAGAAATAAAAAAAATCGTTGGTGCGCCGCCAAAAATCGATGCGCGCGTACTTGAGAATCAAAGGTATTTTTTACCATGGCCTTACGAATGATTTCGGGTTTGGACCTGTTACTTCACACATTTCGCCAAGGCATATATACCTGATGTACTTCAAGGTGATCTAGCAACACCTGGTTGAATAAAAAAATTCACGACATCATTTCAGTGTGTAATGAAGGCAGCGTGTCGCGAACGAACACCCATGGCTTACAGATCAGATCTGTATATTCCTGCTAGTACAGTCAGACCTCGCATAACTGCACATATCCATTTTCCAAAAAAATATCCGGATAGGCGAGGGAGCCGGATAACCGAACACACATCCCGAGTCAGTCTTCATACGCATGTGGCATATCCAAAGGTGTAAACAGCGATTTTCTTCCAGATGGCGAGGGATCCGGACAAAAGAGGACCGGATAAGCAAGGTCTGACTGTACATGTAACCTTACCTTTCTGCCGGGTTTGTTGTAACTGCTCCTGGCCAGCAGCTTCCTTGCGCAGCTCAACACCATGAGAGCGAATCTCGTCCGCTGCCAAATTCGAGGTCATGATGAAAATGGCATTCTTGCAGTCAATCGTCTTGCCCTGCCCGTCCGTCAAGCGCCCCTGGGAATGAAAAGAAGGGACAGGTAGCCGGAGAGATTGTTCGTACTGGTACAATGAGAAATCCATGAGAAACGGGGCTCGCACACATACTGCACAAGCAAAACATTTATTTCAGCGAATAATTTCGTCCAACACCAAGGAAGGGCAGTTCGTTCAATTGAAAATTTCGTCCCAGATCATGACACAAATCGAATGGTTGGACGAATCACCATCAGTCTGGCACGTAACTTAGTTCAAAACTCCTCGGACGAAAAAGACGAAAACTAAATCCAGACGAACATTTCTACTTATACAGTAGACCTATTGCAGCATTGGCATCACCGAACTTCACATGCATGTAAGTTACCTCATCAAACAGCTGAAGAAGTGCTGTCAATACATCGGGATGGGCTTTCTCAACCTGAAGCAGTGCACAGGCAGACATTGACATACAGATGGGGAAGCCCAGTTTGAGATCCGACCAAAGTTGACAGTGGAAAACAAGAGTCAACAAATGCAAACATACATTCATACATGAGCGCAATTCGTGAGCATGTGTGGCTTCGCGAATTCTTTGCAAGAAAGCGATTTGGGGCACTTCGTTTGGGATTTTTAGATAGGCAGGGAAACAACCTTTGCGCCCACCACAAAACTGTATGCAAGCGCACTCATCACACAATAACAATATTGATTTGATCGATTCACTTCATTTGGAGTGGTGAAAATCCTGTATCATCCCTTAACCACAATACATGTACCAGGTCCAGCACCCGCACTGCCACCACCAGCAGCAGTAGCACCCACAACACCACCCATTAGCTGGCTCAGTAGTAGCGTGATTACATCAGAACGACAGTGATAGTTCAGTCCAAACTCCCACCATCACACATGCGCACATACTATTGATGAACGAACCGAAGGCTGTTGCTTACTCTCCAGAACAAAAGCGAAGCACGAAAAAATAGACTTACCTCATCAAACAGAACAACAGCTTCCGGGAACTTTTGCAGACGCGATGTCAGCTGCCCGCCTTGATCGTAACCAACATAGCCTGGAGGAGATCCAATGAACTTCGCAACCTTGCAAACAAAACAAAGGAGATATCCAATTGAAAAAAAAAGAAAAAGAAAGAAAAGATGCAAGTGTACACGTGGACACAACACAATGAGCCTGGGGAAGTGCAACACAACAGAAAGTAACAAGAAGGGAAAAGAAAAAAGAAAAACATGTAGCAGAGGATGGTTTCGATCCATCGACCTCTGGGTTATGGGCCCAGCACGCTTCCGCTGCGCCACTCTGCTCCCACAATTCTTCAGCAGTGTACAACTGACCATGTACGCGCAAAGTACATGAAGCGGAGATTTGATACTGCACTACATGATCACTACACGATCACTACATGATTACATGATATATGAGTGCGATCTGTGCAATCAGCAGTGACAGTGCCATGACGTCAATATGCTGTAAACGATGAATTACACTTTCCTAGGCCAATACAAGGAGCACATGTACACTGGTGCGCTGGCTGGTATACGCATAAGTATGGGACTGCGTTCAATCGGGAATAAGGGTCAAACTCTAAAGCACAGCCTCCTTGGATTCAAGACCATTCGATCCAGAGGACTACATGTTCTGAACGTTTCATCTTCGTCCGTGCTTCAATAAGAACGCAGTGATGTTTCCAGTAACAGCTGCAGCACAAATCTATCTACATGAGTAAAGCGGGATTCACAGAAGCTTTTTGGCGATGCGACACGCGATGCGACGCGATCTGCGACGGACGCGTGCGATGCGAACTCGCGAAATACCATTCACAGAAGAAGTCAGTGATGCGACAACATCTTGCTGATTTGGCTACGTCACCATGATATTCGCGCGGTTTGATACAACTTGTACAAATTTATAGGCAACTCTTGAACCTTTGTACAACTTTGCTGTAGAAAAGGTCAAAATCGTACGCCAAATCGCTTGTCGCATCGCATCGCAAAAGTTGAGCCAAGCTCAACTTCTGCGATGGCCTGCGATGGCCCTGTTGCGGCAGTTGCGTGGGGTCCGCGATGGTTGCGATTTGGGGATTTCCCGGTTTCGCGGCTGTCGCATCGCGTGTCGCATCCCAAAAAAGCTTCTGTGAATCCCGCTTAAGGTGCATTTTTTTACGATTTTGGTGGAAGTGCATGCACGTAAATTAAAAACGAGAGGCACAGTAACCGATACACTGTGATTCACTGTGCGTGTGTGTGTGTGCATGCATGTGTGTGTGTGTACGCGTGTATGCGTGCACGTGTGTGTGTGTGTGCGTGTGTGTGTGTGTGTGTGTGTGTGTGTGTGTGTGTGTGTGTGTGTGTGTGTGTGTGTGTGTGTGTGTGTGTGTGTGTGTGTGTTGCCCTAATGATGCTCTAAAATGGTGGCCACAATGACAATCAAAATAGGTTGCCAAACGATGTTGTCAAAATAACCGCCCAAGACAGGTTTACATATGCCAGCATTTTTAAACTTCCCCCTGCAGGTAGTTCTCGGCACAAATCAGCAGATTCCGAGAGAACGGGGGCAGCAGAACATGTTTATTGACGACTGGCAAACACTTACTTCATGTTTCTGCTGGTACTCGGACATGTCAAAGCGGATGAAAGCCTGCGCACACAGAGGCAAAGACAATCTGAACAGAGAGCACAGCAAGTGTCCAAGCTTGACCAATCAAACAAACTACATACATGTACGTCATGTACCGCTGGCTTGAGAACTTGAAGATGAAACAAGCATACACGGGTGAATGATGCAATTGTCAGAGTGAACGTATTCAGTCAGGAGAAACAACACTGTCGCCCCATAACCTCCAGGACTACGGAGTATGGTAGCTGATGATGCTGAGCAAATACAGAGCAGGGCTGCCCCAATCATATACAGAGCAGGGCTGCCCCAAGCATATACAGAGCAGGGTTGCCCCAAGCAAATACAGAGCAGGGCTGCTCCAAGCAAATACAGAGCAGGGCTGCCCCAAGCAAATACAGAGCAGGGCTGAACCAAGCAAATACAGAGCAGTGCTGCTCAACGTTGAACTAGAAAGACCGACAAGACTATTGAGTGAGTGAGCAAAGTAAAGCCTAGGGTGGACCCGCTGTTCTTACATCCTTCTTGTCCTTGTGTAGGTATTGTGATACTTGCTTTGCCAGCTCTGTCTTTCCTGCACATGTTGACACACACACGCACGCACGCATACACAGACACACATAGTAATATTATAGATACACACAGAACATACACACAGGTACGTACACATACGCAAACAGATATGGACAGACAACACATACACAGCCCGCTAATGATATCTACTAACTGGTTACTAGAACAGTAGAAGTCCATCAGGCGCCATTCAACAATGCAAACAAGCGTGTCTGGGCAAGTTGATTGGGGATAAGCTTCAGAACACTAAAGCAACACGCCTACTTGTAAGAAGATCTCCATAAAAGTGCTCAGCTACCTGCTCGCCTAAACTGACTTGAACAATACAGGTGAAACAAAGCAAGTGTGGCAAATAGCACAATTCACAGTGCAAATACAAGGCACTATAATTGCTCCAGATAAGTGCTCATATAGATGCGCTATTAAATTATAATATAAAATAGCGCATCATATGCGCACTAAACTGGAGCAAATATTATTTTCAAGCTCAATGGTGCAGGTGCGCACTATACTCCAATTATGAAAAAGGCACACACTACAAAAAGCAGTGTGATGTATCAAACTGGTGCGAGATTTGCCCTCTCTGACCTGCCATATAAGCCACTGCACGTACCCTACATGTACACATTCGCTGGTTGCCTGCGAGTCTGCACCTGCACTGTAAAGTTTCGCGAGTACAATGACGATTGTATCACTTTTAGAAGTCCACAGCTACATGTAGCTGAAACATTGTCCAGACTATGCACCATAGAGTATCCTTATCAGAGCAGTGTACATCGTTGTGCCTTGATCATTAGATCATCACACCAAATACTGCAAACAGTACTACTGCAGACAGCAAGTTACTCGTACAGTGCACAGTGGAACCTTTTCACTATCAAACACCCTGGCAGACCCACCGGACACATCTGGCCTGCGTAAGGAGGCAGGAGGCGTCCTTATAACACAGTGCACCAGAGTTCGAGCAGGTACAGCTGGAACAAGTGAACTAATGTGTCCTGAATGTAGAGGAGAGCTTTGTTGAGAGGTGTCCATTACGGGAGCCTCCACTGGACAATGAAGCCTGCGTTTAGCGACTAACCCATGCCATGGTGCACAGACACCGGCCACTACAGGCAGGTGGCCTTTCTTGACAGGTCAGAATGTATGTCAAGGGGCAAGGCTAGAGGCCTAACTCTAACTCTATTGTCGCTATGGCTGGCTATCGCCAACATCACCTTTTCATTGGCTAGTGCCACGTGATTGTGGATAAATAAATAAATAAATTTTAGAAAACAGATCAGTGCCAACAACATTGCACTTGGCAACTGCAACCACCCATGACTGGCCTGCAAACGCTGAGTTCTTGTGTGACGTCATTACCTTGACTTCAGTAACCAGGATAATTGCTACTTCTGAAGTACTAGTACTACAGTCATTGTAATACTCATTAGTTTGATGGAGTTGAAAAACGGGAAAAGTCTGAAGAAAAGTTTGACCGTCGCCACCAGGACTCGAGCCAGGGGCTCTCTAGCTTATGGCCAGCGATGCTCTACCACTAGCTATGGTGCAGTCGTCATCCAAGCGGCAACCGTTCAACATTTTCTTCAGACTTTGAAACAACATTGTGACTTAAAACTTACCGATGCCGGATGAGCCAAGGAACAAAAAGACCAGAGGATGATCAAGATCGTGCCAGCCACTTTGCTTTCGCCGCACCGCTGTAAGAAATGGAAACACGACGGGTGTGCAAACAACTACTGAAGTAATAGTACAGCAGGATGAGCCACTACTAAAGTTGAGGGCATGGAGTGATCTGGGCCAGCGCCCTAAATGCATGCATATCACCGTGTATCACTGTGTAGAGAGTTTGTGGTGACTTCAGCAACTCCCCTACCTGTAACTTTCTCGTTGTCACTCCTGGGTTTTCCATAAACGGTGACGTTGATTTTTGTGGCCATTTCCCGGAATTACAGGGGTGTCACAGGGCGGTTGGGAGTGGTACAACCGGGAGTCCGGGGTATCCCCCGGAGAAAAAATTCGGATTTTTCGGTCAACAGGGCACGTTTTAGCACTCTACAGCCGCAAGGAGGGTTCCCCAGCCCTTATTAGACAACCCCACTCCAGCTAAAAAAAAACGCTTCTCATGGATTTTTTGGGCATTTTCTGTACATCATAGCTAGGTGGCCAAGGCAAAAAGGAAGCCATTGCCCTCGAAAAACTGGCAAAATCCGAAGTACAGTTCTAGCGCCAGCCGCTGTGCAAAAACGTAAGTCATGTCCTGCGAAAGTGCGCCACGCCGCATGCACTAGTCAATAGAGAGGTTCTGCTATACGTGAAACGCAGAGAAATCACGTAGGCCCGGCGCCCGGGAACTCTCTTCGCGTTCCCGTAACGTAAAGAAAAGCTGTTAACGTTCTGCTCTACGTTCACGTAGAGAAATCACGTGAAATGTGTACTGGGACTTTCCCCTTCCATATTTGGTAGTTTTCTGCCTGCAGTTGATCGATACCGTACCCGCGTACCCGGCAGATCTGTACGCATTTTCTCTGCGTGTGCCACTACGTAGAGAACCTCATCTCCGCGTAGAAATCTGGAGCCAAAACATGCGAAACCGTAGACTCTACCCCAGACACCTGCTCTCTACGTGATTTCTCTACGTTTCACGTATAGCAGAACCTCCCTTATCGTACAGTCGCGAAGATGTTACAGACCAGTCATGTACCGTAAAGTACCGTTGATCCGCCCCCCACGCCATGTCGCTTCCCAGCTGGGTTTTCGGCAGGGGGCGGGAATTAGATCAAGGCTGTCAAGTGCAGTACGATGTACAACAACGTAGAGGATCAGTCTCAATGTGCTGGATTGTGCACATTTTGATCCTGGATTGGCAAGTATTGTGTACAGCAGTGTATGCGTCGGTTCAACATCGTATTTCGTTGTATACGCCGAAGTCGCTTCACAAGGAGAAAATCGACAGGGGGCGGGAATTAGAGAGGGGGCGGATCAACGGTACTTTACGGTAGTTGTTTTTAGAGAGAGAAGATCCTTTTTTTTGTTCGGTGGGATTGAAAGATCTGCCAGTGGACCGGAGAGCTACAACACTGGAAGCAGAAGAAAGGGCTTGCGGAATATTCTCTGTCTTCGTGGCAACAGGACTTTAGTTTACGAGAGCTAGAGACTTTCGTCGCGGACGCAATTCTTGTTGTTGCTACCAGAAAATTCGGAGAACGAAACGATCGTAAGTCGTTTGGTGAAGCGGGTCGTGTCGGTGAACAGATGCAGAATGTTCTGCCGCCGTGGAACAGCAGTCCAAACACTTTTCAACTTCGGAGAATGAAGCGCTTCCCTATTCCGTCGACAAGCGCGGCGTTCGCGGGTGTAGATGTAATGCATTTTCGCATCAGCTTGCAGTAGATCGTCAGGAGACAGAGGTGTACTAGGTAGGTGTCGTTGTAATTGTGGAAAGAATATAATTATTATGTTGTAGCTGACAAGTGACATGCTTGTAGTGTCTCTTGACCGTGCTGATCGCCATTGTAACATGATAGATCTTGGAAAATTTTAGTTCCGGACCCAGTGATCGCCGGCGCCGCCAGCACTGTTTCCGTCAAGTTTGCAGTGAATGCGTCCGTGAAGAATCCATCATCTGGTTGTCTCTACCCGTGACTCCAACCGCCTATCGCAATGGATAGCCGCCTGAAGTCTTGGGGTGCTAGCTGCTAGGCATCAAGTCGGAACCAAAAGTATGCTCCTTGGAATGAAAGTACATGTAACCAAGAGTACATGAAAACCGTTTTCATGTACTCTTGATGTAACACGTAACGTCGTTAGTTGTGATGTTTTGTACAAGTCCGAAGATCCTTGACTTGATGATTTTTGTATTGCTTTTTTGGATGGGTGGACCATCCTGGACGAAAAGTGGTACGACTATGGTCGTAGTACTTGTGGTCGTACCGTGTGTGACGCTCCTGCGTAGATCTACGCTACTTATCATTATGGTTCCGATTCCAGATGGTACACATATATCCCACCATGCATCCTCGTATTTCGCCGTAGCGTATCTGTATATGGCATTTACACACTGTCACTGTACTATGTCATTACTACACATGTACACCCTTTTCCTTACTGGCCAACACATACTCCTTCTCCACCTTAGCTTTAGGCTAGTCCTAGTTTGGTTTTCATCTAAGGTAGTTTGCCTTTCTATCCCTCTTTCATTGCTGTGTCAATATTACAATAAAAAATTACAACTCTACTGATTTACGCCATCTGTGTGCGTTTTAGAGTTGTGCTAGGGCTAGCAGTGTAGGACCCTACAAGTTCATACAAACACACACTCAGCTGGTGAATGTGTACTAGATATACACACACGCTGTGCCGAGATATTCAAGCTTTGGCTGAAGAGATAAGTACTACCAAGAGTACATAACCCCCCAGAGAGTGCAACGCCGATCCAGCTCTGCATAGGGTCTTGGTCGAGCGGAATCGGATCTTCTGATGTCATGCGTACACTCCACACCAGCGCAAGGCCGGCCGGTCTCGAGGCAGGGCACCATTGTTTTTGATCCGAGAGTACCCGCGACTCACCGGGTTCCCCTTAGATGTGTACGGTATTATGACGCAAAGATCCAATTCCGCTCGACCAAGACCCTATGCAGAGCTGGATCAGGCGTTGCACACTCTGGGGGGGGGGGGGGGTTATGTACTCTTGGTACTACCAAGAGTATATAATGACCACCCAAGAGTGTGCAACTCTGAATATGGGATCTCGGAAGGCGAAAACTCACACCACGTGTCTCAGGTACGCTTTGTACTACGTACAACTAAGGATAGCGTGCACGCAATCCCAAAAATCTGCCACGATTATGTTGGCGAGTTGCATACGCGCAGTGAGTTTCTGCCAGGGAGTGCTTCTCTGATTACTTCGCTGCTCGCTAAAAAAGGGCTGGAAACGTACAACTGCGACACAACACCACGTGATGTGAGTTTTCGCCGTCGGCGTCTCGGCGAACCCCATAGAAAGGGTATCAGGAGTTGCACACTCTTGGGGGGGGGGGGGGGGTTATACTCTTGGTACTACACACTGGGGAAATGGGAGTACATTTCCTAGACCCTGACTAGAACTTGTAAGTTGTAACGTTTGTATATGGTGCCACATGCATGCGAGTACGCTCAGCTGCAAGACCAGCGCCTCCGGCTGCATACACATCGGATTTCAACGCCCACAACTCACTTTTACCGTGATACGTCTGACATTGTACATGTGTGGGCTGAGAGATTGAGAGGTCATTGCAGGTTGACATGTTCATTTTTAAATAAACAAAAACACCATATCCGAGGTTCAAAATTGGTACTTTGAAGTTAGCACAGAAGTTCAAAGAATCCAGTGAACGTCAGTCTATGCCACACCAAGTGTGTCCAATTCCCACATATCCAACAGATAAGTTATAACAGCACTCTTACCGGCACTAACGACATTGATGGCATTATCTTGGCCGACAAGACGCTCATGAAGAAATTCCTCCAGCGGATGAAGCCGCCGGCGCTCTTTCTCCCTGGCTTGTCGGCGCTTTCCATACTAATAGAACACATGCGGGGAAAGAGACAGGTACAAAGCCAACAGTGTGAGCGCATATTCCAGCAAAGGAACTATAGCACAGTCCACGAACTGCTTATTGTGACGTGACGTGAAAAGTTACATGTATTTGTCAGTAGAACTGTAAATTGCATCGCCAAAAACCTGCTGTTGCTAAAAGTTCTGGTTCGTTAGATACACCTATGAAGGAATATTTACAGCAATGGATCGACCTTGGAAGGATCCAGGATAGAGCAAAGAGATAATCATGATATTGTAAAGTCAACAAATATTTGGCGTGTATTTATTTTTGACTATTTCAGCCCTGCCATGTTTGGCCGAAAATTTGTTGCGGCCGAAATTTTGTTTTGCAAGGTTCATGTTGACAGTGTACACAGGCGGCAGCAGTTACAGGCCGAAAGTTTGATGCGGCCGAAATGGGTTTTAGCCCGGAGAGGCCGAAATTTGAATGGACCGAAAATTTGTCGACTTAAAGTACATGTACTTCAGTACTATCCAGTGCCGTAGCACTGGAGAACTAACCATGCCTTGTGCTTCTATAATAGCTGACTGCACGCCTTTGCTCTCGGCCAAGTGTATTGGCTGATGACCTTGTCGCGAGGCGGAGTTCGGGTCAGCACCAGCATCCAGCAGTAGTCTGACCACTCGCTCGCTGTCCATGATCACGGCATAGTGCAGCGCAGTCAGTCCGCGTGCATCCACCCGCGGCGCGATACGCCGACAGAAGTGCTCTGCACGCTCCTTGGCCGCTGCACGAAGAGGAAAAGCATCGTTTAAATAGCTGACTTCAACACCTCAAACCAAAAGGTACACTATTCTCCACCTCAAACCACAGAGTCCACAGGAGTATACACGTAGTACAAAAAGAGGCAAGTGAATATGGATAGGACATGTCCAGGTGGAGCCCGGAAAAAATTCCTGACAAATGGTGACAACACAAACTACTGGATGATACAACAATTCTTCTCCACTCGCTATCACATGCGATGGTGTCCACTGCGCAGTGGTAGGATAGCAGCACAGCAGCAGATGGACTATAGGCACACGCCATACCGTGCTGGTCTTCACGCAGGACACCATACTTGGCGTACGCCGACATGTCGATGGAACCGGAGTACTCGTCCACTGCGTCCACATCAGCTCCAGCATCGATTAGCACTTGAACACAACTGTGCGGCAACAACATGTCAACAGACAATGTAGAAGAACAGTACACAAATGTGTGAGTTCACACTGGAAACATAGTCATCTACAATTCAACTTTGGCAAGTACTACATGTAGTGGTCGCTGGCGACAATAGACACCCTTAGCAAAACAACGATAACGCTATTTTTTTTTACGGTACTCGTACCTTGATCACCCAAATAGCGTTGAAGCTGCAGCGTATAAACGTTATGGGGGCTGATTTATCGTTGTGACCAACGGCACGTATTTTGGCCAAATATCGCATAGTCC
This sequence comes from Sycon ciliatum, assembly GCF_964019385.1. Taxonomy (NCBI): domain Eukaryota; kingdom Metazoa; phylum Porifera; class Calcarea; order Leucosolenida; family Sycettidae; genus Sycon; species Sycon ciliatum. The sequence goes on from NC_088643.1 coordinate 24,508,480, forward strand.
GTACGCATTTTACCTTGTATCGTCAAGAGTACATAACCCCCCAGAGTGTGCAACGCCGATCCAGCTCTGTGTAGGGTCTTGGTCGAGCGGAATCGGATCTACTGATGTCATGCGTACACTTCACACCAGCGCAAGGCCGGTCTCGAGGCAGGGCACCATTGTTTTTGATCCAAGAGTACCCGCGACTCCCCGGGTTCCCCTCAGATGTGTACGGTATTAGGGGTCGTCCGTAATTATCGAAAAATATAAAAAATCCGTCCTCGTGCAAAATTGTCTCTGACCCACCCACCCACCCCCCATCTTTTCCCATTCATTTTTGATTTTTACCAGCTCGAAAATAAGAACTCCTGACCCCATGTTCACTGATTGCACCTACATGTACATGACGTACATGTATATATTATGTCAAGTACTAGTAGCTAAGTAAAGTGAGTAGGAGGTCTACCGACGGCCATGCACGTCCTACAACTAAATGAAGAGTCATGTACCGGTATATCATACTGGTGTTTGCGATCCTACACTACGTCTACAGTGCAACAAGTGTATGAAAGTGACTGAAGAAAAAAAAAAAAAAAAAAAAAATACGAAAAATCAAAAAATTAAATTCCGCCAGCGCTCTTGACCACCCACCCCCTTTCTGCCTGAGGACGGATTTTTTAATTTTTCGAAAAATACGGACGACCCCTTATGACGCAAAGATCCGATTCCGCTCGACCAAGACCCTATGCAGAGCTGGATCAGGCGTTGCACACTCTGGGGGGTTATGTACTCTTGGTATCGTGTATATGGTGACAAAAATGGTTGTACCGCGCGAAATCAAAGCTATTCTCGTGGCAACAGCGTACTAAAAATAGCGTGCATCTTGCTAAAGGTCGAACCCAAATCACGGTATTTTCCCCCTTACGATAATACCGTTACAACATAACGTTTTTTGCTAAGGGTGTCTAATGACAAGCATAGGGTGGTTTTGCCAAGCAGCCTGCGACTTAAGCGTATACAAAAAATACGATGTTGAACCGACGCATGCACTGCTGTACACAATACGTGCCAGTGCAGGACGAAAATGTGCACAATCCAGCACATTGATGAAAATGCCCAACCAAACGCAACCTCAGCATCACCGATTCTACAGCCAAAACTAGCATCACCGATTCTACAGTCAAACCTGTTTGAACTTCCACGTTGTTGTACATAGTACTGCTCTGGACAGCCTCGATCTAATTCTCGCCCCCTGCCCTAAACCCAGCAGGGAAGCATGCAACATGGCGCGTGTGTGTGTGTGTGGGGGGGGGGGGGGGGGGGTCAACGGTACTTTACGGTACCAACAGGAGTACACAACTCCGACGGGATAGAGAAAGTACCGCCAGTTGTACAGTCATCTGCTCTATAGGGTGATGGACTCTTGAGTCTTGACACCAGCTGCAGTGGAACTCACGTAGTACGTATAGTACGTACCCGGGTAAGATGTACACACAGTTAGTACGGTCCTTTTTCGCTGTGCACTTGTACTTGCACGGATTTCCCTACCATAAACGCACATACAAATGTGTATGGGTACGACATACTCAGATAGGACGTACAACTCGTGTATGACAGACTTTTGAGCGTGTCCCAACAGAGCTGGCCATGCGTACTAGGTACAGTTTGGTGGTTGTGTACACCTACAAAAATGACAGCTTCGCTTGGCAGGCACATTAGTATGTTGACAGTGCGGAGGAGACGGTACGCAGCGCAGGCAATCTGGTTTGAGGATATTAGTCACGTATATTTCTGAGCGCAATAAGTGATTTGGAGCATTTCGACATACTACTCATGTATTGGACATTGGTCGGTCCACGGGACTCAACTTTGGATCAGAAGTACCCCGGACAGAAAGGACTTTCTTCCACTACCCAAGAAGGTACACTGTACGTCTTATCAGAATTCTAGTGTACCAGTATAAACATTATATAAATAAAATCTAAAGAAGAACCTCTCTATTGCGCGGCGCCCTTGTACCGGACATATCCAGCCTGTGCGTAGAGGTGTTCTAAGTACAGAAACTGAATGCATTATGAATTATTTATGATTCTGTCCCCCTGGAAAAACGCGATTCCGCGGCCGCGGCAAATTTCGCAGAAGTTGCCATCATCCGCGGAAATCACGGAATCCACACTTTTGCCCGCGGAATCTGAATTTTTTAGGGAAAATTACTAAAATTAATCTGTTTGAGCACATTTCTCTTGCCAGTGCAGGTCTCTCCATGATTCTTCACTCTTATTCAGTTTGTGACCGCAAAGGATAGTATGAAAAGTACTCCTTCATGCGACTAGTTGTCATATCCTCTACGAGGAGGGTGAAAAACGTGCAGAAAATGCCGCAGATTTTTGATTTTACCGCAGAAAATGCCGCAGAAAACCCCCCCTTTTCCCCGCAGAATTTGCCGCGGAATTTTGAATTCTTCGCCGCGTTTTTCCAAAGGGACAGATGATTGGGAACAAGTTGAACAGAACAAAACGTGTCCTGATCGAGGAGGTGTCCGTTGATGAGAGGTGTCTGCTAAGGGAATTTGTAGGGGTAAACGAATTTTAGAACGTTCGACTAGGTTCGCTCCAAATGGGCGTTGAAGAGAATTATATTCGCTACTTTTTAAAAGGTGTTTGGCGGAAATTTTCGGCCGTAGATGTTGAAACGTGGTGAAAGGCTACGCAAATCCACATTTCGTCCGAAAATTCTTTGGACGAAAATGAGAAATGACCAAATAAAATTCCCCACGTATATTTCTGCTTATACAGTAGGTACCTTGTAGATTGCTCTGCTGCAGCAACGTGCAGCAGTGTCCATCCCAGCGGGTGTTGCTCATCGACACCAAGACCGTCTTGCTTCATCTCTGAGAGAATCCTGAACACCGGGCATGCAGAACATCAAAAATGCATCAGACTTTTAGTGGCCGAACAATGTTTGCTACAAACGGACGAGGGCAGCCGATGTTTGCAACTCCATAGTGGATGGTTTATTTTTGTTCAACAGCAACCTAAACCTGTCTTTCAAAACAACCCTGAACCAAAGTCCCACGCGGGACACGTCCTGTTGAGCAAGGCAGAAACTGCACACATGTTGGTTGGTTGTGCGCTAAGGTTTACAATCTTGAGAGCTTGAGAGCCAGATTGATGACATGCCAGAAACAACCAACCAAACAAACAGGTGGTCTTATAGTGAAAAAATAGTCGTTTAGTACAGGTTTTTACTGCACAACAGGGGCTCTTCTTAGCTACATGAGCCAGTTTTGCCCAGGTTGCATGGACTGGGGGTTCATCCACCAAATAAATTCTGCCCGTATTCACTGCACCGCACCACTTACCGGCGCAATAGGCGCGGGTTGTCGTCCCGGATTGCCTGACATGCGGACAGCCATAGTCGCTCGGCTGCACATCACATGGACACATGGTCACAAAAAAAAGAAAAAAAAAGATTATCACGGCAGACCTTCTAAAACACATGCCAGTGGGGCTAGGGCAGGGGCGTCGGAACCGGTCCGGCAGGTGCCGCCAAAGACGCACCAATACACTCAAACGTCTCTTATCCGGACGCCTCAGATACGGGCACATCTCTCTACCGGGCACCTTCAGCTTGAGTTGCTATTGCAAAGGTGCATCGTTTTCAGGGGTTTTTTCAATGGCGTGCGCGCACATCCTCATTTTTTAAACTCTTTTCACTGCCAACCTCTGTAATCTACACATTTTCAAAGGTGGATTGTTTTTGTCTTGTACATGTGCAATACGTGCCAAACCAAATTCATCAAAAAGTGATATGATACATGGCACATGTGATTATCCTGAGCTAGACAAATCTGATATACGGGCAGTGCCTGGTCCCAAGGTGCCCGAATAAGAGACGTTCGAGTGTAATTTCATCTTGAGAGTTTTGAAGCAATAAAATATGGGCTATTTGGGCCCAATTTTCCAATTCTTTCCCACGGGAGGGCTCCCAGATCCCCGCCTCTTCATGGCCGCACCCATGTCGAATACCTTCTGATGCCCCTGGAGGCGGTATGGCCTATGGGCCCAAAGGGCATGGGACTGTGTATCGTGTCGCAAATACGCCTGTTGGGTCGCAACGGGGCAAGAGGTCTGTGAAACATTATCTGGCCGATTATCTGGATTCCAGCTGAAAAAAACGTTCTACAGCCCATTACAAAACTATAGACACGTAGGGTTTTTGAAATATTTCAAATTTGGCTGGACCTTTTTGAGAATAGTTTTCGGAATATTGCTCAGGATCGCTCCACAATTACTCTCATATAGTTTCTAAACGATTGGATAACAGACGCCCAATTTGGAAAAAATTATGCACAAAGTGATCACAGATTTTATGTGGTATAGATGCTGGCATAACGGTTTTTGCCTAGGTACGCGTCTATAGTTTTGAAATGGACTGTAAGTAGCAAGCGGACGCAGATTACTGTATAGCAGGAAATTTTCGGACGGAAATATTTTCGGACAAAGCCGAATTTCGATCTTTCGTACGGATTTTATTTTCGCACAGTGCTGCATGCTAAATGCACATGTTCGCAAGCAGTACGCATGTATACTATTGTACAGTGTACATAATTTCACACGAACAAATTTCAGTACAGAATTTATTTTAGTACAAAAGAGGCCATGTACGAAATTGTACGAAATTAAATTCCGTCCGAAATTTTCCTGCTACACAGTATTACCGGTAGCACTAGAACAACGTTCATATTTCCACAGGCCAGGACTAAAGTCTGATTTGGAACATCAAGAACATACTACAATCATGTACTTTAATAGACTAGCACTTATTAAAATCACTTCTAAGCGGCATCTCTACCTACATGTATGTGGTCACTGGAGAATCGATGCCGCCATTGGCTTCAGACTAAGTGTGTGTGTGTGTGTGTGTGTATGTGTGTGCATGTGCATGGTGTGTGTGTGTGTGTGTGTGTTGTGTGTGTGTGTGTGTGTGTGTGTGTGTGTGTGTGTGTGTGGTGTGTGTGTGTGTGTGTGTGTGTGTGTGTGTGTGTGTGTGTGTGTGTGTGTGTGTGTGTGTTATTGTGGCACCCAACATGTAGTCAGAGATTACTTCTTTCTCTGCTGACCTTTACTATTGTCACCGAAGGCAACTGTGGAGGGAATCAATGCAGCAGCCGATAGGACAGCTGTATACCGTGCACAGTATTGTCCACTGCGTGGTCGGCCTTGCACCAACGAAGCAGTCAAGAAACTCCTGCCAAACCTGAGGTTTCGAGCCGAAAAGGAGAAGTTGACGGCGTACGCATGGATGTTCGAGCACAGTGACCCAACCCTGGCCACAAATCTATACAGGTTGATCATAACGCGGCACGGGCCAGGCCCATCAAGACCCCTGTCAGTTCAACTGCCGCTGTTTCTGCGGTCTTCTAACTCTGAACTAGCTAGCTCCTCTTTCCAACTTCCAAGTACAAAATGTGTAGGTAAAATGAGACATATCATAATAATCATGTCAGAACAAACAGCATTTTTGAATGAAAATAATAATGCACATCGTATAGACGTCATGACACAAGTAAGTACGGTACTCATAATCACAACTAAACATGTGCTGGACATGTACAAAATCACCAACGTGACAACGTCATTATGATACTGAAATCGATGTGACATCATAATGACCGGTCGTGCATGGTACGGATGATGTAACATTTTGTTAGCTATCGATACGTAGATCTACGTACGAAAATTCTGATCAGGTGCGGACTGGGGCCGCGATGGCCGGATGGTGGCGCCGCTAATCCGAGACGGTTTGCACATTTCTCGTACTCTAGCGCCCATTTTCGCATTGAAATCAGTTTGCATTTTTGAAAGCGACTGCTGATTGGCTAGTTCAGCTCCATTTGGCGCGATCATTACGTCAGGGCAACCTGGCACATGGCGCAAGGCTTTCAGTTACTGGCTGCGTTGAACAATCAAGCCTGCTGCACATCGAAGTGTGAGTTTGCGCCAAAAGGGTGCTGTCAGCCAACGTTCAGTGTCAGAAGTCACTTCTTCAACTTTGGGTCAAGGTTTCCTTTTTCCAACCCTGTGTGTCTTTCTTCTTCTTTCACCTGATTGAGACAGTTTTGTTCTTTCCACTTGAGAGCTAACTGTTCAACTGGTATACAGTAGACCAGACAACCCTAGTACATAAAATAATAATATCAAACGAGTTCACCATGGAGGGTCGGCTGTAAGCTATGGCTGACAGTGTGCGAAGAACCGTCTACCCTCTCTTTTCGGCGTTCGTGTTGGGCGAGAGAAGCTGCAGCATTGGAGGCAAGTTCCTTACACACCTCTAAAGATGCAGTAGTGTGTTGATTGTGGAATCTAACTGGAGATAGCCTTCTTGTTGTCGTCCATGCAGATGAAGCTGCGGCAACTACTAGATTCCGCTCGCCTGGAACGCTCGCTGAAAAGAGCAGTGGAGAGGGAGGAGAGATTTATACCTGGAACATTGGAACAGAATACGAGTAGCTCACCAAAACAGGTATGCTTGTTATATGAGCACCAAGTGGCCTGTGCTTTAGGTTTCTGGCCTGCCGTCTTGTTTGTGAATGTAGGCGATTAGGGGAATGTGCTGTCTGTTGTAGGTGTGTGCTGAATCTGTTCTCGGTGTGAGTTTGGTCAGCAGCTGTCATTCCATTGTACTCTTTTTGCGTAGGGGTTCCCGTCTTTCTACCCAGTGGAATCTCGCGCAGAGACTCTACAATGGCTCCGCCGTCTGACCTACGCAGGCTTTGGGTTTAGCCCAGACACATTCTCGCTGGCAGTGAATGTATTCGACCGATTTCTATCCATCGTGAAGGTGAGTGAGCCAGAGTCCAGTTGCTCTTGTCTTGGGATAGTGATTTAGATGGCTAGACAGTTGCGTTGCTCCCTGCTACCTCTCGGCGTTTCTGCAGTTCCTTCTGTCCTTTACTGGGATGCCTTCTGCGTGGACAGTTTACTTGTTCGGTACTTGTATGTTTGTGCTATGATGTTGACAGCTTTTGGGGAGTTTACTGGTGGTCCCGAGCGCTGTTGCTCGCGTGGAATTCTTGACAGTTCATGCCCAACTGGATCTTTGTGCCGTCTGGCGGTATGCTTGCCGTCACAGCTTTCCGTATTTCAAGCACTGTTGAACGGGGTGTGCTGTTTTCATGTCCTCTGCATGGCCTTGCTACAGAGTACAGGTGTCCAGGACATGTTGGAAATTTTGACATGCTGAGAAGGATCCGTGGGATGTTCGATTTCTGATGTCACTTTCCTTCTTGACTTCTTGGTGAAGCATTAATTTTATGAGATTCCTCGATCTTGTGTGGCGTATTTTGAATTTCCAATATGATGGCTCAAAATCAATGTTCGATGCCTTTTGTACTTCCTGTTGATGTTCAGGTGCAAAGCAAGCATTTACGATGTATTGCCGCAGCATCCCTGCTCATCGCAGCCAAGATCTGCCAAGAGCCTGAGGTACTTCGATTTGTGGCTTCGTGGCTATTTCAATTTTTGTTCTCGGTCGAGCTGTATGTTCTGGTGTGTCTCCCATTTGCAGAACGAGCCGTCAGCAAAGGAAATAGTAAGCTTGGGCCAGTGCGGCTTCAAGGAGGGCGATATCACCCGCATGGAGCGCATCATCTTGGACAAACTGCACTGGGATGTGGACGCGTCAACTCCTCTCACCATCCTCAACATAGTGAGTATGACTATGAATGAGGGCACTTGCAGTGATTATGGCGCTCGTAGTGTGCCTGTTGTCTTTTTGATCTGCGATGCTCAGCTTGGGTATGTTCTGGGTGGGTATGAAAGTAACGTGCTGCAGGTGAGAATGATTTCGTACATATTGTAGATCTACATAGCGTTCGCTCCTGTATCCGTGGAATGCTCTCATCATCCACTTCAAATATTTGAAGTGGTTGCTCTGTACTACGCCGGAGCCATTGCCAGTGTTCATCGAATACTATTGTTTCGGGTGTGACTTGCTCAAAATGGCTCCTCAGGATCACCTTGCTGTGCGGGTGGGGGCATCCTTCCCTCCTTGTGCGATGTGAAGTGCTCCGTTGGTCGTGTTGTCACAATGTGGGAGTGCAAAAACTCCCGTTCACAGTGAGGTGTCGCAGTACTTTTGCTCTTGTAGTCTTACTCAGAGCGATGGACCTGCTCGCAGCTATCCTGCTTTGGCTCGACCGGCTTTGAACTATGCGGTAGTGCCTGGTGTTGTCGCTGATCGCCTGGTTGTTGAACTGTGGTGCGATTGATCGTTGAACCGTGTCCTTTTCACGTCAATCTCAGCTGATGGGTGACAGTCACAAGACGGACTTATGCTCTTGCAGGTGTGCTGTGTGTCCCTCATAGATCTACACACTCAGTAGAGCCACAGTTACCCGTGTAACCTGATTGCGATTGGGCTGACCGGTGCTCACCTGACCAATGATCTGCAAGACTGCATCAGCTGTGGTCTAATTCCTGTGTTTGGAAGAGCACTGTCATCTGTATGCAGCTCTGTCTTCTTTTACCAAAATCATTTCCTGTGTGTTCCTGTTTCTCCTGTTTTGCTCAGCTTCATGCCTTAGCCAGCTCCTGGGGATACTTGTCCTCTTGTGGGTTACCACCTTTGGTTCATCTCGGCAAGGTGACCAACTCCCTGGAGACTTGCATGCTGGATTCGAAGTTTGCCTGCTTCAAGGTAATGATTGTTATTGATGTGGCTGGTGGAATGACTATATGTCGTGTTTGTATTGTCCTAGTAGTTGTGTTTGTGGGTTCTGAGTGCCTTATATAACCTTGCATTGCTTTGCTATTTGTCTTCACAGCCGTCTGCTCTTGCCCTGGCCGTTCTAAGTAATGAGCTGCGCCAGCTGTCAGATTGTGATTGGCTAGATGCAACCATGGAACTTCAATCCTCAGCTTCGGTGAGTTTCTTTACCGTTGTGCTGACTGCCCAGACTTTTCCACTTTTTTGAACTGAATGTTGCTTGTTTCCGGACACTGCTTTTAGGAGTCATTGTTTTGTTTGAGATTTTTTTTCGCTTGTTTTCCTGGTTTCGTTTTTGTCTTGCCATCTGCAGGTTAGTGGGCGCACATTGGGCGTCTACTACGAGGCTGTTCAGGCCAGTCAGTTCAAGCTCCCTCGCAAGGCTGCTCCGAAACCGGCATTTAGCCGTCCTGCCTTCGTCCCCCGAGCTTTGTTTTCATCTTCACCGTCTGTGAGTAAGTCAGTTCACCCGTTATCTGGTGGTTCTGCAGCTATGACTGTTCCAGCGGCAACACCTGTCAATTCACTACCCTCTAGTCGCGCCATCAGCAGTGACGACGAAATCTCTGATGCGGACTCATCAAGCTCAGATGAAGATGTATCTCGTGTAGCACCTCCAAAGCAGCAGCCGCTTGCTGCATCCATCCCATCTGACCTGTCTCTATCTGCAGCTGCTTGTGTCCTGTTGTCTTCATGCGCCAGTGCCGCTAGCCCATGCGCTCTCAGTACTGGCTGTGCGCCTCTAGAACGGCCACACGTGTTGTCCTCACCAGTCAAAGTAGCCTAAATATGACTTTTTTTCTCTCTGTGATCACCCTCCAGTGTAGTCTCTTGCATCCTTTTATCTGTCTGTGAATTACAATATTGTATAGTGCACCTAAACACCCTCTCATCTTCACATTATCACTTTTTATTCTCATCGTATCGTACCAGAGCACCGTCCCCAACTATTCCTTCCACTCATCGGATTTTCCCCTCCCATATTTGTCTTACCGATCGTTCTAAACCCAGCCCGTTGATTTTTAATCTACTGTATGTGTATTTTGTGTAGCATAGAGACCTGTGCTTTCATTGTCAAAAAACCCTCCAAAAACAATATATGCAGATCTATAAAATATTTTGATCAGTTGAATACCAAAAAAACATTTGGCCACTCCTAGTACCCACTCGATCCCCATAGGATCGCACACTACGTGTGGAGATTTGTTTTCTCCGCGAGACTTTTTTTAAGATTACAAAAACAGCATCTTGCATTTTATATCCGCTTTTTATTCTAATATTGCTATGTCACTGCACATTAGCTATATATCCACTCTCCACTTGAACACACAGCTGTTGCCAACAAACAATTTTCTATGCCAGACTCGGAAGAGATTCTTGGTGATGATGATACCAGTTGATGGTTGTTTTGTGTCTGGTGCTCTCCAGTTAGACCAAAACCTACTTTGGTGGTGGATGCAACCGCCTTGTGCAGTTGTGGTACAACCACTGCTTGTAACGGACATGCAGACCGGAAGATTTTTTTGGTGTGGGTGCTTTGTTTCCCCAGCATCATAATGTTCACGGATCCTGCCACACATGCACCCTAAAACTCTGTTTGAAAACTGGAAAGCCAGATATTTCATGCCCGAAGTCTTGCAACATCAACATAATAATAATAACAGCTCGCATGTACTCCATGGGTGAGATCACCCATGGGGCTAACGCATCTGTCGGCAAAAGAGTTAGAGAAAACGAGAAACACATGACATACACACCTTCTTCATTCTGTTATTGCAGGGAAAAACTACCTCGATTCCACCATGAGCCTAGGCATGAGGAATATAATATTAAGTACAGAATGTTATTTACCAAAAGGATATTCAAGTAAGCGCAGATATTTTTTTAAAACATCAACATACTGTATATTATAGCAGAAATATTCGTCTGGAATTTAATTTCGTCTCTTTCATTTATTTGGACTAGGGGCGTGTTTGGTTGGTACGAACTAGAACAGGATTCACCAGAACAGCGCGTTTGGTTGGGACTGCACCTGTTCTGGGTTGGCCAGAACATGTTCTGCTTGCTCCAGGCCGGAGCAGACCGAGCAGTTTCACTTTTTCACAGTGAAACCTGGCGGAAACATCGATTTTGGTCCCAAATGATCACGTGCATACGCTTTTGGGTTGGACTCGTACCGTACAAAGTGACCATGGTGACCCATACACATTTTGAAGAATGCACCAAGTTCGGCACATTTTTCCACAAAAATGTGCTCTGTTTCTGGAGTACCGTTTGGTTGGCATGAGGCTGCTCCATGTGCACCAGCTGTTCGATCCTGTTCTAGATCGTACCAACCAAACGCACCCTAAATTAAATGCCGGACTATTAAAAAGAAAAAAAGTCTAATGTAGATTTGTCCAGCTTTTCTATACACTCGTATGATCAAGAGGTATGATCCATGGACGAAATTTTCAACCGGACGAACTCCCTTTGTTTGGAGTTGGACGAAATTTTCTGCCTCTACAGTACTTCAAGAGTTTATTTGCTTGCACGCACCACGACTGCAAGTGGCACAAATAAAAAATAAAAAATAATTTATATGAAAGGACTAGATCAGTGAGTTACATGCTGTCTGTATGTACACATGCACACTGCCTGTACAATCTTGCTAACAGAAATTTACAACTTATTTGAATGAAAAGAATATCACGATATCAGTGTTAAAAAACCCATAATTTGCTGAAAACTGAAGTGAAGTGACTAGTGGTCGCCTACTATACTAAGCATAAGAGAATTGGGGGAGCAAACACCTTTCGTAAGAGGATAACATTTTCTTGAGAAGTCGACGGAATAAAGTGTCCAGATGAGGATACTGGTAAAGAAAAAAAGCTATCGACACCAATGAAACTCAGCAACAACTGGCGGCATGGGCTTCAATTGCATACTGTGGAAACCTACAGAGCAACGGACAACACAAAAACACAGAGTCAAGATTTTTACTGACATTTCTTACATATGAAGTTGATTGCTCCGACGAGGAGCACACGCTTCTTGCCGAACTTGACACTTGACTGACTCACGACTGCCATCCGGAACACACGAGGAGCACGCCGCACCTTCCGCTCTGCAAACCTGAAAGACAGCACCACTCCCTGCTCAATAGGGCTTGAAAGTGATGACGTCAAAAACGGCCAGGGAGTAGTAAGTTGACATCAGATTTCTATTTTGGATCCACTAAGGTGTGACTTATGCTATTGCCTCAGTATGTGGGTGCATAGCAACCCACTCATGTCGTATGCAGGGGTGACTTTTACTTCGCCACCAGTTGTAACCCCGCCCCCAGTAGCCAAATCAGTCAGTTTCACTGGCTACATCACCTTGCTGCGAGTAAGACGGCTTGAAATGTGCTTGGATCCATACAAAAACTGGATCCAAGTGGATCCAGTTTTTGAATTTTTGAAATTGTTGCTATGCTGTGACGTAGCACTTTCAAGCCCTATACACAGTGTTTCGGGGAATTCACCCCTCATCAGTTGAGCTTTAGTAGGCTGAGGAAAATTGTGCCTGAAAAGCGTCACTTATATACTGCTCTCCAGGCCAAACCATCACCAGGGATACAAACTTACAGAGACACTTTGTTTCCAGAGCGACAAACACCTCGTGAAGCCCCAGGTAGCAGTGTGAGTCGGGCTTCACGAGGTGTTTGTTGCGCTGGAAACGAAGCGTCTCTGTAAGTTTGTATCCCTGGTGATGGTTTGGCCTGGAGAGCAGTATATAAGTGGTGCTTTTCAGGCACAATCTTCCTCAGCCTATTCAAGCTCAACTGATGAGGGGTGAATTCCCCGAAATACTGTGTATTGAGCAGGGAGTGGTGCTCTCTTTCAGGTTTGCCGAGTGGAAGGTGCGACGTGCTCCTCATGTGCTCCGGATGGCAGTCGTGAGTCAGTCAAGTGTCAAGTTCGGCAAGAAGCGTGTGCTCCTCGTTGGAGCAATCAACTTCATGACTAATACCGCCGAAGTCGCAACTTCTAAGTTCGTATTTCTTACATATCCAGGATATTGGACAGTATTGGGAGAGAATGCATTCTTGGTGTTGTATTTTGCACTATTTTCTTACTAAAATGGAAAATGATGATGTCACTACTCACAAGTCACTAGTGCAGTGCCTATACAAAGGTTGTGAGGAGTATGAACAAAGAATCCAGATCCTCGGCAACACGATACATTTTAATTTTTCTGGTTGAATGATTGTCATGGACGTGGTGGTGGCATCATTGAGCAGACACCAGGGTTCTATCCAAAGGAGGGCAGGGGGCGGGGTCATCAGCGAGGCCGCTATAACAAGAAAACACACCCTTGAAATGCAGGTTCCGTAGGAACGGAAACCAAGATCCTTTCGGGTTTGGGCTAGGCGTGACTGACGCTAGCCACCGATGAGTCCCTATCGGATTTTCTGCGTGGATTGCCCCTCTAACCAATCGACAGAGAAACTAACGTTCCAGCACAGGCAATCATACCTTGACTGACACAGAGGACATTGAACAGATTCTGCCAAAGATAAAGATGCACATGCCTTGGTCGATTGATACGCAGACGGCATTTGACGACTCAGCTGAACACACACACGAGGGAAGCACAAAAAAACAAACAAACAAAAACATCGAGTCATCGCCACACAATTCAACAGTAGCTTAGTACATAAATTCACACCATAGACTTCAGATGCCGCCCATCGCTGGAGGCAGCAATAGGGCTTGAAAGTGCTACGTCACTCCATAGCAATGGCATAGCAACAATTTGAAAAATTCGAAAACTGGATCCACCTGGATCCAGTTTTTGTATGGATCCAAGCACATTTCAAGCGGTCTCACTCACAGCAAGGTGATGTTGCCAGTGCAACTGACTGATTTGGCTAGTGGGGGCGGGGTGACAACTGGTGGCGAAGTAAAAGTTGCACCTGCATACGACATGAGTGGGTTGCTATGCACCCACATACTGAGGCAATAGCAAAGTCACACCTTAGTGGATCCAAAATAGAAATCTGATGTCAATTTACTACTCCCAGGCCGTTTTTGACGTCATCACTTTCAAGCCCTATAGCCATGTCACAGCAGAAGCCATAGAACTTGTGCTGGGACAGACGCAAACAGAAACACACGTGTACTTGCTTGCACACACACACACACACACACACACACACACACACACACACACACACACACACACACACCTGCCCATCGCGGAAGCGATGATAGCCAACAGCTATGTTAGACATAGCAACCTGTGCTGGGATTACACCATTCAACAGCTTGCAAGGCTGATGAATTGACCGCCACTACTTTTACCACACAGCTGATTGAAGTGACTTTTTCTGGCCAGTGAATCCTTACTTTTCCTTTTTCCTTTTTTTCTTTTCTACACACACACACACACACCACACCACATACTCCGGCATACACTGGCTGTTGGTAACCACCCAGGAGAATGAAAGAAAAGTCAGGAAGAGTCCGAGAAAGAGAAGAAAGACGTGTGCGACCATAATCGTCGGGAATTGAACCAGCAACCTCTCGATTGGAAATCGACTGCACATACCACTGCACCATATGGACACACACACACACACACACACACACACACACACACACAGCATGTTCACTTACATCTACAACCTGTACATCATCCTCAGCATCGGCAGTGTCGGTGACACGCTCCACAACCGACCGCGCCAGAGTGAGAAAGGTGCGATGTTGAGCCCGGTCCAGCTCCTGCCCTCGACTGTACTCAAACTGATGGCGCATATCTGCCGCAGAATCAAATGTAGAGTCAGGCAAAGACATTCACAGGCACAATGAGGGACGAAGGCAGAATCAAATGTAGAGTCAGGCAAAGACATTCACAGGCACACTGAGGGACGACCGGTGCTGGTCAAGACTAAACCGTGCCCACAGCCATTGTAAGAAGCTATGGCGAATTCCAATATTCTCTGCCCAGTGTCACAATGCACCTGGCCTCAGGGACCAACGCAGACGATGCACAGAAAAAAGTTTTTCAATGCAGGTTAAATGTGCACAGGTGCAAAACATATCCCCTCTTCTATGCCGGGTGTCACATTTCTTTGGCCCATAAGGCCACACCGTTTTTTCTATGTTTCGCTTCACCTTATACGATGAAATCAATGAGGGAGGGCGAAAAAAAATAAAAAAGCCATCCAAAAAAACAGTGTACGTGCATTGCATTTGTGTACAGTGAACGGACGCAGCACTGTTCATGTACATTGACATGTACAATGTACATGAATACATGAGTGTATCCCCTCTGCCATGCTTGTGGTCCAAACCAGGGAGTAGTACAATACCGGGAGGTGACACGGGCACACATCCGGGATTACGAGCTTTGCCTCACAAAAAAATACAAACCGCGCGAAAATTCAAATTTTTGCTCTTTTGACAGCGCTGAGAAACCTTCGAATAGTGACGAGAAGACCAGACGTATCCCTTCGTGACAAGCTGCTACTTGTTCTTTTCAGCTCGAGCCTTTTTTGGGAGCTACTCTGGTACATCGTCCACACTGCTGCCAAGTCTCGACTTCCCAAAATGGATGGAAGTGACGAATATGGAGGACGCTATCCTAGGTAAGTAACGTGATGGAATTTTCTCATCTTGACATGGTGTAACACGAACCTGAATTTCTCATTTGGACCCACTCGGACACCTCACCAAGTTGGGATATTTCGAAACTATACCTATTTGTCTACCATTCTACTTCATCTCAACGTGTTAGCTAATGTAACTCTTTGGAAAACTCATTCCAAAAATTTTGAAACTTATTTATTTGTATAGACTTGAACATAATGTTCAAGATCACTTGTTTTCAGCACTGAATGAGGCCAGGCCTGCTTGCTTTGTTGCTTTTTAACCCCCAGAACCCGTGGACAGAAGAGGAAGAGCGACGACTTGGGTGCGGCAGCGAAGTCTGCCTGCCCAACGCCAATTGCTCCTCACCCAAAAAGTAAACAAATTATATAGCAGGAGTGGTTTCAAGTGGTTTCAATGCATTGTGTTTTTGGGATGTTGGTGTGTACTTATGCAGTCCTAGCGTGTTGAGCAATACCAATCGTGAGAAGGGTATAATTCTGCAATACAACATTGTTGATTATAAATATGACACTGAAGCAATACTGAAACTACGTTTTGGGGTTGTATTTGTTTTCATGCGTGTTCTACAGCGCACCCCATTGACGAAGATCATCCTTGTATAGACGATGATAAATACTCTCATCTGACAAGGTTAGTTGCACAGTTCTACCATATTTGTAAGGTGGACGTCGGATATAACATGGCTTATCTCTTTTTGGTATGCCATCTACTGCACAGAACACGTCATCAGAAGCCACTGCCTGCTGCGAATAACAGCGCATCGTGTATGAGAATCTCTTCACCAACAAGTATACACAAATATACACCCACACACCTACACACACCCTCGTGTACTTGTACACCACACACGCGCGCGCACGTGCGCATACATACAACTATTCATCTTTATCCTTTTGTGTTTGACATGATTCCACGGTGCCATGAAAGTAACATTGGTGCCATAAAAGTAACATCTTTACTTATAAAGAAGAGGCACCTGTGACGTGTGTGTGTGTGTGTGTGTTACGCTCAGGCCATCCTGCGGAGCAGCGCTGCCCTGAGCACGCGAAGCGTGCAAACAGTGTAGCTAGCGGCCGCAGAAGCACTGAGCACGCGAAGCGTGCGAATCGTGTAGCTAGCGGAAGCAGCCACAGAAGCACTGAGCACGCGAAGCGTGCGAATCGTGTAGCCACCACCACGTGCTGAGCACGCGAAGCGTGCGAACAGTGTAGGTAGCAGACACGATCAGTACGAGTAGCAGTAGCAGCCGCGCGCAGAAGCACTGAGCACGCGAAGCGTGCGAATCATGTAGCCACCTAGCCTAGGCCATAGGTAGCACTAGCAGCCGCACAAGTGCTGCAGACCACGTGAACCGTTCTCTGCAAATAGAAACATCTGCAACAAAAGGATACAAAAGATCTGCACTGACTGCACTCTGCATCTGATCTGCAGTGAAGAGCGCATCGCACTTTTGTTCGTAAGTTTATGAATTTTTTGAGCCGCTTCATCCGCCACCAGGTGATGGACAACCCTGACCAGCCTCCCGAAGGCGTAACAGACGTCCCTCCTTCTCCTTCCAACGATGAAGAACCTCCCTCACCAGGACTTCAGCGGTCTGGCCACCACCACGTGCTGAGCACGTGTGCTGTTCATGTACTTGCTTCACCCGCATGCCACATTCGGCCAGGCAACGCTGGCCGGGGGTGCTGCTAGTTGGTTATAATCAAGGAGTAATGGTATTGTACGATTCTGATTGCGTATGCTCTTGGTGGCCAAATATAGCAGGGAGTAGTACAATACCGGTATTGTACTACTCCCTGATATCTAGTTCATCGTCACGCAGCTCCCCACAAAGTACAAATTGTAGTAAAAGCAATTACGTACTAATACGTATAGTAATATGCAGACACATACAACTAGTAGTCACACAAAGTATCTATAATAAGCACACGTACTAGGAATAGTACGTAAGCAGGCTATCTTTATCCTTTTGCACTTGGTCTGATTACCTGCATACATGACTTACACGGCATGGTCACTTGCACCAGTAACATTGTACATAATTCCACACTGCCTTTATCATCAACACCAGTTCCTGTTAACGCGTAACATCTCAGGCTTTGTAGCAGGGAGTAGCACAGTGCCATTGTACCATTGTGCTACTCCCTGCTTGACACAGACTTGCGTCATAGTGACATTTGCGAATAGCTGCCCCTGCAGTATAAAATTTATTAATTTTTATTTTGTGTTTCTCTCTGACGACTATAGCATCTGGATTCGGAATAGCCTTACTATCTTGAGACGGGTCAGCCATACCTGAAACATGTTGTTCATTGTGACTAAAACTTGACTCAACATTATCTATTCCCCTAGAAACGACGTGAATAACTAAATGTAATACAAATTAAATTAGGAAGAAAATTTCACTCTTACAAGCCGCCCACGTAAATACTGGACACACTGAAGGTACCCGTGCGAAGGCCAGCTGCTACTTGATATCCTTCGTAGGATTCATCCTCATCACTCAGCAAAGACTGATGGATTCGTTCCCTACATCGTCAAAACAAACTTCAAAAAGTACTGCTCGAAAACTTCTTGAGAGCATTCTGCCACTCTCTTCAAGTCGTTCTATGAATTTTTTGAAAAATGCTACGAAATGCTACGATAAATGGTACGCGTAGTACGACAGTTCGTGACGTTTCCCGGGACACAGCGCTCCACAGAAAAGTGACCTGAGGCAAAGCTCGCCCGCCTGAATGTGTGGCCGTGTCACCTCCCGGTATTGTACTACTCCCTGGTCCAAACACAGGCGGCATGATGATTGTGTGACTTGCGGCCCACACACACATGTAATGATGTACATGTGTGTGAGCTGAGTACAATCATGCGATACTAGTAAATAGAACAAATATTTAATTGATGCCAACATAATAGTTATGTGTAACAATCATGTTCCATTTTTTTCCTTTTGGGTTACATTTTCCGGTTTTCCGGGTTTGCATTAAATTTGTATTGCATTTTCAAAAAAAGAAGAAGAATTTGTTCCGTTTTTTTAATTTTTTTAAACTCCGGCTGTAAAATACATGCGCGCGGGGGACGCGAAACACAGATAAAAAACGGTGTGGCCTAATACATGTACAGTCAACTTCGCTAATAATGACTGCGGATATAACGACAATTAGCGAATAACGACAGAATTTCCATGCCCAGAGCAAAGCCCCTTCCAACTGTAATACATATACAGGTCGTCCCATAACCTCTGGGACTTGACAAATGTTATGTATTAACGGGGTTTATGTACTAAACGAAAGTGTACATGACTTGCTTGTGTACCAGAATTTTTCACTTTTTCTACTTGTCTGAGTGTTTCTTGCTACCATGACTAGGGAGCGAGACATTCTTGATTCCCTCGATATAACAAAAAATTTATGTTATCACGGTCACAGTCAGCGAAGATTCTACAGTTTACATGATACATGCCCAGCCATGCCTGTACAGTCACTCGAAAAAAACAGAGCTTTGTCTGTTTGTGATGTGCGCTCTGATTTCTGAGTTAATTGCGTCCACAACTAGAAACTAGAACACGATGCGCCTCCATTGGAAGGCCAAAGGACCAACAAAGTTATGTACTATTGAGGTAGGTGGCATGCAGGTACGGAGAAATGTTATGTACTAACGGGGTTTATGTACTAACGAATTATGTACTAACCGACAAACTTTGTATGGAAGTGATCACGTTTCGTCCGGGACTTGAGATTTCTTATGTACTAACGGGGTTTATGTACTAACCGGACTCGTATTAACTGGGGACGAGCTGTACAGGTAAAACCTGCTCCAAAGACCACCTGGACTCAGCGACCACCTGCTGTGGACGACCGTATTTGTCTGGCACCGTCCGTTTCACGTACATTCTGACTCGCATTCAGCGATCACTCGCTCGACGCGACCAGCGATCGGCTTACAACTGGTACCGATCGCCAGTTCAACGATCTCTTCACGACTTCAGTACTCGATCTGAAAATCGTTTTACATGTACCTGTACACTTCAAGTAGTACAGTGCTGTGTAGTGATGTACATGTATCAGTACTTCAGTATATCACTCCCCCTTTAAGTTATGCACTTCACCAATGCACAGCATGCAGTGCGAGGATTCATTTGATACCAATATCACCATCTAGGGAGATCACCTGCTTTGAAAGACCACCTGTTTATAAGACCACTTTGGGCTGGAACCATGCGTGGTCGCTGAAACCAGGTTTCACCTGTAATGAGACTTCGGGTATAACGACACTTCGCGAATAAGGACCCTTTGTTGATGCCCCGCCGAATGTCGTTATAAGCGAAGTTGACTGTAGTATGTAAAAAACAAGTTGTGGCGTCCAAGGACACTGATCTAGAAAAGACTGGCGGTCTCTTCTTGAAACACCGGCTGCACTATGATAGAATCCCACATGCGGAAAGCAACACAAGCCATGCTACATGTATATGTGTGAAGGGCTTTCGGAGAGCAAACCGTTCGAATGCGGGCAGGTTCTCATACTGGTTATCGAAATCGAAAATAGAGTATAATGTGATTACATCATCACCTGGGGTGTTCTTATCTGTGTGGAGTAGCATCACAAGCAACTGGTTTGCCACTCAGTACAAAGCAGGCACAGTGAAACCATTCTCATACCCTCTATAACGTTAGATGCATTTCATCCAGCAAAGAGTGTACGAATGACATCAAAACGACAGCCTGCAGACTCTGCACCCACACCCACGGACACGCACACCCACACACTTCCACATGCCCATCGCTGGAGCGATGACAGCAAACAAACTTGTGCTGGGATTACACGATTCAACAGCTTGCAAGGCAGCTTGCAATGCTGATGAATTGACCGCCACTAATTTGCACCCCCCCCCCCCCCCCCCTCCCCCCACACACACACACATACACGCACACACAGTCTATATGCAGGTTGGCTGTACCTCGAAACGTGACGGTCTCCAAGTCAATCGTGTCGAAGTCGATTCCGTCAAGAAACTTGTGGATTTCTGCTTCGAGTTGGTCACTTTCGATTGCTGGCACTGACTGCAAGGGCAACACGAGAAGGAAACAAAGTTGACAGGAAGTACTGTAAAGTGATAAACGTTCGAGGCACGCAAATTTTGCATTTCATGCATTGGGCTGGTTCACGATGAGAAACTTTCGCGATTTTATCTCTTCAGTTAGATCTTGCACTGCCTACAATCAATGTAAGTTACAGAGCAGTTTGCGGCGATTTATATTCGCGAATGTTTGATGGTCGCGAAAACAGCGAAATTTAATCTCTAGCGAAAGCTTCTCACTTTACAGGAAGCAGTTGGAGTGGGTAAACATTTTGAAGCAATTTAAAAAGCACACCAGCTGCATCAAATGAACCATGCCTAGGATTTCACACGTCTACCATCGAGCATCGCTGGCAAAACTCTGGAGCCAGTTTGCAGCCAGTGTCAGAAACCCGATATACATGCAGTACATTCAGCCGAGAACTCTTGGCGATCTACCTCTCCATTCGTCACTTTCACCACTGCCTCCAGGGTCAAGAGTTCATCGTGTGTACAGATCACAAGCCACGACGTTCGCTCTCCGCACTGCATCCGATCGCCTGACCCTATGCGAACAACGTCAAGTGGCAAATGTTGCAGAGTTCATTAATCATCTACAAGCAACGTGTCGAGGTCAAACCCGTAGTAAGAAGTAGCGTAATCATTGCTGCTCACTGGCGTAGTGTCTGTTGTAACCAGCAAAAGGTTTGATTCGCGGCGCAAGCCTAAAGTTGCTAAATATCTGCCCCTTTGTCAATGCTAAACCCGCCGGAAAATTTGTACAGATATTACTTCAAGTGAATTTTGTAGTGATGTAACGAATAATCGACTATTCGAATTCCTCAATCTCTTGGACCTCAATGAATAATCGATTGGATAAAATCTAGGTCGAAGGTTCGAAAATTCGAATATTCGCAGACGGGCGAAGTCCGTCCGCTGCATACCGCGCACGCGACTCTACAATCTCTTGACTTGAATGCATAAACTTTGTACTGTGTTGCAAACAACGACTAGACTACACGCGGTTGACTCTACTCTGACCCGAGTCTGAGCGCTTGTGTTGTGTGTTTACTACATGTACACTTTTTGTGGAATAGTAGAATGATTGTTCGTTCGCTTGAGTGGTATTCGCTAGATTATTCGTTCATAAAATTCATGGTTCGTTACATCTCTAGAATTTTGTGATACTGAGTGAAATCAGGCCTCCTGCATCCTGCTAGCTAGTGCCATGATGCAATGCACATCCCAATGTTGGCAGAGCCAGGGCTGGACAGTGTGCAATGCTAGTTACACCATGCGGCTGGATTTCATTGAGTGTGACTATACTCGTACAGCAATGGAAGGGTCGTGCAGTGTGCAATGCTAGTTAAGCCACGCGGCTGGATTTCATTGAGCGTGACTACACCAGCACCGCCATTACATCACTTACATGATCGGATATGCTGTACGCGGGCATCGTGAGTGCCGCGTTGGCCATGTCGTCGTCATCGATGATCATGATGTCCGTGTTCGGCAGAGGTCGACTGCTATCGTGTGCCTGCATCCATCCACACGTGTTGCCTTGGTTACCACTACCATTGCTTGCGCCCGTACCCGTCCCACTGCCATCTGCTGATGCCTTCATGCGATTCAGCAATGTGCTGCAGTTGAGGTTCAAATTGGAGACGGGGGGGGGGGGGGGGGGAGAGGGAGGGAGGAGAAAGAATGCCTGTGATTTAGTGACACTGCTGTTATCATGTTGTGTTGCAAAGCCATTCTGATAACAGTCATGATACTCAGGGTTTTCCACAGTTCTCAGTCGGGAATTTTTAATCCGAATACAGTAACAATAAACAATTCAACTATTCCCCATCTACTCCTATACAAAGTTTATCTCTGTGACAACACAGATCTACCCTATTCTGGGCACACAGCGTTGTGATGTCAGCGAGTTTAGTGAAAGTCTCCAGAATGCCTGCCCTGATCAACCTGGGAGTTTTCACCACTGGAATCAGTGCAGGAACAAAAGATTAAAACATTATGTGAAGCATTTCGAAACTAGAGGATCAGCTCAGGACATACCCTATCTTCATTTGCTTGTTGGGCTTGAAGCGCGTCTTTAGAGTGACGACCGGCTTTGGCATTGGTCGTCGTTCTATCTTCTTGAATGTCACACGCCCGTCATCGTCGACTCGCTGCTCGATCCGAACCCCCTTATCGTCCACCTCTTCATCGGCTCCACCTAAGACAGCAAAGGTAGTACAGAGACCATGTGACCTTCAAACTCAATCACTCAGCCAAGATACTTGCAAACACATGTACCGCACTATGCAAAAGAAGCAAAGATCACGGCTGTTTAAGCTCGTGAAAAAGTGACATGAGGTCCCGGGCTGGAGTACAGCTACGCAAGTTGTACGGTGCTTTTCAATTTTTTCTTTGAGAACCTCAATTTCGCTTCTGCTGCCACTCCATGTGCATGTGGAGGTTATACGGTTACAGCATCACTGTACTTCTTGCGAAGTGCAGTGATGCTCAATGAAATCCAGACGCGTCACTCAAGTTAGCCCCGTGTTTGCAGGTCTAGGGCTGGGCAACGCCCGGCTCGTGCTTGAGTGACGTGACTGGATTTCATTGAGCAGCACTGTAGATGCTTTGTGTGAAGTGGCAAAGCTATGTGACACAACAAACACCGAACTGCCACTCACTATAAAGTATAAACTAACACTGGTTTGCCACCTCATACAAAGCAGATGCAATGATGTCATTCTTTATATATCTACCGTATGTCAGCGCCATTAAAGCCTCGACCTTATATTCGAAACACCGCAGCTTTCCTAGCTATTTTAGTTGCAAAACGACTCACCCACTACGCCATGCCATAAAAGTCAAAGTCCACACAGAAATTTCAATCTAAATCCACCTGTGTATCCTTCCTCCTGGGCTGTAAGTTTGTTAGCATAGTACTTACTCCTTCATTTTTACTTCAAAACATACGTCAAATGCCAATTCATTAATGAAGCCCATGGCTTTATAACTGAGACTGGCTTTATAATGGAATATAACTCCACGGTTTTAAAGGTGCGGACATACGGTATAAAACTAATCCAGTGATGACATACTAGTAATCACATAACCTCTGAAGAACAGTGGCCCACTTCCAACAAAGAAGAATGTGCATGCACTGATCTTTAAGTATTCAAACACTACATGCACTTCAGAGTACATGTAGTGCAGTAACTCGGTAGCACTGGTAGCTTTACCTAAGCCCAGAACAGTAGGTGCAACATCACTGGGCAGTTTCGGTTTGTCCTTGGTGTACGAACTCATGAAGTTCACACCCGACTGGCTGCGGGGCGTCCTCTCCTTGTTGCGTGCGTCCAGGAAACTCCGCCGTGGTGTCATACCATCTGTAGGTAACAAGAGTGCAGACAAAACTATAACGTACCATAATTGTGAACACACACATGGCGGGGGGGGGGGGGGGGGGGGGGGGGGAAGTATGCAACCAGTTAAATTGCGCACACCAGAAAAATACCCCCCCCCCCCCCCCTCCACACATACATATGTGCACCACCTCCCTCCACACATACATGTACATTTGTGCACCCCTCCACACAACAAAAAATTCAAACAAATGTTAGCATGAAAGTTTGAGCGCGGGGTAATTAATTTTTACAGATGATAATTCAAATCAAGGGGCGGTGTAGTTTTCCCCCAGCAGCTAAATCCTGCCAAAGAGCGACAGTAAAGGAGCTAAACAAGACACATAGAAGTTGAACACACAATGGATAAGAAGCATGAACTGACCAGATTCGTCAGCAGGAACCGACGGCGTTCGTGAGCTATCCAATTGCTGTAGCTGAGCATCGATACGATCCAGTACTGACGATTGGCGCGGCTTGGGTGCAGCAGAGGCGGGCGTGCGGCGAGGGGTGGTGGGTGCGGGTTCTGCCAAACCAACACAAGAGAGACTGTGCATGATTGGGCATCACATGTCATCTACACATCTTACAGATGCTCCAGTAACTGGGTACTAGCGCTGGCAGCGAGGCAGGCAATGTGACCTGAGAGAGCAGCTGAGTGCGACACTCACTATGTAGAACACAATGAAACAAAATTAATGCTTACCAAACAGTATCGTTCCTACGGTCACAGATTGACTACGGGCACCTCCACTTTGGAAGATTCACTTTGATTTGGCTGTTATGTGTGCGTTTGCATACTTTGTACACT
The DNA here is from genome assembly GCF_964019385.1 of Sycon ciliatum. NCBI lineage: Eukaryota > Metazoa > Porifera > Calcarea > Leucosolenida > Sycettidae > Sycon > Sycon ciliatum. Next base: position 24,533,131 of record NC_088643.1, read on the forward strand.
GTTTGGTTTGTGCCGTGGTCTGCATCAAGTACGTTGTTCATCACTCATGTTCACCTTGTATAGAGCGGGAAAGAGGAGCTACTTGTCAAACAAACATTGACCAGTATGTAAATACCCAAACCAAGGAGCAGTGGTTGTGCTAAGAAAGTCCACCAAGCCCACAGACATTGCTTGGCAGGGGTACACGCAGAATCGGCCATAACATAACATAGAGAGAGAGAGAGAGAGAGAGAGAGAGAGAGAGAGAGAGAGAGAGAGAGAGAGAGAGAAAGGAATTTACATTTATAAAGACAGGCAAGTCTAACAAATGAGGACTGAGACCTCTACAGCCAGATGCATGATTAAACAAGCAGGTTGTCAGTCTAGATTTTATGCAGATGGAGAAAAATTTATAAAAAAGAAAAAGACCAAGGAACTACGAGCTACGCTATAATGTCCACTAACACCACCAGCTACTAAACAATCAGCTCATGCGATAACATCGCACGACACTGACCAACGGTACTGACAGATGCATGTTATCGCATGAGCTGATTGTTTAGTAACTGGTGGTGTTAGTGGACATTATAGCGTAGCTTGTAGTTCCTTGGTCCTTTCCTCTTCTATAAATTTATCCTTGGCTCTCCATCTGAGTCCATGGAGAAAAATGCGCAAAATTTTTGCAATGAAGAGAGAGAGAGAGAGAGAGAGAGAGAGAGAGAGAGAGAGAGAGAGAGAGAGAGAGAGAGAGAGAGAGAGAGAGAGATAGTGAGAGACTCCCATGATACGCATCCTTTCGCCTTAGGAAAATTAAATAACTACCGCAATTTAAGTAGACAAGCACACAAATCCCTGGCTATAAATACAAATGAGCTCCACAGATGCAGACCAGTCCACCAGCAAAACATCACTTACCAAACTCAATGAAGTCATCCTTGCCTGAGTCAGATGGACCTGAGAGAGAGAGAGAGAGAGAGAGGGGGGGGGGGGGGGGGGAAGAGATGGAAATAAAGAGTAAAAAAGACGAAGCAAAACACTGTCGCCGATTGAGGGTGGGTGACATATTCGAGATAAAAGGAAATGGACTCTAGATCGCCATACAGAAGCTACTCGTTTCTTCACCCATCAATAGAGATGCACTACACGACACTGAGGAACTTCTTATACTAATGCGGTGCACAAGCACGCGTCATTTCTGGCAGTTAAGAGCCTTTTGACTTGATGCACTGAGCCGATTGAGAGACCTCATTGTAATCGATTCGAGAGATGGTACTCTGAACCGTGCTGATAATACCTAACTACATCCTTTTTAAGTTAAAAAAAAACCTGTTAATAATTATAATGAAGATGGAGCAATTGAATGCTAGGTACGTGACTGTACAACCAAAAGTGCATGATATTCGAAAGCGTGCAAGCCGGTAGTACGGTATTCACTATTCAGTTCAAGCCAGAAAGAAGAAGATAACAAGCCGTGATGGCACAGAGCACAGTGCACACTGCTCACCTCGCAAAGAGCCGATTCTAGGGGATACTGCAGACGAACAGCTTGGAGTTGCCAGCTTCCTAGGGGGACTAGATGATGGGTCGGGCATGCCAGGTGAATGCTTTCGTTTCTGTGCGCCTACATCGATACTATCACCAAGAGTCTTGGCTGTTGACGCTGAAGACAATGCCTGGCCCTTCAGCATCATCTCAGCTTTAACGAGGTCCGATCGGAGAGTGACACCGTCACTATCGCAGAACGGTTTCTTGCACTCGATGGCGGACATTTCACTCGTGTCCATGCGCCTAACACGGCTCATGAGAAGGCGCTGTGGTGCCTTGGCATACGTACTTCCTGCCGAAGTTGCCAGCTGCAAAGCTGCCGACCCGGGTAGTGAGGGTTTGAGCACGGGGGCATTTCTTGATCGCAAGTGACCTGGAGCGGCGTCAGGGTCATCCTTTTTTATAGAAACCGTCGATGAGCGGGTGCTTGATGCCGCCGTCACGGGCGATCTACTGCTACCAACCTCATGGCTGCGACTGGTGACTTCGGATCCCCGATTGGTGATGCGTGTCTCTTCTGTGCTCTCCTGCTCGACTCCTTGGAATTTAAGAAATGAAAGCCCGAACGGGTCGCGGGTCTTGTACGGCTGGCGCAGGATGATCCGCACCAAATCCCAGTATTGATCTCTGGATGATGGTGATAGCGAGTCGCCTACAAACGTCACAATTGAAGGAAAAAACAGGTCTCATGATAAAGCAGCCAAGGTACGCGGCACAAAGGTTGTAGACAACAAGTTCACCAGAATAGTTTGCTTAAAATCGAAACGCAGCCAAGCGAAGAGAAAGAATGACATAGGAAAGAGGGAGAGAGGGAGGGAGGGAGAGGGAGAGAGAGAGAGAGAAGCGAGATGCTCACACACTGTCACCGAACTCACAGCGAAAGAGCCTGACGGATGCTTTGTGCCGGCCCGCCCTGGCATCTATCGGTGTTTGCAGCATTGTCTCTGGTAGCAGTCCTACAAACTCCTTCTCATTGGCACTGCCGGAGCGACCAACAAGCATACTAATAAATGCAGAGCCATTGTTACCTGGAGTTGGATGGAACAATCAAGAGAGGAAATATGAATAAAATGCTCGCAGCTCATTTATAAAACTGAGGAAGACTACATATGTGACAGAAACTGCGCAAAGAAAAGTAGCCAGAAACGACGTGGTCAAAGGCACAACACCATACACACAGAAGGGATGGCAAAAAGGCGCAAGTGTGAAGAGACCACACAGGCATGCGGTGTTTTGCGACAACAATAGCCTCTGGACAAAAATAATAAGTTGCTGACGACCTATCAAACAGTTTCTGTTTGGTAGGTTGTCAGCAGCTCATTATCTTGTCCATTGGTTGTTTATTATTGTGGCAATACATCGCAAGTCTGTGTGGTCACTTCACACTTGCACCTTTCGCCATCCCTTCTGCGTGTATGGTGTTATGCCTTTGAGCGTGTTATTTCTGGCCACCTTTCTTTGTGCTGTTTCTATCACATCTCTACTGTAAATAATTCATTGTGCTTGTCCAAAGACCACAGAGGTAGTGATAAAGAAATTGATGTCACAGGCAATGTGTGTTTGTGTGTGTGTGTGTGTGTGTACACATGTGTGTGAAGTCGCTATGTCTAACATAGCTTTTCGCTATCATCGCTTCCGCGATGGGCATGTCTGAGTCTGAGTGTGTGTGTGGTGTGTGGTGTGTGTGTGTGTGTGTGTGTGTGTGTGTGTGTGTGTGTGTGTGTGGTGTGTGTGTGGTGTGTGTGTGTGTGTGTGTGTGTCTGAGTGTGTGTGTGTGTGTGTGTATGTGTGTGTGTGTGTGTGTGCATGCACGCACGTGCAGACAGGGCAGAGTGGAGGAAGTTGTCTCGCCATCCTCGTCTTCCTCCGCCAGAGCAGGCGGGTGACTTGAAGAGTCACTCCCCATATTGCTCAGCTCGCATGCTATCATCGCACTAGTGATGGGCGTCCAAGGTCCAAGGTGTGTGTATGTGAGTGTGTGAGAGAGAAAGAGAGAATGTGTGTGAGTGTGTACGTGTGTGTGTGTATATGTATGTGTGTATGGTGCTCTTGTCTTGAAACGTGCAGTTTTTGAAAGTTGGGAATGCTTTCGGCGTGCAGCCGCCCAGGCCAACAGTGCCTGAGGTGGGGTCTTTATCGACAGGAGACTTGGTCGGATAGTTACGATGCCGACACTCTCCTCGCCGCCCCCACCTCGGAGCCCTTCGCGAGGCCTTGCAAGCCCGCGAGTGGAGCAAACTACCGCACGAAGACGACGACTTGGAACGACTGAGCATTGGCTCATGGAATGTTCGCTCTGTTGTGGAGAGTGATGGACCAGTTCAAGCGGCAGCCGTGAGAGGAATCGTTTCCGATGATAAGCCAGATCCATAGCTGCCAGAGATGGCACTCTCAAACATGGTCCCTGAGTCCCCGACCTCTCTCTCAGCGGACTGCCGTTGCTCGTCGTTCCATATTGTCAGCCTCGCAAGGGGACACGTGACCGTAATGGCAGAGTATACCAGGACCAGGTGATGTGTGTGTGTGTGTGTGTGTGTGCATGTGCATGTGCAGGTGTGTGTGTGTGTGTGTGTGTGTGTGTGTGTGTGTGTGTGTGTGTGTGTGTGCGTGTGCATGTGTGTGTGTCTGTGTGTGTGAGAGAAAGTACCAACCTAAGTCAATGTTGGTGATTTGAGAAGGACTAGCAAGCTGCAGATCGACCTCGATGCGGTCAGCTTGATTCGATTGGTGGCAAACAAACTTGCGATATCGCTCAGTCAGGAGAAGGTTCTTGGAAGAAAACACTGGGTCCTACAAACAAGAAAACGGAGAATGAAGGAATATGGCAATGGACATGGTATTATGTTCTCGGCTAGTGATGCATTTTGTGATTATAATACATCACCGGGCATAACAAGGAAGGTGAATGGGATGCCAGAGCCAGGGCCATTGTACTGAATTTAAAACTCAGCTTGTAACGCAGAAATCTGGAAGGTGTGTAGCCCCAGAAGACTGGCCGCGACACAGTACGGGAGTGCGAGACGTGAGAATGCAAACATCTTCAGGCTACGACAGATGTTACATGTATGTACTACTTGGCTTCTGCCTCGCTGTGGACATAAAGCGCACTGCAGCTGCATGTATTTGGCTGCATCCTTCGCCAATCAGATATTCTGTGTAAGCACATATTTTGCATCAGAATTATATACTGTGCATGGTTTCGAAAACTAGCAACAAGACAAGACAGGATAGTACAAGTAAATCGCGGCCTCACCTCAGATGAACACCTGAGGACTTTGGAAACTCGTATCACGGGCATCCTGTTGACTTAACTAAATTCCTTGGCTGAACAGGGAAATCCTCAACGAGATGAGGCAAGAAACTAAGACTACAGTGTGCTGTGTCTGTCTGTATTCCACTCTGGGAGAATACGATATTTGTACCAGGTCTTACTTCAAACAGTGAATTCTATCTCTTGACTATTGTTTCTGGATGTGCCGAAAACGTGGATCTTCGCCACCGCTGTGTCTGAGTTGGCCATTCATTCCATAATGATATTTCAGTTCAATCTTGTCTTGACTTGTTCGTTCTCAACCTTCAAGGCTTCATGCAGGTAGGCCGTACCGTGACACACATGTGGACGCTCAAATTTGGCGGGAATATGTTGGCAGGGTAAACACGAAAATGAGTGCTGTTTTTACGACTCCCTGCCACATGAGTACTCGAGTGACCATGGTGACGAGTGGCATCAAGTCAAGACAAGACTCGAGTCCATAAAATTTAACCTGATACTGGACACTGGACAGTAAGGTCTCTTCTCTTGCAGTCTTGGCTTGCAGTCTTGGTGGCATGCTGTCTGTCAGTGTCAGTGAAGACTATCAACCATTGTCAGCTGCCATGAGCAGAGCGACAAACTCAGTACAGCCAGTGCACCCACCGTGTGTGTCCAGGTGGTGTCAGTCAGATCTTTCTTGTTGTCCACAGACAGTGAGCATCAGGGAGTACTGTAACGTTATAACTGTACTGTCTGTAGTACTAAAAAATCTGGTGAGCATGGTGAGTGAGAAGCTTGCTTAGCTGAATAATCTGGTTTGCTCCATCAAAGTTTCAAACTGTGAAAGCAATTATGGATACTGCTACAAGCAATGAGTCACTGTGACTGACTGTGTGCATCACCCCTCATGACCAGTGACCTATGCATGCAGAATGAGACGTGGTATTAAAGGTAAAAATGAACTTGTCAATATTCAATTCCAACACTAAAGTTTGTTGCTCCAGATGCAAAATCAAAAATGCAAACAAAATCTGCTTCTTGACAAAGTCACACGGATTTCACAATGTGCTTCATAGAAGATACACAATGCTATTGAAATTCAGTCTTGAGTTGCTCTGGTGGTTATAATGTAGAGGCAGACTTCGTGCTACAGCCTACTGATTCTTCTTTTTTCCTCAAAGTTTATTTGAGAATGAGATCAGATAGATGAGCACCGCAGTCGTGGGATAGTACTAAGTACTGCATCTCCAATGTGGCGTGATGGGGTCCCTGTGTGCAGCTGCCCGGTGCAAATCACTGCAGTCACGGTGTGCGTGCTCCGTTCAGTTGTTGGGCCCGCTTCAAGTTCCAGTCTGGGCAAGTGCCAATAAGTGACCATGCCAGCTCATACAGGCTCCAGTATGTTGGTCGTGCCAGGTCATTGTTTGCACAGGGAGCAAGGCAAGCAGGGGAGGCCATGTTGTTACTTGACCATCCACTTGACTGAGAACACGCGGCTTGATGTAGCCATGAATGACTCCTTTTCTCACCGCGTTTCTACAGGACTTTGGTCACCGGGATGAGAGCAGCACCGACTTTGCGTCCCTCCGTGGCAATGTAGTTATACGTGGAGCAAGCGTTAGGCTAGTGAGATTGAAAAGAAAGAAGAAAAAGAGAGAAAAAAGATACACACACAGCAGGACAACAGAGATTCAACTGTACGCCTGTGACTTGCAATAACATTACATCAACGAGCAATTGTGACTTTGTGAGCCATATGTACAGTCGTCACCAAAAATCCGGTCAATGCCGACACAGTGGTATGGTATGCGGACATGGCGGTGCCACATGGTAGCATGCATGCTTCTACAACTGTTTACTGTAGATCCACCAGCACTGCACTGACTGCAGCTACATACTACTTCGAAGTATGTACATGATAGGTATGTGATAGGTATGTGCAGTGGCAGTGCATGTGTTAGACTACCATGTACAGGATTGACCGGAAGTTTTTGGCAACGACTGTACATTCCCTAATGGCATGCATGCGTAAAATCACACATACATGCACACATGCACACACGCGCGCGCGCACGCAAGTACACTGCACAGGAATATGCACAGTCACAGGGAAGGTGGCAAGGGACACGACTTGTAGAGCGAGCCTTTTAAGTTTTATTCACGTCACTAGACTCCGCTATATACATATACTTCCTCCGCGTCATCGAAATTGTCGCAGTTTGACTAGTGACTTGTTACTGACAACTCCATAAGCTAAACCATTCAAAACTTATTACACAGTATGATAGTCTGAAGACTAGAGTAACGTTCCAGGACAGTTGGACTGAGAGTTTTCATCCAGAGATGAAGTCCTCGTCGTCGCTGATGTCAATGGACGCAAAAATATCGTTCCGAAACATTTCAAGGAAGGTTGAAAGTTGGTCGCGCCTCATCTCAAACGCTTTGACTTTCTCCACAGGACAAGAGCTGCTATGCTTGTCGTCTGCTAGCTCTGGATGATTTCTACTTCACCACCAACGAAGTCTAGTAAGAATACACGATCGTTGCGAGGTCGGTTGATTACCGTCGGCGGAATCACCTCGATCTTGAAATGAACTTTTTTTAGCCGTGGCATGCCTATTTATTTTAGTTGTGTGGTCACAGCTCATGCAGGTAAGTGTACTATCACGTCCAGCGCGCCCTCTTTTTCAGCATCACTGGTACGGCACCTGCGCGTGCATCACTAGCACTATGTGTAGAGTCTACACGGCTCTTGCAGGTACAATCATGTACTGAGTGTCTCAGCCAGAGCGACAATTTTTATCGCTGTTGCATGCATTTAGTTTGACCCCTCGATGTTTCTCCAAGCGCTGCTACTTGTTCCACGAAGTCATTCTCACCCCAGCTAAGGTAAAACAGTGATGAGGCTTGAGTGAATGGCCATAAGCACGAGAAATGTGCAGGCTGCAACGCCTGACTGATCTCAGCGAGTCGAAATTACCATCGCAGCGACATCAACGAAGAAATCGCGTCTAGTTCAAAAATGTCAGCTTCCAATAACAAAAAATAGAACTTTGCCGTCACCCTATACTGATGACTATCGCCTATGTCCGATTCCTTGCCTCTGGTACGAGTGCTGGTGAGTAAATACCCCGTTTTATATCAAAAGTCAAACTGCGACAATTTCGATGACGTGGAGGAAGTACATGTACTTACCGTGTCCATAGCGTCCACAGCAATTCCCTCGGCAAGCAGTCGTTCCTTGATGCTTGGATCCAAACGGCTGACGCGGTCACCAAGTCCGATGATCAAGACTTCTGGGTATGCATGGACCGAAAGAGGGTAGAGCGTAAAGCACACCTATGAGCGGGCCATTCAGGTGTTGCTATCAGGAATACCAAACACATGCTGCTCTGTTCTCCGCCAATAAGTTCCTTGTCTTTCCACTATCTACTCAATTCACAACACAACGAGTGCTACATAAGGTCTAACAGGCACAGCCTTTTGACTTGAAGGACTGGCGGCAGAGAGCATGTGTGCATCTTTTTAGAGCTCATCCGGCTTGACGAGGAAACCCCCAAAGCAAATCAGAAGCCCTCACGCCGGCATAGTGAATTTTAGTGTCTATGCTTCCTTCGTAAGCCGTACCTATCTTTGGATATAGCAGTGGATAGATGACCAGAGACTCGGGTGTGATGTCCTCCTTTCTCATTACCTGATCATGAAATCACACAAGAATACAGAAGGTGGCCGTGCTAAAACTTCATGATGCAGCCGGTTAATACACTACCTGCATGCATCACAGTAGCCAAACGATTGCTGTTCCAAACAGATGACGGTTGTATGCCTGGCCCTGTGTAGCAAGAAACACACCGATGAAAACAACAACAGCGGGGACCTTTTCTACGCGTACTACCAAGAGTCTATAACCCCCCGGTGGATTATGGATTCTTGGTACTACGGGCAGCCACGGGATCAGGTATATTTGTCCCATATACCGTAAGTTGTCCGAATAACACAGTGCCTTCATCATTTTATTAGGAACATCATTACATGTTTTTTTGTTCCTACATTTTGATAGCATGAGTTGATTTCAGTGCATGGAATATTATTTGGGGGAACTCCTTTGGGGTTGGGGTTTAGAATGACGGAGTATTGTCAACATTGCTTACCTCCGATGTTGCGTTGGGCTCACTGGCAGTCAAATGTGCGTCCCAGAGTTGCACTCCGGTATTTATTAGTCAATGCCGTTAAAAGATCAGGATTAGTATCTAAGTTTTGCTGCCGTTACTAGATTAATATCGTGGTAGGTATCGATTATCGTGGCCCATTAGGTCGCGGGCTGTGTATTCTGGCAGGTGGTCGGAGTATAGAACACAGAGAGAGGACGGTGGTTATTGGTGGTTCTTTGGAGGATAGAGGTCTCATTGGCAGATCTCGGAGAGACTCGTCTGGTTCGGGACCTACCGTCCGATCTCTCCAGGTTGTCCGAGGAGCTAGTTAAACGGCCATCGCCGAAGAAAGGTACTGGGAGGGATAGTGTGGAGTGTGGTGGGAACGACGGGAACTCCTTGCTTTCACCGTGATTTGCGTCGTGCAGGTGCCGATCCCGTACGTTATCGTAGGTCGTGCGTGCGTGCCGTGCGGTGTTGTTCGCATGCGGAGCGCGCAGGTCTGTGTGCTGTCCTTGTCGTTGGAAGGGAGAGAATATTGTTGCCTGGAATGTTAGTGCACGTGTCAGTGAGAGTGTGTGTCTGGTCGTTATCTGAGAATTGAAGGATCCGTCAAGTGTCATACCCATTCACATAATCATGTAAGACACTCCGTCGTCCAGATTCATAGATGGCTGCCGCTCTCTGATTAAGAACGACTCCGTGTATTTACGTAAGACTAGCTGTGGTACAGTATGCGGTGTTGAATGATGGGGTTAGACCAATCGATTGTATGTCCAGCGTGCAACACATGTTTTGCCACACCGTTATCAACTTTCTTGTTGTGTACATCTCTCTGGTGCTCCTCCAGTGTTTTTTCATTCTTCTCCCCCGTTTCGCCAGCGTACTCTGCCCCACAAGTGGAGCAGCAGAGGGAATCAACTATCCAGTGTAACAGTTAGTTCTCTGATAGGTTGGGCTGTGGGGTTCTTCCTAATTAGCAGGTTCTTGAGCCCAGTAGATTGGCGGTGGACCATGCGAAATGGCGCGTTCCTGGTTTTCTGTTTATCACCTCGGACAACCCACGGACGTACGGTAGGGATACTGTTTGGTAGGTGTAGCTTGACGGTGGTCTTGGTCTTCGTTCAGGTTGATGCTGCCCATGGGGGTTTTGCTGTCTGTGCTGTTGTTGTTGTTGTTGTTGTTTTTGAATTCTTTATTCTCACGATGGCACCATCGCCAATAAGAGATAGTTGTTGTTGTTGTTGTGGCTGCTGCTGTTGTTGTTGTTGTTGTTGTTGTTGTTGTTGTTGTTGTTGTTGTTGTTGTTGTCGGTCTTGCTGCTGCTGGTTTTGGCGGTGTCGGCGGTGAACTTGTCTGATTACCCCTCCGATGATTTCCAGGGGGTGCCCATTTGAGCCAAACTCAGTACGCAGTGTCTCTCGCTCCTGGTCTTACCATAGGTTTGTGCTGCAATGGGATTCGATCCTCTGTGCAAGACACGATAGTGTGGCACGTTTGGTGGATTGAGGGTGGTGGGATTGGGAATTTATGTACTTGCCGGTGTGTGTCGGTTTTCTGTAAACATGCGTTGTCAAACTTGAATCAGATCTCTGCACCCAGACGTCCAGGAATGCAATTCCTCTATTGTTTTCTTCTTCCACAGTGAATTGGATGTCTGGTGAGATTGCGTTGGCAGCTGTGAGTACGTGGCCTAGTTCTCCTTTCTTGATGATGGTGAAGGTGTTGTCCACGTACCGCAGCCAGGTCTGGATTTCGTTGTCGCATGTTGTTAGGAGCTGGTCCTCTAACCATTCCATGAAGAGGTCGGCCAGAACCGGGGAAAGTGGCAATCCCATCACTGCTCCCCTTGTCTGCCCGTGAAATGCATTTCCATATTGGAGGCAGGCATTCTTGACGCAAAACTGGTGAATGCTATCAACTGAAAGCAGTTTCTCTCTGTTCCTCAGATCCTGATTGATTAGTTTCTCCTCTAATATCTGCATTATTTTGCCCATCGGTACATTTGTGAAGAGGCTCTTCTAAGTCAAAGCTCGCCATCGAGTGCGCGTTGTCGATTGTTTGGTCCGAGATCTAGTAAGAATGTGATGTGTGACAGTGTGTCCAGACTGTGTATGTGTTCTTTACTGTGAGGTGTTTACTAAGCGAGGTTCCACTGTGGTGCTGATTACCTTCCACTGCATGAAGCAGTTCGGTAGAAGGCACACCGGGCCGAATACTCGCCGCGAGCTGATCGTGAAGCCGACTGGACTGTACGCATGCACCAGCGGGTGGGTTCCATCGTACGACGCTGTCTCGATCACCGTGCGTGAGCTACCCTCCAGGAACGGGTTGCTCGGCGTGGCGATCGTGCGTGTATGCCTGAACAGCAGCACAGGCATGTACACCCACACACACACACACACACACGCGCGCGTGCACACACACACACACGCGTGCACACACACACGCACGCACACACGTACGCATGCAAACACACTATCCCATTGAGCATCAGGCACTTCAATACGTCATGTACACGTACACATTCAAGTGATGACAAACAGGACCAGCGCGGCTTAGCTGAGCAGAGGCTGAACTTACACATACCGCATCATCCTCAATACATGTACAGTACTTTTATTTTTTCAAATGTTGTCAGAACTGTACTTCAATAGGAGACTGTACTACTACTACTAGTATTGGATACGTGTACTTTTTTGTTTCTGGAAAGATTGATTGCCTGGGTTCAGTGGCAAACAACTCATGATAATGATACTGTTACAGTGCAAGGCCGTAAATACATATACACTACGAGTACAATGCACACTAAACAGTGTAGAATCACACAAAGATGTAACACTGGTAAGAAAAACGGAGTCAGATGGACCCTGGTACCTGTACCGCAGTAATGCCTATCACATCATTCCGGCATGTACTATTATTAGAGACGTATCCTTTTATATTTTGATCCACGCTCAACATGTACTACAATTGGAGACGTACTAGTATTGGAGACGTGTACGTTTATTGGGGGAAATACGGTAGTTGGGGATTGTGTTATCTTAGCAGTAGCTAAATTCTACCGGCGTACGCTATATCATCAGCCTATTACTGTATAGAGGTTTGTGAGATACGGACACACTGATCGCCTCCAATCTCAGCTGAAACACCGGCATTTACCCGACCAAACCCCCTACCCGTTGCAGCCCTGGCTGAAACATTAACAATACTTGGTGGCGACCCTGAAGCCATAGCCCAGCACCAGGTTATAGCGTCACCAATGCTTCAACAGGGGCGTAGCAGCCGGTCCGCCCGGACCACTTTTTTTTAACACAATGCCAAAGTGCCCAGAATGCAGGATTTTGCACCCTAATTTCAAAACTTTCCCGGGAGAGGCCCCACGGACCCCCCCCCCCCCCCCCCCAGCCGGACCACCTCCAACGGCGGTGCTATGCGCTTGTTCAAACAATTCGCCATTCCGGTTTCATACCGTTCTCCCAACTGCAACCTCTCTGGCAGTGGCAGATTCTCTGCTCGTGGTCCGTCACCGAGAGATCTGATGTCTGTTGTTGTTGTTGTTGTTGTTTTCATTTTAAATTGCAAATCAGACGGATACTAATATCCCATACACGTTTTTGACTTTTTTCAAAGCGCGACGATTCGGGTTTAGTTCGAACAGCAGAATTTTCTCAACACACAAAATATCAAATCTTCCAACAAACTCGATAAAACCATGGATAGTCGCACAAAACCAAACGGGATGACGAAACGAAACTTCCAAAACACCCACATCACGAAACTACGTGCGGTACAGTCAACTCATGTACCACACGTTAAATTTTACGTGAGTCAGTAGAGGACTTTAAATGCGACCTGGAAAAGTTCGTGATTTTCGCGATGGGAGTGAAATCCCAAAAGCAACCGTAGAACTGTAGCAAAAGAAAAAAAACAGTAATTTAACTTCTGAATCACGAACATTCCAGGAGCAAAGTGGTCTGCGCTCGCAAATCGCGAAGTAAAACCAGCGCAAACGTGTCCCGGTTTGCAATAAGCTAATGGGATATTCCACCGGGGAAGTCAATAGGATGAATCGCATGAGTCCTCCAATGGGGCCTTGTAATGAAAACAACTCATGATTTTTAGCGCATTTACTAAGATGAAAATCAATTTAGGGTGCCAGTTTCGAATGAATGGACTGTTATCCAAGATGCAGTAACACTGAAGTCAAAGTAGAATGCTGGTCCATGTACAGTAACACGATTCCTTTCCACAGCTATCAATTCTTCTATTAAAACAATATTTTGATGATTAGGAAGAACACTATTGCCTAGTGGTGGGAAAATACCTCGGTGTCCTGATAGCGAACGTGCGACTAGTCCATCGTAGTAGAGCACCGGCCATCTTGCAAGCCAGTGACTGAAATCGCTACACTGGATGGATAGAACCAGCAGTATACTAGTAGAGGAGACACTAAAGTAATTAATATTTTTTGTCCCTTCTTGAAATGACTGAAACTTGTAAAAGAAAAAAAATCAAAAAAGGTACAGGCGTTGCACGTGTAAATAATGTAGCTTGGAGCAGAGTCAGGGTCACGACAGAGCTAGAGATGGTGAGATCAAGAATTCTGGTACTCGACTTCACGCCCTGCACAATAGTACTACTAGTAGTAACATTCACCTCACACTACATGTCATAATCATACCAAAACTTCCACCCAAAATAGACCAAATCAGCAAATGCTTGAAATGGGCAAAAGCAAAGCTACCACTGAATAGCGAACGAACGAGCGAACGGTATGATGACATGATTGTAGCAAATGGTTGACGTAGATCTACACGGCAACAGGCGCGCTAGGCGTCCCTATGGCAGACTATGCGCACATGCACAACATCACGTGCATACGTCCTACACCACGAGATGAAAAAAAAGAAAGTATTTCGTACTTTCATTTCAAAAGTCAAGCAGTCAAAATGATCTGCAGTTACTTTTATTGTGTTTCAGTTTGAATTTGTGTCACTCTTTCCTCCCCTAGCTCAGGTGCTCATCCTGGCCAGGAGATCTAGAGGATCAGATTTGTGTCAAAGGTCTTCTATAGTTGCTGAGATAATTGTTTACTGAGTTTTCCTATAGTTAATTTCTTTACAGACTTGCCCTGAGGAGCTTGCAAACCAACTTATTGGCATGGATTGGTCAAGATCTGTGTACGTTGCTGGGTTTGCTGGAGTGGCGGTAGGACTGGGTGGTGCCTTAGTTTACGTCAAGGCATCAGCATGTAAAGCTGGTCCATCTGTCCCGGAGGAGTCCAACTTGATTCGACTTGCAACTGCAGTGGATGGCCTCTCTCGCCAGCTGAGTAACATTCAGGAAAGCCTTGGCAGCATCGAACAGGCTCTGAAAGAGCGTAGCGCTGCAGCCAGAGCTGAAGAGTCGGAGGACAGTGCGGATGGCCCACATTTGTCAATGCCTTTGTCCCATTCCCAGAGGAAGGGTAGTGAATACTCTCTGGCCAGTGCAATGCAGAGTGATGCATTCGATACAGCTGAGGAAGACCACACTATCAGGTAAATACCCGAACAGGCTGCAGTACATACCTGTATATGTGCCACTCTACACGTATTACGTGTGTGTATGGAGTACTAGTGACTTGACTATAAGACCGAGATGGAATGGAATCTGCGGCAGAGCATTTTCAGTTGATGAGAGAAAACACTCTGAAATCACTTTGATAATCGTGGCTTAGAGGCGATTTACACGACGCGAAAGTCATCCTGTGCGTGATGCCGCCATAGCGATCCCGTCCTGTGAGATCAAGTTCTGGCGAGAGTGTACGCCACGAGCTATACTGGAACTGTCCTGTGACTGTGACATGTCGGGTAGGCGGTGGAGGAATGGCACACCGTTACCGAGAGGTACCGAAGAAGAATACTGTGCACTGGCTTTTCCATGATGGAGCGTGGGAGACTTGTCAGTAATAGACACACAACTGGTCATGAAAGCGGAAAAAGGAAAAGAAGAAAAAAGAAGAAAGATATTCGGAAATGTTTTCGTTCCGACGAGATGTGCTGTCATTCTGGGCTCACTGTACGAATAATTTTTTCCTGTCCACTGGCATGCTCTTGGCATCACGTGCCTCGCTTCCCACCGGCAGCCAGTCCCATTGTGTAAAGCAGCCTTTACGCCACAAAGGGTCATAGTCATCTTCAAACATTCCTGGGGTATTGTCATGCTCGGGGCGTTTATGAGTTTTGCCTTCGTGGACCGCATCCAATGTTTGCCACGGGAGCTGCGCTCTCTTGGTGTTTCTGTACTGACGGTAGTACTGGTTTGAGTACAGTGCGGACTACCGGTAGTATGGTGCTCGTGTTGGTAGTGATCAGTGAATTACTGGTACCAGTATGCACCCCATTACATGGCCTGAGCAGGACTGGTGGCCATTACCAGGGTTCTCGCCAAAGCAACATAGCAGGGCGCTGCGCTGTGAATACATACATGGAATGCAAGTACAATAGTTGGTTGATTGCTTACTGGTGTCGGTGAAAGTAGCGGCCAAAATGGCAGCACACAATGGCAGTAAAGTCACAAAATTTTAGATCCGATGATCCCCCCCCCCCCCCCTCTTCTCTTTTGTTCTGGCTATAACACTGATGAGAAGACCATGATTGAGATACGAGAGGTACCTGGTTCAAGTCCTGCCTGGGAGCGGTTTTTCCAGCCATGCTGCTACCGACAGTCAACTGGGAACTTGTGGCCAAGCACAAGGGGTACGTGGATGCAGCAATGGGGTTTCCCGGCACTTAAGCCAGTGGTTGTGAGACTTATCCACTCACCCCCACCGTTAGGCGCTGCATCTGGCGCTAGGGTTTACCGGGTGTTAGCGGCCGTCGTGAGTTCCTTTCGGGAACGGACACGATAATTTACTTCCTTATAACCCTGTTTACTAGTATCCTAAACAGAGTATTGTAATAAGTGAAATCTGTGTCACGTGATCCAACCCGACATGGTTTGCTCACACTTGTCACTTACAAGACAGCCGTGTCCAAGTACAGGTGTGCTCGGTGAAATCCGACTCAAAGTGCATGCGTGGCACCCTCAACTTGCACGGCCCTTTGATACCCTGGAAGTGGTACGAATGCGGCTGGACGTACATGTACACAATCATGTACAAGTACAGTAATGTAATCGGAACTGGTCCAGGGCGCCAGTTTTCCACTTTAGGTCGGATTTCAGTGAGCGGAACTGTACTAATACCAAGAGTACATAACCCCAAGAGTGTGCAACTGCCTGCACAACCTCTATGCTGTGCTGCGACGGCAGAACTTCACATCACGTGACATGGTTCAAAAGGTTATGCTGGCTAGTCATAGCCCAAATTTGCTAGCAATTCTTTGAGCAAAATATCGGATGCGCAAGTTGCCGGCAAGTTTCGAGCAAAATATCGAGTTTTGGTGGGCTTTTCGGAAAATCCAAGGCTTCTTAGGGACTTTCCCAACACAATCAGTCACCAAGGTTGAAAACGAGCATAAAAGTAGGACAAAACAGACTCGTGGCTACATTTTTGTTGAAAGTTGAGCAGCAGCAGGAGCCCAATCAAAAATTCCGTAGTCATCAGCGACAGTGATTGTAGATTTTTCCTTGAAACTCATTTTATCTCGAGCAAAATGAAAGCAAAATATCGACAGAGAAAGGAAATGCCGAGCAGAATATCGAAAATCTTGCAGCAAAATTGTGCGGCAAAATATCGATGTGGGCAGAGCAAATTTGGGCCATGACTAATGCTGGCAAACAGTGCAAAGTGATCAGAAGAGAGTTGTACCCCAAGCTGGGCTGCGTACAACCCAGTATCTATCATGCACAGAGTGCAAATAATGTGTACGGGTTCATCACGTGATGTGAAGTTCTGCCGTCGCAGACCCCATAGCTGGAGTTGCACACTCTTGGGGTTATGTACTCTTGCTAATACTCATGTGTATGTCCCCTGATGTTCAACAGGGAAATTGAACCTGATGTTCAACAGGGAAATTGAAGCTTGTGCTCACCCCACCTAGAATAGTGTACTCATACCTAATAGCGGTACTGTTCAATTTGATCCTGTTTGCTTATTCACAGTTCAGATGAAGAGGATCCTGATTCTCTCGAGTCGTTCTTGGATCGTATCGATGCATTGCATGCCAAGAAGGACAACATGTCGGTGACGCAGAAAGAGATCTTTCAGCTCCTTACGGACAGAGTGGAAAACGTAGGCTCTGTGTGTGTGTGTGTGTGTGTGTGTGTGTGTGGGTGTGGGTGTGCGTGTGCGTGTGTGTGTGCGTGTGTGTCGGTGTTGGTGTTGGTATTGGTGTGTCCGGGTGTGGTACTTCTTAGCTTTCACTAGATGGTTATAGTCGAGGTCATTCCGTCACAAAGTTCATATACCGGCAGTACAGTACAGTACACTGGCTAAATGATCAAGACCTGTACATACTAGGAGTAGAGCAATCTTTCTGATTGCTTGAAAGTCAAAAGAAATTTCATGAGCAACTTTATGTCCTTTTTGCTTCGGAGTATTTTATCCAAATGATCCTTGACACAGTGATGTGAAGAGTTGATATCATTCTAGTTGTGACTCTTGAGGACTATGAACAGTGAGGGTAAGGCAGGGGCGTAGCAGCCGGTCCGGCTTTGGCCGGACCGCTTTTTTTTTAACACAATGCCAAAAGTGCCCAGAATGCAGGATTTTGCACTCTGATTTCAAAATTTTCTCGGGGAGACCCCGCACCCCACTCCCAGCGGACCAGCTCCAACGGCGCTGCTACGCGCCTGTAGAGTGCAAGTAAGGCACAGTGTGCACAGTGTGCCCACTGCATCAGCATGTCCAGGCTTTGAAGCAGCAGGTGCAGGCAGAGCATCCTGTACACGGTGACATCAGAGTGTCAATTTGAAACAACTTACAAGTAGAGATGATGGTGCACGATACCACCACAGGTGCTAGACCTGCGTAGCGTTGAGTTGCACGTGTACATGGTAGGTTTGCTGTGCAAAGGTGCAGAAACAAGTGAAGTGACGAGGATAGCTATGCCAACATATTAGTATTACGTGTACTACTAATAGCTGTCCGTGTAGGATTGTTCTGTACATTTGTGGGCGCAACCATTGGCATTCAGAACCGTTTTCAAAGTAGAGAGGTTTTGCATTCCGAATTTCGGAATAATTTTCGACTGTGCTTTTCCGAAAAAAGGGCGTTCCGAAAAACGGTATTTTCAGTGTTTTGCATTCCGAAAATCTGATTCGACTTCGTTTCGAAGGGTTGCCATGCAAAACAAAATGGAGAGCGTCGAAGGGGTTGAGCAGGATCAAATCCATGCAGGTCAAACTGAATTTGGGTGCGGTTCGAAGACGAGGACGGATTGATGGTGGACCAAGTGATCCAGCAGCTGAAGACGAGGTTGTCGAACTACTGTCTTGTACTGTCAGTAGGCTCCATGGCAAAGAAAGATAGAGTGTGATGGAGTGTGAGAAGATTAGTCAACATGGCGAGATCAGCGAGAGCAGCAAAACCAGCAAAAATCAAAACTACATACGTGGAAAATTTTCAAATAATCGAGAGCAGCAGAAAGCAAAAATACAAACATGAAAAATACACTTTTTTGTATTCAAATATGCACTCCCAAACATGAAAGAGCCGAAAATCCATTTTCGGAAAGCCATGCACTTTCGCCACCACACTTCCGAAAGTTCGACTACTTTTTCGACTGCAGCCGCCACATTCCGAAAATAATTCCGAAATTCGGAATGCAAAACCTCTCTAGTGACTGCACACCATGGGCCCTAATTATTTCACACTCTTCTTGGTCTTTTTCACCCCTACCAGAGATGTGTCGCGAGGAAACTGCTAGTAGTACTGGTAGTTTTCACAATTTGCTTTGTTGACCTTTTTGCCCATTGTGCTGGAGGACCCGGTGTCCATTTTCTCAAGCCTCAGAAGGGAATGTTACTAGAGGGAAAGAGTGGGCAATTGAAACTGAACAAGATGTGATCTTGCTGCAGTGCTTGTTCTGGGATTGTTTTTTTTCCGGTTCTCCAAAGACTCTGGTGTAAAGCTGAGGCTGGAATAAACACTCCAGGTAGACTTGTGTGCAAATACCTTCCCTGAAGCTCTGTCCTGCCATGGCACGTCACACTACCCAAATGCCACTATCTCACAGCTTTGCATACACACGTTTCAATACTTTAAAAAACGGTTCTAGATTTTTTACTTCAAGTAAGTACATAATTATGCTATGTGCACTACACATGTGGCCTGTTCTAGTTGATTGAGATAGTTTCTTATATTACCTTTTTAGCGTTTGTATTGAACATTGTGTTGTGCCTTTCTTCCTGCTCGCTTTTCTTGCTCAGTCTCCCGAGGATTGCCATCTATTGTGGCGCTATGCACGCGCCCACAAGACGCTCAGCGATCTTGCGAAGGCAGCAGGCGATACAGAGGAGCAGAAGCGACTAATCTATGCAGGTGAGAGCGTGCATGCGAGCGAGAGAGACAGACAGACAGACAGGGAGAGAGAGTGACTGTTACGGTCTCCATTACGGGGATGTGTTGTGACGAATGTGCCATTGGTTTAGGAGTTGTTATGCTCATAATCTTCATTACTTGGTGTCGGTAACTCTGCATAGCAACCCAGATGTATTCGTTTGATGTTGGTCTAATTTTGCAAACTCTCGAATTATCTCATGCAGGTGTTGATCTTGGAAAGCGTGCACTGGCGGTAGACGACAAGCGATGGCAGGCACATCAATGGTGGGTGCTATTTCAAACCTCTTTTTGTTGTTGCCTTTGCTCACGGTATTATATGAGAAAAGTCATATTGCCGTAATAATCCTGAATGTGAACTACTTTGTAGTGCGTATACTCCTGACCACGCCAATGTACAGCTGTAGTCATTGAAATCTAGGAAGAAATGTGTACTACTAATACATGGCCTAAGGCGCTGGCCTTGCAGCCGTGTGTGTGTTTGTGTGTGTATGTGTGTGTGTGTGTGTGTGTGCGCATGTGGTGCATGTGGTGCACAACACATTTATTACGAACCCCCTTTAATCCTTTGAGGCCCATAGTACGGATATATCCGTACCAGTGTACAGTGCATACTTTTCAAAGCGCAACCTGGCGTAACTCGGCCGTCCCTTGACCAAATCGGACAATCGAAAGGGCTATCGACATTAGAATTGTCTCAGCTATCGGCTCGAAAAAACCCGAAAGCGATCCGAGTTCGGAGAGCGGGGATATGAGACTCGAACTAAATTCGCTCAGCAGAGTCAACTCGAGCGCGTGCATTTTGAACTCGTTTTTATGGGTTTTCCCTGACTCGCGGCCCACGCAGCTACAGATAGTTCACATCATCCCAAAAGGCATGTTTCTCAGCTCTCCAGTAAAAAAAATTGAGAGAATTTGAGTTGGGCGCTCGCAATGCTGGCTTTGGAGCGCCGTATCTCGCTGTGGCGCTGGTTCTGTGGATCGAGTGATGTATTGCTGGCTATCGCTGTGTTCCTCTGGCCAAGAGCTTTCCAGAAAGCCCAAGATCACCAAAATCGGCCAAAGGACACCAAAGTTACGACCAGATAAGTACCCGGGCTCGCGTATGCAGTGCATTTCTTGAAATAATTGTGGGCCCTAAAGGGTTAAAAAAAAAAGCAGGCAACAATAGCAAGGTAACCGAAACGGCTGTAGCTGCTGTCCTTTCGCCACACAAAACATCACGGAGCTGATTGGAGCATACGGTAAACAAAGAAATGAAGAGAGGATTGCATGTCACCAGAACCACATCTTCAGGCGTGTTGCAAGTGCTTTAGTGTACACGTCATTACTGCGTGGCCCTATGCTCTGTACACGTCATTACTGCGTGGCCCTATGCTCTGTACACGTCATTACTGCGTGGCCCTATGCTCTGTACACGTCATTACTGCGTGGCCCTATGCTCTGTACACATCATTACTGCGTGGCCCTATGCTCTGTACACATCATTACTGCGTGGCCCTATGCTCTGTACACGTCATTACTGCGTGGCCCTATGCTCTGTACACGTCATTACTGCGTGGCCCTATGCTCTGTACACGTCATTACTGCGTAGCCCTATGCTCTGTAGACGTCATTACTGCGTGGCCCTATGCTCTGTACACGTCATTACTGCGTGGCCCTATGCTCTGTACACGTCATTACTGCGTGGCCCTATGCTCTGTACACGTCATTACTGCGTAGCCCTATGCTCTGTACACGTCCTTACTGCGTGGCCCTATGCTCTGTACACGTCATTACTGCGTGGCCCTATGCTCTGTACACGTCATTACTGCGTGGCCCTATGCTCTGTACACGTCATTACTGCGTGGCCCTATGTTCTGTACACGTCATTACTGCGTGGCCCTATGCTCTGTACACGTCATTACTGCGTGGCCCTATGCTCTGTACACGTCATTACTGCTTGGCCCTATGTTCTGTACACGTCATTACTGCGTGGCCCTATGCTCTGTACACGTCATTACTGCGCGGCCCTATGCTCTGTACACGTCATTACTGCGTGGCCCTATGCTCTGTACATGTCATTACTGCGTGGCCCTATGCTCTGTACACGTCATTACTGCGTGGCCCTATGCTCTGTACACGTCATTACTGCGTGGCCCTATGCTCTGTACACGTCATTACTGCGCGGCCCTATGCTCTGTACACGTCATTACTGCGTGGCCCTATGCTCTGTACACATCATTACTGCGTGGCCCTATGCTCTGTACACGTCATTACTGCGTAGCCCTATGCTCTGTACACGTCATTACTGCGTGGCCCTATGCTCTGTACACGTCATTACTGCGTGGCCCTATGCTCTGTACACGTCATTACTGCGTGGCCCTATGTTCCGACTAAGCATGACTGTACTATTCATTGTGGGGAAGGGTTTGTAACTTCGTATGTATGCTCCTTCATGTGTGAGGAGCATCTCAGCCATGCGTGATGCCCTTGTGTTGCCTGTTTGCGGTGCAGGTATGCCATTCTGGTGGGGCTCACCAGCGCCTTTGAAAGCACGCAGGCGAAAATAGCCAATGGCAAGATCTTCAAGGTATGTGTTCTTGTTCACTTGTTCACCTAGTATACCGTATTTCCCCGAACATGTCAAACCTCTTTGTACTAAACTGCAGGGCCAACAAAGGGGGTGCGACTTACAACCGAGCATCACTCACTACGGAAGTGGATCATATTGAACTGATTTGACAGACCTGAAAATGGGGACGTGACTTACAATCGAGTGCGACTTGCAATCGGGGACGTACGGTCCCTGTATATCCAGGAGATGTGCTCATGCTGCTTGAACCTGAGAAGTACTCATACATGTAGAACCAGGCAAAGATATCCAATGCTCTCAGTGACCCAGACTGCCTGGTCTGTGTGCGACCCTATTTCTTTGCCGCCGAAGGTGTGGAATGTGCAGGGATCAGTCACCATGGTTTCAGAAACCAGCTGCGGTCATAGACCACATGCGTCTGATCCTGGGGGTGGGCACTGAAACCTGGGTCTACCTGTGTGTAGTTTACATACTAAGTACGTCTTCCAGAGTGATCGTAAGCACTGTTCTGATTTGAATCATGTGAACCTGAACTTGCCATGTTTGCTCTCTGACTAATGCGTGAGCTGTTGTTATTGTTCTCCTTTGCACATTGTGTTGTATGTTATCACGGTTGTGTTGTGCAGGAGCACGTGGACAGAGCAATCGAGCTGAATTCTAGTGACTACTCGCTGTACCACCTGTTGGCCCAGTGGTGTTATGCTGTAAGTCATGGGCTGCGTGTTCGATAGACGCTTGTCTTTGTGCTACCCTGCACGAAGACATAGGCATGCAGAGGAATGCAATTACGGTGGAACTACGGTCTAGCAGACCTCCAGGGGACATACCTATCTGTGCTTTGTCGCCGAGGACGTACTGTGTGTCCGAGGTTCAATAGGGAGGTTTAGTCCCACGTAACGGATACGGACGGGTGTCCTTGTCGATTGGACCAGACAGCATCCAGCCAAATCGGGTCTTGACCGCCGTTGGGCCAACTTCTCCCTGACGCACTTCGCTGGTGACGAATGTCCAGTAGAGGTCGAGACCAATCAGTATGTCCACCTCTAGTTCACGACCATCGGCCATGGGGTCAGCAAGCTCCAAGTCCCGGATGTGCGGTGCGGTGACTTGCGACTTCGTGTCTTGCTGCTGCAATGGTGTGGTGACGACTGGCCTCACCATCAGATTGACTGGTACCGCATCGCCATCATCCGTCTTCAGATTGACCTTCACGATGTTGATGTCATGGTCAATAACTTCCTTGCCCCCAAAGGAACAGATTGTTGCAGCCGTTGTGCCGACAGTCTGCAGTTTCATTCTGCTCCTCGTCTTCTCGGTGATGAACGACTGCTGACTGCCCGTGTCGAACATCAGGCGGACACTAGTGGTCGTGTGGTTGTCAGGATTCACGGCTGTCGCTGTAGCAGTTTGCAATAGGATCGGTTCATCCGCAACCGTGACGCAAACATTGGCCGCCTTCTTCACTGGCGTCGCCGGCTTGCTCTCGTTGCAGATGCTGGCGTGGTGCTTTCCGTTGCATCGGTAGCATTTGGCGCTTGAGTGCCAATCCCGCACCATGTGCCCTTTTCGTAGGCAGACGTAGCACCGTCCAGACTTCCTTAGGATGGCACGCCACGCGGACGCATCGGTGACGACTGTGCACCCTGTTGATGGATGGCCTTGACCGCAATATGAGCACGACGGCTGTGTGTTGGCCATCAATGCCGTTTCCGTTGGCATCTCTCGTTTCATCACCGCACGCTTCGGCGTGTTGCCATTGCCTGTGCCAGTTGCATGAGCCGCTCTCTCCCGAGCTTCCAGCTCGTCACTGAAGACATCTAGCAACTTGTCCAGCTTCCACTCTTCACCTTTGACATCCCGGCTAATGGCCAGAGCCATCTCCTGCGGCAGTTTGGCCATGAGGCCGGACGACAAGAGGCTGCCATACGAGTCAGGTGAGACACCCAAGTCCCTCAAGCTGCCTATCTGGCCCTCCACGTTGTCGTACAAGCTGCGGAGACTGCACAGGTCATCACAGTCTCTAACTGACCGCAGATTCGATAGAATATCCATGTGGCGATTAATCAGCAGCTGTTTATTGCCGAAGCGATGCTGAAGCTTCTCAATGGCGGTGGTGTAGTTCGCCGAAGAGGTCGCCAGCATATCGATGGCTCTGGCTGCAGGACCTTCCACCAGCGATCTCAAGTTGGTAAACTTGTCGATGGCTGATATCTTCAGGTTGTTGTGGACCGATGTTGATTATGTGTCCCAGAATGTGGTCCACTCTGCTATGTCCCCACTGAAGGTCTTCAGTTGCAACTTTGGCAGCTGCAGATTGAAGGCAACTGGCTCACTACTGCTGGTGCTGGCTTCATCAGTCACTGTGGCTGGTGCAGGACTTAGTGCAGCCACATTCGGTTCAGGTTCAGGTGCCTGTGCAGGGCTGGCACTACGTTGTTGCAGTACAATACTAGCATCAAGACCTGGTCTTGATTCATGCCTGTCAGCTGGCAACTGCAACTGTACCTCTAGCTGTGGAGTGGCATAACCCTCTGGCGTTGTCATTGATCTGTGACTGCTATCTGATTCTTGCTGACGTGCAGCAACGTAGTCAGGACTAGCAGTTACAGCTTGTGCAAATGTGCGTGACCTGGTGGTGGTACTGCTAGCGCTGGGTGTGGACGCCAACACAGGACTCATCACAACGGAAGCAGGTGCTGCTCTACTACGACTACCACTAGAATTATGCGCTTCTTCTACCTCCACAGCTCTCAACTTCGCAATGCACAACAAAATCTCAGACTGGAGGCTATCAGCATCTTCAATCTCCTTCTCAATCTCATCCTCCTCACCCATTCCGTTCAAAATCACATCATCAAGCTCCCTCAAACGGGTTACCTTCTCCTCCAAAGACATCCTGACGTGCTGTGTCTCCACAAAGTCCAAGGTGTCACCAGCGAGGAGTTCTGCACCTCGTTTGAGCAGACGCGTGGTGGCTCCTCTCTGCCCACCACGTATTCTTTTCTCCTTTCGGAGATCGTTGGCTACAGCGCCGGTGTCCCGGCCACCGTTCGTACTATCATCCATAATGGGATGTCAACTAGAATAGAGCGCTCTGCCGGCCGGACAGAATTTTGCTCTTCAAGAGTTCAAGGTTCAATTCGTTACATAGGCTGATTCACCTATCCGGCTCGAAGGACCATGTTCTTACTTCAATAATCAGCAAGAGGTTCGGTTCATATCGTTAGAATATTACTTGAACTACGTTCTTTGCTCACCATGATCACAGCTGTTACTTCTTCTACAAAGCAATCTAACACTAACTTAGGACTAGCTTGACTGATAACAAGAGCTAGAGAGAGGAAGCGAAAAGACTCAAATGCAAATGTTACAGATCACTACGCACGCTCAGCGCTGTGCTGTGCTGGAGTCTACTGCTAAAACACCACCATGCATGGCATACGTAAAACAAAGGCAATGAAATATGAGCTATGCTAGACAGAGAGGTGTACTACATTCATAGGACTTTGGTTCGGCCTATGCGCAACACATGCGTTCAATGGTGACATCAATACAGAGACCGCAATCTCGCACAACGGGAATGTGGGTGATACACGTAAAGTTCATGCAATGGACCCACGTTTGCAATGTTGTGTTTAGTCACACGGAACAAACAAGAGCATGAAGCGAAAGGCCCAAACCTGGTCAAAGACGAAGCTTAGAAGCTCATCGAATATTTTGATTTCGTGCTTCGGAAACTTCTTCAGCTGAGCACCCTTACAGCTCGCACAATGCGCTCCATTCTGATTTTCACCCACGTTCTGGCGTAACGTGGGTGAGCCTCCATACACGGTATGTCGTGAATCAGAAAACGTCTGTACGCGGGTCACTGATTATCACGTGGTACACACACGTAAAGTACCGACGGATTATGTGGGACTAAACCTCCCTAGTGATTGCTACATATATAGTAGAATGCAGGGTCATCATTGCATTATATCCCTGATACAGTATGTTATATCAACTCATGAATTATGTCTGTTATGTCCAGGGTAGATTATACACTCCCGCTCAATGAAATCCGATCGAGTCACTCAAGTACACGCCGGGCGTTGCGCAGCCCTAGACCTGAAAACACTGGCCTGCGGCATGGCGCAAGGCGCAAACTTGACTCCCGCTATTCGGATTTTATTTAGCAGCACTGTACTTGAGTTCTCTGTAAATGTATGATTTGTACTCAACATTGTGGCCAGAGACTGCACATTATGCAAAGAAAGTTCGTCTTTATTGATGACTGGCTTTTGTTCACATTATTGGAATGTATTTGGGAAAGGGAGATACGTTTCTCCTCGCCAGAAAATGCAGATAATGTCTTGGAACATTCCGAAATGAATTCGAGCTGACAGCTGAGTTCCGCATATTGCCGCATCACAGCATCAAGTGCCATCTTTTTCACCCATCTTTTTGGCCTAGTCTTAAGACGGCGTGGCTATCATCATTTTCTTGGCTTGCAGGTGGCTGGCTTGACGTGGATCGAACGCAACGCAGCCAAGATGTTGTATGGCGAGCCGCCGAAGTCAAGCTATGATGAAGCGTTGTCCAACTTTCGTGAAGTAAGTGATAAGTTACGTTCGTATGCTGTGGCAAGGCAGTAAAGTTGTTGTGCTTGTCTTCTGGTGTTGATCTCGCCATACCTGGTCATCACCTGTGTGTGCGTGCGTGTGTGTACGTACGTTAGGAATCCAAGAATGGATGTCACTGCAGTTATCTGAATTTCTCTCTCTCTCTCTCTCTCTCTCTCTCCCTCTCCCTCTCTCTCTCTCCCTCTCTCTCTCTCTCTCTCTCTCTCTCTCTCTCTCTCTCTCTCTCTCTCTCTCTCTCTCTCTCTCTCTCTCTCTCTCTCTCTCTCTTTCTCTAATTAGGCTGAGCGACTTTACACAGGCAAATGGAAAAACAACAAACTGATGATTGCAAAGGTAAGACTACTTTTGCCTTTCCTATTTTCTCTCTGAATATATACTTTTGCCTACTTTTCTTCTTGCTTTGCTATTACACGAACAGGTGCACTGTGTGTGAACAGGTGCACTGTGTGTGAACAGGTGCACTGTGTGTGAACAGGTGCACTGTGTGTGAACAGGTGCACTGTGTGTGAACAGGTGCACTGTGTGTGAACAGGTGCACTGTGTGTGAACAGGTGCACTGTGTGTGAACAGGTGCACTGTGTGTGAACAGGTGCACTGTGTGTGAACAGGTGCACTGTGTGTGAACAGGTGCACTGTGTGTGAACAGGTGCACTGTGTGTGAACAGGTGCACTGTGTGTGAACAGGTGCACTGTGTGTGAACAGGTGCACTGTGTGTGAACAGGTGCACTGTGTGTGAACAGGTGCACTGTGTGTGAACAGGTGCACTGTGTGTGAACAGGTGCACTGTGTGTGAACAGGTGCACTGTGTGTGAACAGGTGCACTGTTTTGTAGATAGGTGTAGACGTACGTGAGCCTCCAAATTAATGTCAAAGGACAGCAGCAGCCTGCTTCATTGTATTTGAGCTCGAGGTAGCATAAGTAGGACGTGGTTGCGTTGGGGTCTGCCATCCCTAGGACTCTGGGCTTTGACAGACTCAGAAAGCAACCACAAATGAGCATGGTGTTTGGTACATGTGTTCAGATGCAGAACAGTTCTACCAACATATAGCTACCACGTTGCCGACATTCCACTAGTGTGTCCACATTTCTCATTCTCATAGTTTTGTTGTGCTACTTCAAGTACAGTGTAGTCAATGTAGTAACAAAGTCAAAAGAATTTGCTGTCTTGTAGGAGTATTTTCTTTTTCTTCTTTTTTTAATTGGCAGAGGAAGTTGCCCACTAATGGCTAGCTGCTTGGTCCATATGTATCACTATCTGCTGTTTGTTTGTTTGCTTGTTTGTTGTTGTTGTTGTTGTTGTTGTTGTTGTTGTTGTTGTTGTTGTTGTTGTTGTTGTTCTTCTTGTTCTTGTTCTTGTTCTTGTTCTTGTTCTTGTTCTTGTTCTTGTTCTTGTAATGTTGTTGTTGTTCTTGTAATAATGGTGTTGTTGCTGCTCCTGTTGTGCTCTTTTTTTTCCCAGTGTTTCTATGGCATGAGTAATTATGCTGAGACACGCCAATGGCTAGAGGAAGCCAAGGAGACACCCATTGTCACTGAAGAGGTCAGTTCTGTTCCTCACTATGGCTGTTGATCTTATAGGTCACACAATAATTATCAAAGAAGAAAACACAAGGAAGCGAGTTATGAAGCAACTGTCCACGACTGTAACACGATAATAAGCAGTCAGAAAGTGCGATAGCAGGGCACAACACTGACAGGCTACTAGGTCTCAGATCGTTGAATGTCTCAGTAGCCCGTCAGTTTTGTGCCCTGTTATCGCACTTTCTGACTGCTTATTATCTTGTTACAGTCGTGGATAGTTGCTTCATAACTCGTATCCTTGTGTTTTCTTCTTCTTTTTTACATGTTTTACTGGCTCATTATCCGAGTTAACCCTTTCCCATCCGACCAAAATTCCCCAGCAGTCCCAAATGCAATAATTCTCACCTTATTCTGAGAATATCTTCGGTTCTAATCAACCAATTTTCACAATCTTGGGCATTCTGGAAAGCTCTCCAAGAGCTGCGTACATTGAGCTCAAACAGGACACTACCGAGATCACATATCCAGCGCAAGGGAGCTTCAAATACACCCCATCGCTGGATATACGAGGAAATTCTTTCCTCGCAAGCCATTTCTCGCTCCTTCATCGTAAACATTCCAAATTGTTTGCTTGAGTTTCTTTTCATGCTGCCCATGCACTCAAAGCATGCCAAAGTGACTCAGCATGTCAGGAGAGGGGAAATTCCCCGCTCAAGGTCAGTCACTCGGAAAGAAATTCGACTTTTGCCGTGGCTGAAATGTCGAGCGTAATATCTTTGGAATGCGACACCTCAGCCCTTCACCGATTGATGCAATGGAACGCTGAGTCCTTCGGCTTCTTCCTAGATACTTAGTTGTTTTAATTCCGTCGCGAATGGATCGAGTTGCAAATGTTTTAGTGTATGCATGTCCATCGATCTCTAGAGATCGATTCAAGTACGCACAGATGGTAAAGGGTTAAATAATAATTATCACGATGATTTTCTCCATCTCCGCACAGCTCACTGGTATGACCTTGTTAGGCCTCATGACTGGCCCAACCGATCGCAATCAGGTCTGGTGAAAAAGCAAAGCATTTTTAAATCTGCTCAAAGCGCCAAAAGTCAGAATCCTCTAACTGCAAGAAACACAACGAGCTTTGCACTTGGGCAGTTACCTTTGATGCTAATAGGCGATTCACACGACGCGCAAACTCACGTGTACTGCGCTGTATCCGTAGAGATATACTCGTGTGACCAAAACGCGAGTAAAATCTTTTTTCTCTTGCGTGTGAGCCATGTGCCCACGTTTCTGCTTTGCGCGTGTGTAAAAACCAGTGAAAGTACTCGAGTATGGTACTCGAGTTACTTGAGTATGCTCGAGTACACAGACGCATGCACGGTTCTGGTGTTCGTGTGAATCCGATGGGCTGCTTATCCACTTGTACACAAACGTGTTATTGTGCCTTTTACACGTTGTGCAAATCGCCTATTACCGGAAAGAGTGCTCAATGAAGGCGAGTGGTCATAAATCTCCATGACGTTTAACATTTTGTATCTGTTTCATGTGCAAAATTGCCGTGTCACTACTTGGACAGGCTGATTGAGACCATATAAATGTAGACAGTGTATATTGCAGTTTAAAAACGTACACAGACACAGCAAGAGCATACTCGCAGATCAATGGCTCCGTCTCCCCGTCCCTCATTGTGTATTCAAGCACTGGTTGATGTGCGGCTGAGGCTAGCCCATCGATTTGTGCTTTTGGTAAACATTACAAACTAGTGGTGCGCCTTTGGCAATGTTTGAAGAGCTGTTGATTGCTTTCTGCGGGAGAGCTCTGTCAATTGGGAAGTCAGCAAGAAACATGGGAGCTCTACTATGTGGTGAGAAATCAATAATGGATAAACACTTCCCCAAGATATGTTACAGTTAGGCAAGTGGGTCTTCTGTACTTGGTAGTGGGCACATTGTTATGATTCAATTATGATACAGCGTATCAGGGGCACATAGCAAAGAGTGTGCACCTCAACGACCACTCATGGCGGACAATTTTCATCATCCGTCTTTCTTGGCCATATGGCTCACTGTTTTTTGTTTACTCGAAGCCACAAACCCAAGAACAGATACGCATGGCGCAGAGGCTTTTGCTGAGAAGAGGGATTGCAGAAAGCAGAGAGCAACCAACGTCCCGGATATAAGTATACACGTAAATACTCTTCTGGGGCCCACAGTTGGTTTATGTGAGTGGTTTTCATGATGATGCCAGTGGTCCTAGTATGGTTTGACCATCTCGTGTTCACTCCCGAATGCTGAAGCAGGGGCATAGATGCCAGGCTGGCTGATCATGCCGTACCAGGACTGCTTTTCACTCTCAACCAGCCAGTGTGACTGTCGTGGTAGCAAGGAAGCCGTAGTAGGGTGTGGACATGTATCAATTATTCGAAAGGCATGCCTTTGCACTGTACTGGTCGATCCATATTCAGTTGGCCAGACCCCAGAGCTGTCAGTATTACGCTCTTGTTCGGAATGTGGAGCAGTGGTGTTGTGTTGGTGGAACTAAAGAATGGCAGTGGGTGTTTGTTGTGTCACCTGCTTTCCCATCGGACTCTTTCCCTTTGACATCAGCAGAACACTCCCCCTATACATCGGGGTGTTGCTCGATTAGTGTTCTTGTGTGGGTGGTGTGAGTTGTGGGTTGGTATTACGGCTTGCATGGCTTGCACGGCTGCCGTTCACAGTTTTCCTACTCCTACACATGCACACAGGTGAGGAGAGTGCCTAAACCTGGGGAGCTTGGGCCTGCTAAGTCATAAACAACACGCCGCTTGGAGGAAGGCTTGTTGACTAAATGGCCTGTTTAAACATGATGTTGTGCTTGTGGAATTGCGAGAGAGTTTTTCATGTTTTTCGTGACGGGGAGCCACCACATTTCATGTCCAGCCTGATCACTTCACCCTGCTTACCTCGATTAGGCTGATCTTGGACACGTGTCTCTTGCCTCTTCGCTTCTGCCCGTTGCTGACAGGATCGGACGAGCCAGGTGGAAATCGAGGAACTGCTGCTGAAGGTGTGATGGACACAGACGTGTATTTTCAGACTGCGCCAAGACCAATGGAAGATGTAAATTTAACACGGCGTCAGAGCGTGAGGTGCCTGGAGACAATGGTACCATGTTGTGTATGTTGACAACATACAATAATTGTATTTACTTCAAGTATGGTACACCCTACCTCAACTGACTCTACTGATAGTCTCGAAATCTTCGTTGATAGACCTGGAGAACTTGCTCTGGCATATGTGTGTCACAGTAGTGTATTTTGCTATACAGCCCCGAGCACACAACAGCCCCGAGCACACAACATACCGAGGATACATTTACGTAGAAGAAGAAGAAGAAGAAGAAGAAGAAGAAGAAGAAGAAGAAGAAGAAGAGAGGGTATATTCATAGATTTTGTTTTTCAATTGATGCACTCGCTCCTGACCTGTTGCACGTAGATGTGGGGACCTTACCGACTTGAGTCTGATCCGATTTGAACGCTCCTAGCGTACCTTGCTGTCGAAAGTACCCAGTCCCTTACGTGTGTGAGCCTGATTTTGCTTTCCGCCCCTGCTGCTGGGTAAGCCATGCAATTTGTTTGCTGCATAATGTGTACATTGGAACTTCACCCGTTTTGCCGCTATCGCTAGGCGTCACCCTGGCATGTACGATGTGCAAGTGTGCCACTTCACTGTGACGTGTTCTCACCGAGTTTGTCCGACCAACGGCTTGAACTTCGATTTTTTAAAGTTTCTGTATTTCCCAATTCCTGTACCACTGTCGATTGTTGAGTTTAAGTGGATTTTACCAGCTCTTTTATTAATACATACCCTATTACTTACTTTCTTAGGAACATGCATTGTGGAGCGGGCTGTCTGGTACAGTCTTGCATCACTGGAGATGTACTGGGTGTTCTGTGGTGCGTCTATTGGCAGGTTGTCGAGAGAACATGTGTGTGTGTGTGTGTGTGTGTGTGTGTGTGTGTGTGTGTGTGTGTGTGTGTATGTGCGCGTGTGCGTGTGTGTGTGTGTGTGTGTGTGTGTGTGTGTGATATGTCCTTCTAGTGTTGGCATGTTGTAAATGTAAAGTGCTGTCGTGATTACCGGTACGCGGGTCTGACCAAGCAAATCGGGATCTGTCCAGTGATGGTGTTCTTCATCTTTCTATCTCTCTGCTTTAAAAACAATCTAAACCGGGTAGAAGTACTACATGTACCGGGTACTCTGACAATCCCGAGGAGGCATGTGTGGCTTACCCACCTCTGTTGGGCTGTCGAAGATTAGACACTGGTAGGATTGCAGGGTTTGGTGGAGGTCACACTCGTCTTTGCTGTCTTTCCAGCGTCCCTTTGATGCGATGAAGTTGTGTGTAGAGCCTATTTGAGAATCCTTGTTGAGTGCACACAATGCCCGGTCCTATAATTTGATGGTACGTGGTGCTGAAAACTGTAATCAACATCATCTTTGCTGCATTTCGTCACAGTTTGAAGAGCGAGACAAGCATTGTGCAGTGGTCCCTTTTTAATCCGGCGCCAGGCATTTGTGCTAAGGAAATTCTGCTGGATTAGGGAGGCCGGTGCTGGATTAGAACATCTGACTCACTGCTGCAATGTGCATGAAGAGGACATTTTCGTTGGTGAACATTATGCTGGTTTATACTTTATAATTATAGCGGGTGCCGGTTGATATTGATAAAGTGCTGAGGGACGATTGTACGGACCAGTGCGGTGGTATGCTC
The DNA here is from genome assembly GCF_964019385.1 of Sycon ciliatum. NCBI lineage: Eukaryota > Metazoa > Porifera > Calcarea > Leucosolenida > Sycettidae > Sycon > Sycon ciliatum. The sequence goes on from NC_088643.1 coordinate 24,566,020, forward strand.
AACCGTCTAATTGCTGCCGTACAGATTTGTGTGCTTTGGCCAATGTGGCAATGAAAGATAAGGGGGGGGGGGGGGGGGGGCATTATTAGCTGAGGCCATGTAAGTCGGTAATTATCATTGTTGGAGAGGATATTCTTGGATAACCACACGTGGATTGCCGGATTAGCGTATGACGTCCCCTTTCGCTCGTCTATTTTTGGCTCCGTATCCTTACTTGCCGCCATGATCACTTCCTATCATCAACACGTTCTTCATGTTTGTGTTCATTGCTTGCGACTGGTGCACCTACATGTATACTGAATGTGGGTCTGTGTGTGGTACGATCATCAGACATCAGGAGTGCTCGAGCTCGCTGGGAGAGTACTCCTCTTGGTAGTCACAGGCTTACACAATCATACGACTTGTATTCTGGATTCCACATTACCTTCCTGTTTCTGATAACTAAGATACTTATGGGCTTTTGTATGGCCTCGGGCATGCATCGCAGTCATATTAGACTGTTTACCGGGCAAAATAAATTAGCCTAATGAAGTCTGAAGACGGCCTCACTTGGACACCCGGCCTCAGAAAGCTGTGGGATGCAACACTTGGTGGTCTCTGTTTTGGTCAGGTTCAGGGCAGCTGAGAGCAGCGGGCGGACCATTCTGCACGGTGGCATTTGTCTCAATTAGTTAGTTTAGTTGCTCAGGATGAGTTTGTCTCAAGTAGTCTAGTACAGTGTACAGTGTAGTACTGTATGCTGTCTGACACAGCCATTCACTTCCAGCTAGCTAGTTCAGTGGGTAGTGCAAGAGTCTGAGTACATCAGTCATGTACATGTATATCAAAATAATCAATGCTTATGTTTCTAACAACGCACTCGTCCTACACTGTGTTACTGAGTGCAACGACTAATGAGGAAGGAGTTCTGGCAGTTATCTGAGTTCTGGCAGTTATCACTGACTATCACTGACTATGCTAGTAGTAGTCAGCGTAGAGCCTCTTGTCTTGACAACTCGATCTTGAAGCCGCGAAGTAGTTTTCAGAACAGAATGGTGCATATCAACAGAAAAGGGTGATTTGTACATAAAAGTCATTGATGACGTGACGGTTTCTAGAAGAAGCACATTTTGTACTCAGTATTGTACAATACAAAGTAGATGTGTGTGTGTGTGTGTGTGTGTGTGTGTGCGTGCGTGCGTGCGTGTGTGTGTTTTTACTACAAAGCACTGGCCAGCAACATAAAAAGGGGAGGTAGACAAAATTGGACAAGCGAACATTGACAACACAGAGGAGCCTGGCATGCGTGCCGATGAGGTAGGTCAACCTCCCCCGACCTAGTGGTCTCGGGTTCATCAGTTGGTCTACGCATCAGGAAGGGGAAATGGACAGAGAACTGGAGAATGAGCATGAGGAGCTTCCCAGGAGAGGAAGAGTGAGAGTGAGAGAGAGAGAGAGAGAGAGAGAGAGAGAGAGTGAGAGAGAGAGAGAGAGAGAGAGAGAGAGTGAGAGAGAGAGAGAGAGAGAGAGAGAGAGAGAGAGAGAGAGAGAGAGAGAGAGAGAGAGAGAGAGAGAGAGAGAGAGAGAGAGAGAGAGAGAAACGGAAAATGATAATAATAGAGACAACCGGTTATTCTCAGTGCTGGTGGACGTCAGTGGCCCATAGCCAATTCGTCTGGCGGAGGTGATGGTAGGCCTTGGTCTTGAATGTCGGTAATTTCTTGAGAGTTGGACGATCGGCGAGGATTGGGGCAGGCAGTGTGTTCCAGCTCTCCAGGACAAAGTATGGGAAGGAGCGGCGGATGAACTCTGGACTGGAGGCTGGCAGAGGAGTTGTGAGTTGAAAAGAGTGGCCACCGAGGGACTGGCGGTGCCGGCGCGTCCGGGGTGCAGCGTTGAAGTGTGTGTGTGTGTGTGTGTGTGTGCGTGTGTGTGTGTGTGTGTGTGTGTGTGTGTGTGTGTGTGTGTGTGTGCGCGCGTGTGTTTGGGTGAGGAGGAAGTGAGGAAAGAGATGAAGGGAATCCAGCGTGATACTTGGTCGTTGAAGCTATTTTTGAGACATTCCAGCTCTACACCCGATGTTAACAAGAGTGCACGGGTTATGGGTTATGGACTCTTCATATCACTAATCTGTCACAGCACAAGACAAGGGTTGCTGTTCCTTCTTCTTTCGAATTGTAGGGGTATAGCGCTAGCAATCTACATGTACATGTATGAAGGATATTCTCACTTCAACTGACTTGTCCATAGCAATTAATGAATGACTTCAATGTGAAAATTGCGACTAGTGACTTCAAGTTCAAGTGTGACAATGAAATGCTGTCATGCTAATGTGCGTGGCTGTAAAGTTCAGAGCATGCACAGCTCTTGCCCTGGACAAATGCACAGTCCTTTGTAGCTCGCCTGGCCCTAACTAAGGCCTATATTAGAATAGGCCTAACTTAGCCTAATAAGCATCTCCGCAGAATAGTCTTCTCAAGGCCAAGGATGATGGTCGCAAGATGGCCTGCCAAGGATGATGGTCGCAAGATGGCCTGCCATGGATGATGGATATGCCAGTACAATCATGTACATGTACTCAGTACCCAGATGTACATCTACAATGTAGCCTACTATTGTAGGTAAAAATAACTTTCAGAAAAGGCTTGCTGGATCCTAAGGATGAGTGTACTGTACCTGTCATGGCAGATGAACTTTTCGAGAGGGTGTGAAGTGGGTCCTTTGTATGACAGGGTCACCGGCATTGATGCCCTGTCTTGTTTTGGCACGTCTACGACAGTACTCAGTAGTAACAACTCTCAACACAACAACAGGGACTGGTGTCTGGTGAAAGGCTGAATCCAGTTTCAGATTTCAACCCACCCATTGCCGCAGATCAGTTTCACTGCTTCACCTGTCGCATGGACCTTCTCTCCCGTTCCAGCTCCTCAGTATCGGACCAACTAACTACTTCAAAGACATGGACATGGACATGTACACGCAATCAACGTCCAGGACGTCTAGATTATGAATTGAAGGCTGCAGCTAGAATAGCGGGGTATCGAGACTGGCGGTGTCTAATAATGAAGATAAACTGATAGCGCTCTCTTGGAATGCAATGTTAGTGGAATTGTAGGTGAGACACGAGCGAGTGGCACTTTATCACCAGTGATCACGGCCTCATACTCATAGACACACACGTATCAGCTGGCGGTAGGTAAAAGCATCTAGAACACATGGTGAGAAGGGCGGATGGGCGGATCATAGATGATGGTGAAATATGACCCTAAGACAAGTGACAGTGTCTGCACCTACTGGAGCATGACAATGTAGCTACAGTACCAGCCGGTCCAGTGTCCCTCTTTTCGGTGTGTAGACTCTTATGCTTGACACAGGCAGGCAAAAAAACAAAAAAGTACCTGCCCCCAGGCCCCCCACCCTATGCGATCATGTCATTGCGATAATTATGCCAGCTGGTGTATGGCAGATGCACAGTCCAGTGGCGTAACCATGGTGACCATCGACACCTACACTCACTCTTTGGAATTCCCTTCCCAGTGATATTCGCCTCCACAGTGCGGCTTTTGCCTTTAAACTGGCTCTGAACAGAATTATTGTAATTTGTAACCAGTGTTAATTAATCGCGCTCCTTCCTTGCTCGGTATCCCTACACATTACTGCATGTTTTCTCTGTGTGTTCTTCACTGCATGCTTACACATACACACACCCATTTGAATTATATACATACTTTATGCTTTGGAATTATGATTCTTTTTAATATTTCCTTCTCTCATAATATTATATTCGTTCTTAGCAGGAACCGGCGGTTTTCCTCTGGTGAGAAGGTAGAATTGCCTGTGCTCTAAACGAATTCAAATAAAAGAAACAACAACAACAACAACAACAACAACAACAACAACAACAACAACAACAACAACAACAACAACAACAACAACAACAACAACAACAACAACAACAACAACAACAACAACAACAACAACAACAACAACAACACTGTACAGTAGCTACATGTACATGTAGTACCCTGGCCTAGCCCAGGCTATGACTTGATTAGCAGCAGCATTGCCATTGGGCCTCACTGCCTCACTGCCTCACTGGGCGATCTGGCAATCAGTCTACTCCACAGTGGAGATGGTATTCGTGGAAGGACGTTCAACAGTCAACTAAAGTGGAAGGACGTTTGTAGATGTGCATGAATCGTCGAAAGCAGATACATACATGTACATAGAGACTACCGGAGGTACTTTAGAGAGTTTGCGAGAAAAAAACATTCATTCACGGAACAATACAGACAGGTCAGTGCATTCCACCACCGTGTTAGTGGTGGAATGGCCAAGGAGACGTTTTCATTTCTTGTTGGCTGAGTTTTACGAAATAAACAAGAAATGTTGTTCTTTTCGAACGAACAGGTCTGGGACCGAGGTCCAACAGTTTTGGGCGTACTGGTACGCCGCAGTCCCTCATCTTTTGTTTTCTTGCTTTGCAAGCTGGTTGCCTTTTTCTGGACTCCCTTGATTTCGTCAGTCGTAGATCTACCTGCCTTTCCGTTATGCCTCCAAGGAAATCCAAGGCCCCCTCGGCAGCGCAGCTGGTACCTCCAAGGAAAAAATCCAAGGCCCCCTCGGCAGCGCAGCTGACCGTGGAGCTCAATGCAATGAGGGAGAAGTTTGAGGCGGAAAAGGAAGAGAGCGCCCTGAGAATCAGGCTCCTCGAGGGACAGCTGGAACGGGGAAATGAGTCGTCCTCGTCCAAGCGTAAACGCCGTAATGTTTCTGTGTCGTCGTCGTCTTCATCTTCTTCGTCATCATCTTCTTCATCGTCCTCGTCATCAGATTCGTCTGACTCGTCGGATGACTCCCGCCGGAAAAGAAAAACCAAAAAATTCAAAAAATCGAAGAAGTCGCGAAGATCCTCCACCTCGATGTCAGCGCGAAAGTGGAAGACAAGGTCTTATGAAGTGCAGCACGGCCTGAATGAGCAGCTGCAACGCCAACTCAAGAAGACCAGGCGGGGCCTTCGGGAGCTGAAGGGTGGCCGAAGTCTCTCTAAGAGGCTCAGAAGAGGTGAGTCGTTGCTGTCTGCTAGACAAGAATGGTTGGTGGTGGCGGATGTGCATGGCCACGAGGCGGCCAGCAGGTTTCAAGAGGGGGGTGAGCTGGTCGACATCCTGTCGTCCTCCGAAAAGTCAAAAAAGCTAATCGCTGCGATTCAAAGCACGAAGCAAAGAGCCCCCACTGTTAACGTTAGGCAGCCCTTTCGTGGCAGTGCCCCAGCCACCTCGTCCAGGAGCTGGGGCAATTCCCCAATCCCCTTCACGCCGGGCGTCACAGCAACCCCTGCCCCACCAGTTCCCCCCAGACCCCCCAGGCCTGTGTGCCACCGCTGCGGCAGCGCTGACCACTTCGTCAGATTCTGCACCCAGACCATCTCTGCCCCCGCTGCTAGAAAATAAGCCTGCTGTTGTTGCACCAATTCATTCCGATGAAGAAAGAGATGTTGATTCTTATTTGATGGAGGCTGATGGTGGGTGGGATGTGCGTGAAGTTGGTGTTCAAGATGTTCAAGTAGGTAGCCTAGCTAAATGTATGCAATTTTGGCGCATGATGGGGGCATCTAGGTTTATTCAAACCATAGTACTGCATGGATACGCACTGCCCTTCATAGAGGTCCCGCGTGCAAGAGAATTTGCAAACCACCGCAGTGCATGCGAGAATGCCGAGTTTGTTTGTGACTCGGTGGAAAGTCTGCTGAACCAGGGTTGCATTCAAGAAGTAAAAAGGGAGGATGTTGTAGTCACCAGTCCGTTAGGCGTTGTGAACAACGGCAAGAAGCTACGACTCATTGTGGACTTGAGGTATGTAAACAAGCATTTGCAAAACTTTAAGTTCAAGCTCGAGGACATGAAGGTCTTGCTGTGGCTGTCCCCCCGCAGTTGTTATTCTGTGATGAGTGTGTGTGAGTGTGTGTGTGTGTGTATGTGAGAGAGAGAGAGAGTGTGTGTGTGAGTATGTGTGCAGTACTGACGTGTGAGTGAGAAAAGAATGCACGCCATCATTGGTTGGTGACAAGAGACGCTTCGTACGACATTCCTCGCCAATGACGATTTTAAATTTTAGGGATAGTCCAGACTCCTATACTAAGTCCGAGGATTGCAGCATCCCATCCTTGAGACTTTGCTTGATCGATGGATTGACACCTATTTTGCTTTGAGAGAAGAGGCTCTTGGGCGTTGACTACTACTAGTACTACTAGTCTAGGATGCATGGACCATATCAGGAATGTGATCGAAAACACCAGCAACTTGAGCAAATACTATTCCACTGTAGTCCATCATGAAAATGGAATGTACCGGTACATGTACATGTACCTGTCTGAGGCTCTCAGAGCACCTGTAATCATGGTACATGTAATGGCTGTATTGTAACCCTGCTGTTCCCATCCTTCCCTTGCCTCCCAAGTACAGCTTGCTGCTGCTGCCGCTGGTAATACACGGCGAGAGAGGCGTTCAAAGCGAGTTATGGCAGTTGATAAAACCCTTCGACTCCCTGCTTTGCTATTGTGTCGGTAATCGAAAGACAGCAGGAGCGCATACCATTCCTATCCTTAATGACAATGTCATTGTCCCTACATTGTCCCTAGTATATGCTAGGTTTGCGCATGGTGAACTGGTGCAGGAGACAGGAGTGCACTTATTCACTATACATGTACATGTAGCTACATGTATACTTGAAGTGGCATTTTTAATACTGCATCATTCATATTGCTTTTGAAGATGGAATGTTATACCCGAGTGAAGGTTTTCCTCTTTTTTCTCATTTTTTTCTCCCCAACCCTCCTTCCCTGTAACATAATAACATATTCGCTGCTTTGTCACTGAGCATTAATTTTGTGCTCGTTTGGATTAGCGAATTCAAATAAAGTATACAAACAAACAAACAAACAAACAAAGCCGTGTCCCAGTGAGAGGGACACCTACATGTACATGTACAATGTATTGTACAATGTACATTGTAGTCGCCACTGCTGTAAGATCACTGGATTTTGCCCATGACGAACAAGTACTAGTAAAATTCGTGGGTGCTATCTGGGGACAGGGGAACAACTATTACTTCTTTGGTCATCGACACTCGTCACGTGTAAGACTTCCTGTCAATCTGCTAGACTGCTACACGTATCAAGTTCCAAAAGTACACTGTATACATGTATAACCCCCCCCCCCCCCCCCCCCCCAGGATACTCTTGGTATTTCTACTGCAGTGGGACCCGCGGTACATGTACATGTAGTACATGTGTAATATGTACTCTGATAAGACACACTCTCGCCTAGTACGGACATTGTCCGGAGCACGGGTGCCTTGACCCATACTGAAGTATGTTGGGATAAGAAGTTCCTCGAATACTGAGCATGAGAACAATAAAAATTGATGATTTTTTAGGGGCCATCCGTAATTATCGATCTTTTTCACGAAACGAAAAAGTTTAGTTATGACCCACCCCCACCCACCCACCCCCCTGAAACGAAAAAATTAATTGACTTGAGACTTTGTGCAGAAAATGATCTTGATTGGCTGTTACAACACAGCGAGGCCACATGTTGTGTGATTGTGCAAGTAAGTAACAACGTTAGTTATGTTTTCTTGGAAGTCTGGTACTACTTCTTGACCATGGAAACATTTATTTTCACCTACCACACACATACGCTGCTGGCACCTCTACGTCTAAACACGGGAATTGTACACTTGCAAATCGTCAGAGTTCCGACATTGACATGATACTGCCAAAACAAGTCGACTTCGGAGCGGAAACAAAAGCCATAGCTATCACAGACTTCAGTGGTCGTGCCTCGCTCGCAAATGAGAGCAGCATCGCCCCAGAATCGCTGTCGGAAAGCTCCCTAAGGTCGCACGCACGCCGCGCTGCGCTGCCGTCAATCAGGTACGTAGAAAGTCGATGGCCTAATTTTCCGTCTCTGGAAGACTGTCGACACGGGGATCACTCTCCATGGCTTCCCCACCACAAGCACGATCAGATTCTTCCAGGTACATTACGACGACATCGTCTTCAGCGGCTGGCGCTCCCCATATTTGCGTGAGAATTTACTTGGCGTGCGCCCCGCTCCGTAATTTGAAATTCTCTTGCATCGGCGGCTGGAACGAAGTATTTATCTATCTGTCGTCGGTCCCAGATTGAATGGCCATGATGACTGCTAGCCTAGATCCTCGTCGGAGAAGTCATCCGAGGACGAAAGGAACTCACTGCACTGAGTACAGAGTGGTATCACTGCTTCCATGCAGCACTTGCTTGGCCGCGCGACGTAGACTAGACTCTACTGTCGATCTACTTCGATGTACACAATGTGTATGCATGCATCAATGCATGCAGTGAGCGTTGATTTTTCCGCTTTCGATGTTTTTTCAAAACGAAACCGGTCGCTACCCACCCACCCATAAACGAAACTTTTTCGTTTCGTGAAAAAGATCGATAATTACGGATGGCCCCTTATAGAAAAGAAAAAAAGGAGGTTTTTTACTTTGTTTTATTTCGCTTTTCCAAACGGGAATTTCTTCCAAATAACAAGGTAGCGAAGAGGGAAGAAAAGAAAAGGGAGACAACAAGTGTGTATGCGCTGGAAATGATAGTCAGCTGGTGATCAATAGTACGGATTCATTGTCAATCATTAGCATTAGCTACTGTTATTTGAGCCTACTACTAGTAGGGCAGTATCAGTGGCAGGATGCGGGTAGAGGGACTGAGAGTGAGATTCTGAGAGTCAGGAAGTCTCTCTATATACAATGTAGGCCCGGGCAACTTACTTACAAACTTGTGAGGAGACGGAGTGACTTCCAAAAGTGGCGAAGGTTGAACCGTTCGATAGGCTTCTCGTGGACTAGTACTCTGGATATTACATACATGTACATGTAACAGTCGACGGCAGTTGGCAAATCGATCTTGCGAGAAAATAGCGAGCTAGCTCCAGCGTTGCGACTTGAGAGCAACCAACTTTCTTTCTTACCATGCTTATCGCCGAGAGCACTGCCACAAGAACGCTCAAGAATGTAAAGGAGGCAAGCTACATTGTAGCTAAGCTGCTTTTCTTTTCCGTGCTGTTGGCCATTTCGGACTGTGCTGTGGTGTGTGAGTACATCTGTGTACTCGAAGGGCAACTGTGCATTGTCTCCTCTCCTCAGGAATGTGCTGAAAGTTTTTGGCAACTGGGCTGCGCTGTTTCCTTTCGACCAGGAAATTACTTCAACTTGATCAGTCAAGTGCCCCACAATAACTGCATTCTCCTGAGTGCATTCCTGATGCCCACACCCTGCTAGGCGAGTGGGGAATAGATGCTATCCATACAGTGCGTTGTGGAGTTTTCAAGTACGTGTGTGAAAGCCAGTTTGCCAGACCTTTGTCTTTGAATCCATCGGGCGAGCCTAGACGGACACATTGTGACTGCCACCACACTCAACAGTCACGCCTAGCCTCTTGCGTCGGGCGTGCACTTGCAGTCTGCGTGCATGGAGGCGGGAGTGCATCTTGCCGTACCACGACGAAACGCATTCCTTGCATGATGGTCTTCATGATCACACTGGCCTCCCCAGTCCCAGTCAGCCGGCATTAATTAAAAAAAATCACAGTTCTTTTTCCGCATCCGCAGGAACGCCACCGCCCTATTGGATCAAGGTGCAGATGCAGGTGAGTTGATCAGACCCACCACAAAGTGGTCAAAGACCGAAAATCCCATTACTGCATCCATGTTTCTCTCGCAGGCATTGATGCCCAGGAAATCAAAATGATCCGATGCTAGTCAGGACTGAGGTATTTGTGGACCGTACAGAAAGGTGTAACAATAATAGCAGCTTTTTATGGCCTAATCTCTGTACCTCTTGGAGATAAATCACAGAGCATGTATCGCACTTGCTAGTGCGATGTGTTTGTATTGACGACGACTTCTATTCTTGTCGTTGCTGTCAGGACCACCGCCCCGAGTCGTACTGTACAACAAGTCAATTATGTAGCGTTACTACTACTATGATTCGCGATTGATCCTACCCGAGTACACTGTACCATGGATGTGATGTGTAATTGTGTATCTTGCCTTCAATGCAGCACAACACCTGAACCCGGGGAGGTTTCCCGGGCGTCGGAACAGAAGAGTGATAAACACCTACTTGTAGCAATCTTCTTCAAAGAAGTGCAATGATCGTGTTTGCCATTGTCAAGACTTGAAGTAGCGGCGTAAAGTTGCTACTACCATACTTCAACATTTTATGACATCATGTAACTGCCTGTGGGGAACACCACATGCAAAGTGACCACACTTGAACGCAGTAACATATGCAGTAGTTCCATGTGTACACTGTACATACTAGTAATGTACATGTACATGTATGACTCATACTTTTGATTTGAAGTACCACACGAGATGATGTCATCCCTAGAATGTCGTATCGTCAACGCTTAACGAAGCGAAGCACATCACGTCATAATTGTAGATTATCAGAGGCCAGTAAACGTATGACTCCGGTCTTCATTAGGCATGGGCGGGTAATGCTAGTTATTTGCTGCGATAATGCTAAAGGCAATGCTCATAATATGAGGATACAATGCCACTTTTAATAGTGTATAATGCGCACACTACTCCATAATGCCAGTTTGAAAGTTGGAAAAGTGCAGCACGTAGGCAGCACGTGATCAATCATGCATCCTGCATATTTGGCTGCAGCGCATGTTGTCTGAAACAATCCTCTGAGAAGGTTGATTTGCAACGTCAAGTCTCCGGACGAAGCCGGACGGGTTCAGATGCACGATTTTTGGAACTGGACCTAGCCAGCTTCATGCATGACACCATTGTCGACCGGCAATTATGCTTGTAATGCCAATTTTGCATGCGAAATGGTGTTATAATGCCAGCATTATGCCACCGTGCCTGGAAAAAAGGGACTATAATGCGAGCCATAATGCTAACATTACCCGCCCATGCCTAGTCTTCATCGTATTGAGGACTTATGTCATCATGATCATGTACATGATTGTACATGTGTACTTGTATAATACTGTACATGTCAAGTGTTCATGAACTGAAAGTAATTACAATGTAGTTAATAGTTACTACATGTAGTACATGACTGTACATGTACTACATCTCAGCAAGCACATCTACAATGTACAATGTACATGTATCTCAATGTGCAAGTACAAGTATGAAAACCGGCTGAACACGATCATAACAAACTAGGATGGGTAGACACTAAACAGTGTCATGGTGTTGATGCTGCCCTAGCCCTGTCACTGGCTACATTGAGAGAATGCAGAGAGAATTGGTGTTTTGACTGAGGACAATGTTATGTTTTCTACGCTGACCCTAGCAACAGGCACACGTACATGACTGTGCAAGTAACATGATTGTATTTCAATATTACCGATGTTGTACATGCATGTTGGATTTGGCTTGAGCTAGTTCGCACACAACGACGTGACGCTATGCACGTGTGCACCTGTGTGTTTCTATCTGTCTATCTGTCTGTCTGTCTGTCTATCTGTCTGTCTGTCTGTCTGTAAATCCGTGTGGTACAGTAGTGTATACATTCATTAGCGGTTCTGCTGGACATGTCGACTGCCTAACAGGACGTGTTGTAATACTAATAGAAACGCATCTTCCTCCTGCTGTGAAGGCTAACCAATGATATGTGCCCTTTTTCGTGGACTTGCATGACATGTCATCAGTTTCCATACGTACATGTAGCTTCGACGTGGCCCTGTGTTTTCTCCAGTAACTATTGGTACATACAATGCACTGTATAGTTGGTTGCCGTGCACGATTGTGCGCATGAGTAACCATGAATGACTTGGCGTATTACCTTGTGGCAGACACTCTGGTGTATTCCTGGACGACACGGGGCAGAGGTGACTGGAAAACACACTTAGCGGCCACAATCTTCCAGGGTAAATTTAGCTGATAAACGAACTAACTTGGTGCCTGAGTATCCACTATCGACCTCTTCTTCCGCAGTGAAGGCTTTGGCTCCACATTCCAATATGTTTTCGGCTGCTTTTCACAAGTTAGTCAGAGGAACATTTGCTTGCAAGCTAAGTGTCCCAATTAAAACACCGGTAATTTTTGGAATGTTGATAGTCGTGATGAATGGAGCGAGTGAATACGGGACATTGTAGCAGAGACTCACAACACCACAGGCAGAGGTTTGTTTACATCCGACCTCAAGCAGGGCACTTGGGAATCTTTGCCCAACATATCTCCCGCACCTTTCTAACCAAGAGCAGAACCACTTAACACCAAGCGGAACACTCATAACACTTAGCATGAACCTCCAAACCATCCAGGTCTCCAGTAGGGCTTGGTGTGTGAACGACCACACCGAAAATAGTCGCCAGCTAAGAGCCTAAGAGTGGTACTTGAGCGGTGGATCACGCTTTGTGCTGAACAGTCACACTGACCTAGCATCACACGTGTGCTGTGTGTGTGTGTGTGTGTGCGTTTGCGAACATTGTGCACGCAGGTGCTGAATACAATCATGTCGTTTCGTGTCCATGAGCTACTACTACTTGTAGTATTATTAGTAACCTGGTCCAGTCTTACGTCTATCACTTCCACAGCGCATAGTTTTAAAACCTTGAACAAGTAATAAAAACATATTGTCGCTTGACTGGTGGTCAAAACGGGTTTATGACACTTGACTACTTCTAAATGACTATTGTTCAAGGTACTGAGGATTCGCTGCATCCACTACTTCTGTCAATTCTGGCTATCTGGCATGTCATGTGTATGTCCATTGTATACACCGGACAAGCAGTCCAAGCCAACATCCAACTCAAATATTTAGAGGAGCATGAGTTACAATAATTACACCATTAATTTTACCTTGTGTATCCTCAGCTAGCATGGCGCCTTTCTCTGATCACAAAGTATGATACATGTACATGTATATCAACGCGTCCTATTATTACAGCACAATAAACAACTACAAATGTTGTACGCCATTGGTCCATTTTCATAGCCTAGAAAGATGGGCAAGAAAATTTACTATCGGAAACAAGAATTAAAAACTCGTTCTTCAAACACCCACGATATAGCAAATAAGTACTGTACTTGTGGACTGGTAGCCGGCCGCAGTCTCTCGGGAGGCAAATACACACGTCTCAGTGAACATACTGTGATAAGTATTCTTTTAAAATAAAAACAAGGAGAACGGTCGGGCACAAGTTATGCCGCGGTAAGAGTCCACCAACTAAACCAGGTTTTGAACAGTCAGACGTGCACAAGGTAGCACCCGACTGGCAAGGAGTACTGAGACATTCCATGGCAAAGAAGTGAGCGTGAGCACTGCTCGATAGCGCTAACCAAACGACCTTCCAACTTAGAAGGTTCATGGATATTGGTGATAATTCCAAAGAGGGGAAGGTCTGACTGTTCAAAACCTGGTTTAGTTGGTGAACTCTAACGCATAACTTGTGCCCCACCGTTTTCCTTGTTTTCATTTAATTTTATTTTCCTTGGCTCACCACCAAGTATCGCCGAAGTCGCACCAACCTCTTCCTCACCTTCTGAGTACTTCAGTACTTATTGTTATTGCAATGAATAAGATGAAGTGCGCAGCCATTCTATGTTATCAAGCATCCACTCGCACAGATATCATCAAGGAACGATTGGTTGTATCTAAGAACATGCGATGGTCATCAGTGTTTTCTTGTTTTTCTTGTGGCGGTCATGAGCGTTTGTGTTATTCACCCTGACTCTTTCTCTCTATTTTATTACACACGCACTTTATCACACTGACTCGTAACATGTTAGTCACTTTGCTCACCACCATTGTTCTTACTTTGTACATTCACTTGACACATCAACTCCTTGTGTAATACCTTGATACAGTACAGCACTTATACTTTGTTTACCACTCAGTGATGTACTCGAACTGATGACCATCACAAGAAAACATTCTTAGAGACAACCAATCGTTCCTTGACGATGTGTGTGCAAGTAGATGCATGATCACATAGAATGACCGCACACTTTGTCTTATTCTTTGCAATTTTAAAACTTTTGTCTCCTCGTCCACTTTTCATAATTATTTTTGTCTAAGGATAGCTAACTTGAATAACATGTACCAGCATGTGGCCATCTGCCTATGCGTAGAGAGAGAGAGAGAGAGAGAGAGAGAGAGAGAGAGAGAGAGAGAGAGAGAGAGAGAGAGAGAGAGAGAGAGAGAGAGAGAGAGAGAGAGAGAGAGAGAGAGAGAGAGAGAGAGAGAGATCGAGAGAGAGAGAGAGTGAGTGAGAGAGAATGAGAGAGAGAGAGTAAGAGAGAGAGAGAGTGAGAGAGAGAGAGAGTGAGAGAGAGATAGATAGATAGATAGATAGATGGAGAGAGAGAGAGAGAGAGAGTGCGTGAGAGAGATAGATAGATAGATAGATAGATAGAGAGAGAGAGAGAGAGAGAGTGAGAGAGAGTGAGAGAGAGAGAGAATGAGAGAGAGAGAGAGAGTGAGAGTGAGAGAGAGAGAGTGAGAGAGAGTGAGAGAGATAGATAGATAGATGGAGAGAGAGAGTGTGAGAGAGATAGAGATAGATAGATAGAGAGAGAGATATAGATAGAGAGACTCAGAGATATAGAGAGATAGAGATAGATAACGTTGAAGAGGGAGAGAGAGAGATATAGATAGAGAGACTCAGAGATATAGAGAGATAGAGATAGATAACGTTGAAGAGGGAGAGAGAGAGAGAGATCAGAGAGAGATCAGAGAGAGAGAAAGAGGCTACGTTTGCGAGGAACACACGAGATTTATTACACGTCTAATAAATAACGGAAGACCGACCTTTGTTGTATTTCACTATTTGAGCAATTGGTCATGTACTCTGAGGCATGCACCTGATCTACTGATGTACTGATTTTGCTACTTCTACTTGTACCATAATACTAGAAGTAGTATAGAAGTACATGACATTGTACATGTATATCAGCTAGCTGTAGTTCAACTTCAAGACTGGTGACTGATGAGGGGTAGGGGTGGCCCTGTTAGAACTTATAAGTGGACCTAAACTGAAGTGGATGATGATTGCGACAAGTCAATCCGCATACTGTATCACGGTTTTGTATCCTGTGAGGGCAAGACGTGGCACGTGAACATAAGGAGTGAGCTGAGCTTTGTACTTGATACGTGGGCTTGGTAGCTGGTAACAGCTGGAGAGTACAGAGGCAAACAAACTCGGATAGATGACTCTAAATAACTGATAATTGTACCAGTGACGTCGTGCAGACATTATGTCAATTTCCTGAACGTCTTCACCAGCCTTTTTGAATACTTCCAATCAGTTCCCAGTGCAGACACATGATGAATCCTACTTATAACTACAACACATACATGTACAATGTAACTGGTATTCGGGTTATGCGTTTGGTCCGGTGTCACCATCAACACACAGATTCAACACGAATGTTCGTACTTCGTAGCATGGGGCTGTGTTCTCCAGTACAAAAGGAAATACAATGCAAATACAATGAACTAGCTCGACATACATGTACAAACACAAAACAAACAATGATGGTGAAGTAAAATAAAGAAACAACAACAACAACAACAACAACAACACTACATTCTATAATTCAACACACGCTCAGCAGGGGGGGGGGGGGGGGGGGAGGGCTTGATGATTAGGCTCTACAGGATGTTAGCTTTCGACACAGCAAGAGTGTGGAACAGGACATCAACAGACTACCTGACCGTGGTGTGGGGTATACTGTAATACAGTAAACACCTGGTTTAAGCGACCACCCCACGGTGCAAGCAAAATCGGTCGTTAAAGCCAGATGGTCTTTAGAACAAGGTCCCACAGTGTCTGTATAGAACTGTCTGTGCATGGAAAAACGGTCGTTAAGAGCAGGTGGTCGCTAAACCCAGAGGTCGCTTACACCAGGTTTTACTGTACTGTGATCCGCCGAGGCAATACCTCAGCCGGACTGTAGGGGATCCTGGAACGCAAACCTGAAGATGGCATTCATTCACTGTGCCTGCACAATGGTGCGGGATGAAACACGATCTTAGGCACAAACAACTGCAAACAACCCTCCAGGCCATTGGCAGACAGAGCTCTTTGCAATTTCGTATGGCGTCGATCGACAGCTACAGGTACAATTGACAATTGGAATTGAAGAAAAACACAAACGGTTCGCCTTTAGAATGTGAAACGACAATGCAAGATTGGGAACCGAGTTCAATACGACAATAGGAAGTTCCTCTTCATTTCATGTGTTCTTGGTTTGACCCCATTAGGCGTCTCCGGTACGCTAGTATAGTAGGTGTCGCGTTTCTCTCTCTTTGGCACCTGAGGAATCCGTGGAAGTCAGACTCAGGGAAAACTTGAAGTGGGAAAAACAAACCCTGAGATGTGCCAGCAATCAGCACTGGCACTGGTGCGTGACTATCCAAACAGCATCGCGTACGCTGTGTGTATGTGTGTATGTGTCGCAGGAGCTGGGGATAGCACTGTAGCAGCAACTAGCACGTCATCCGGAAAACAGGTGGTCGGTCGACGCCCTCGGAACTCCCCCTAGCCCTGCAGCTGACTGAACTCTAGCTAGTGTTGACCATGCAAGGTGGACACGAGCCACGGAGGATAGTGGAGACCGCACACACCTTCGCCTCAATGGAGGGACAAACGGCCCCGTGTGACGTGCCACTCTTCCTGGGACACAATCAACTCACTCACTAGCAGTACAAGTGCACAATAGCAGTCTATGATTTATGCATGCACCCTGTGCCGTGTGCGTCTCTGATTATGATTGACGATATAATTATAGATGGTCGATAGTGCATGTGCAGTGCCACTGCTCAGTGTCAGTGTATTGATTGAAGATCTGTTGTCTGCCGCTGGGTGCCTTAGTACCATCATGTCTTCTGTATGCCAACTGACTGCCAGAAATTGTTTGTCATACTGATTGAAGAACAATGCAGTCATGTAGAGATCCGCTCAGCTATTAGACTGGTGTGTGGCGAAGTCTGACTCTTACCTTACCCCAGCTGATCATAAACATCCCGCAGTGGAAGCATCTCTTCTGGACGTCATGAAGCGAAACACCAGTCCGTGCATTCCGATCGCGCTTCCTTGCATTAGTTTCCAGGC
The DNA here is from genome assembly GCF_964019385.1 of Sycon ciliatum. Taxonomy (NCBI): domain Eukaryota; kingdom Metazoa; phylum Porifera; class Calcarea; order Leucosolenida; family Sycettidae; genus Sycon; species Sycon ciliatum. Next base: position 24,583,130 of record NC_088643.1, read on the forward strand.
ATGCACTGGGTTCATAGACCATATTCGGCGCGGACACGCCTCGATGTCGACATTAACTTGCTTCCACTCGATCCCAAGGAATTAAAAGCGATAATCTTCTTTGTATTGTTTGCGTGGCTGAAATTTATTATGAATCCGAAGTGAGCGACATCTGAACAATTACGTTGAAGACTGCACATGATTTTGGTTATTGGCTGTTGTTACTACTTATAGGCTACGTGACTCCATGATTGGAACTCCACACCTGCTACATGATTGAATGTTGGATGCAGTCTTCCTCGATGCCAGTACGGCAGTAGGGCAGTACGGCAGTAGGGCAGTAGGGCAGTAGGGCAGTAGCACAGCTTGAGATAAGACTGTGCAATGGGTACCAAGGCTCCTGACTCCCTGAGACCTTGGAGACTAGGCCTAGGGTGCAACAGCAGCAGCAGACATGTACATGTACATACATGTACATGTACATGTACATGGATAGTATGATGGCGGATGTTGATGCTGGTACTCCAGCATGCATGCACCCCACCCACACCCACCATCACTGCATCAGCTGTGCATGTCTCCCAGAGAGCCAACCCCTACCCGGTATACCCGCGGTCCAAAGGGGTAACCATCACGGCTGCGCCATAACCATGATAACAGATCTCATCATTCGGCACCAAGAACTGGCACATACATGTACATGTACTTCGAGTGAAGTACATTAAATATGTTCATGTCGGATGCACCATTAGATGCGGACTTCATTTTGTTTCTTCTTCGGAGTGTTGCAATACAGTACATACAATCAGTAATCATAGTAAGTGTGACTGTGACTGTGAGGTACATGTACATGTATATCTGCATCATGACTTCCGATCACGACAGGTGCAAGACTGCCAAGAGCACCATTGGCATTGGCATTGCCAAGGGCAAGGGGCGACAGGGCACACGAGGAAGCAGCAAGCAGCAACTAATAATAATTACTTTAGAACCATGTACAAGTACTCGTAGTAGTACGTCATGGGGGCATGTAGCTGACACCGGGACGGACACACAGTATACTTTAGTTACTTTAATAGTGTGCTGGTACTAGTAAGCAGTCCTGAGTGAGTGGCCAAAGAGCGTGGTCGCAACAACTTTCTAATCACATGCATTGTACATGTGTGCACGTGCCAAGTGGGGGCACAATATTAATATTCTACAATACAATACAATATTAAATGTGTGATGCCACAGACAAACATGTAACGTTGAGTATGCTCGTCGTACCCTATAATGTAGAGGCCATCGAGGGGATCAGGAAGTCGAAGTTCTGGCAAGAGTAAACTGCAAAATTCGCACTGGCAAGAGTACTACTCCCCTTTCAATAATTATAATTCTTTTGAAGTAGCTACATGTACATGTACATGATTGTGCCGTGTGTGAATGTACACGATAGCGAGTACTTGTAAGTCTGTAAGTAAGAATGTGTTACAGTATGTTCAATAGACTATATATAGGGGAATCCTTAGATAAATAAATACAATACATTACAATACAATACACTACTAGAGAACTCAGCGCACTTTGACAATCCCGGGACTGCTTGTACTTGAAGTATGGTACAACACAAGAATCATAATGTTGTGTGGTGATCGTAGAGTCTTGTTTCAAGACCTGTGATGTCACTTCAGAATCCACATGCTGCTTCCTTTTCACTTAATTTCACTGTTTCAGGATGTGTGCCGGGCCATACAGAGTACGGCACTAGTAACGTCGTTAAATATTTTGTATGGACGTTCTGCAGTGTTGATGAACTAATACTTGATGTTCCTATTTGGTTGGCCTCAGTGGATGTGCATGTACATGTACTTGGTCAGGTCTTTACTTATCTACGTACATGTACATGACACACTTGAGAGGGATGAAAAGCGTTTCTACTGTAACTCTGAGTTTCACGGTTTTAACCGATCATCAGACAGCAGTACATGTATATTTACGTGTGGACTACGTCGTGCCGAAAGGAGTCGGACCACGCAGCAGCAGTAGCCAGTTAGTTACACGTATTATTAATTTTAACTGGACTCTGCCAGTGGTCCAGGCTATGGATCTCTTTGCGCCATTACTATTTGGCCTAGGCGGGCCTCTATTGTTGACGTTGTTGTTGGCGTTTGTCTCTCCCCTCCACTGCTTTGCTTTGCGAACGGAGAAATTCCCGAAGTCATCTTCCAAAAACTCGCGCGTTGTCTGTTTGTGTCTGTACTGTTGTCGTGTATTTCTGTAACACAACAACGGTCGGGTTTAACGGTAAACTTTTCACTTTCGTCGGGTTTAGCCTCGTAGGACTAGGACTAAATCAACTGAACATGACTTTGTACCAGTACATGTACCAGGAGTACGTTGATCCCACCTTTCACCGGGCAAACATGCAGTGAGCTACATGTAAAACCAAGCCCCACTCTTTTTTGGGCCAATCCACAGTGTTTTGGCACCCTGGTAGATTTTTTACATTGTATTTATTTGTTTACTTCTACACCTCGTGGCATGTCAAGACAGGCAATTGAATTGAGGAGAGGGTGAGACCAAACACAGAAGAAGAGAAAATTGAGCCCTCTACGGACGGTGGATGAACGGCACATGAAGAGAAAAAGAAAATGAAAATAAAAAATAAAAGCACGTCCACAAAAGGCGAAGGGATTGGTTGTGAATAGAAGATTGAGTATGGTTGCAACTTTTGTATAAATTATGCTAGTATTCGAATGTTTTCGCTTCCTGGTACATGTAATGAATAAAAATGGAGATATTTGACTCTTGATACCTTCGTGCCCATCTACAATGTACATGTTCATACTGTTCCTTGAAAGGCTTGTTATTGTAGCAATCATCATGGTCAGTGTCGCCAATACTCCTTAGCACATGTATTCCTCTTTAGAGTCCTTACACACTGACATCACTGCACTGTTTCTCATCGTTTTGCAAAGGCGAGCCAGAGACCATCGCATGGGGATCAGAGGGGAGATCTGTCGCTCACAAGCTGAACCACCGTTCCTCATAATGATTATTACCGTGATGCCAGAAAAGGTTGCGTGATGACATGTACTAGAAGTATGATGTGATTATGAATGTGAGCTTGCGGTCCCGTAATGTAAATATTATTTATTTAAAATTGTTGCAACGACGTGCCTGTACGTGTATTACAGTGCTGGCAACTGAAATCCGACCCCCTGAGCTGTGCGCTCACATCGCAAAGAATGTGAACCCACCGCTCAGGGGTCGGATTTCAGTTGCCAGCACTGTACTTTTAAAACTTTTGTTGTATGTCATTCTGGCAGCAGCTGATCTGATAGAGTGCCTAGAGCCTGAGTAGAGGCTGAATCAAGAGTAAAGTACACGCACCTACTTGTACATGCAATTCCCTACATGCAATTTATACGTACATGTACCTACATGTACATGTAACATACAGTACTAACAATGCATTATGTTATGGCCTACACTGCATGTACCCATGGTAGCATGGTGCATGGCGACAGGTCATGTGTGACGTGATGCAGGTGTACGTGTACCATTAATACTCCTTTCAGTGTAACCTGACTTTAATATGTACAATGACTACGCATTTAAATTTAATCATTGTGCATGACTGAACGTGAAGACTGAAGTCACTCACTCACCATGAATCATGGCTGACAAAAATAGAGTATGAGTCGCAGTGCCTGATCCATATTCCATAGTGATCGAAATCTCTCAATGAGTCATGCACTGGAATCTTTCACCAGGCCCTGCAACAAGAGTTAATTCAGCAGGTAAAGACAGTGCTCGTAGCTAATAAAGTGATATTGATAGAGACTGAATAATAACAAGAGTACCTACATGTAACAATGCATTGGTACATGGTATGGCCTACACTACACTACAGCCTACACTACAGGCTACACTACAGCCTACACTACAGCCTACACTGTACATGTACATGTATGTACATGTACCCATGATCGCATGGTGGTGCATGCCGGCGATGCACATACTACAAAGTACATCTGGTTCCTGTTTTCCTCGCATGAATCCAGCGTAGATCCAGGGTCAGTCGTGTGGTCCTCTATCCTAGGATATTCTATTTTCGTGAATTATTATTATTGTATGTCTTGACATGTTGCAAGGACTTAGCCTTTGGTACGGCGGGATTCTCCGATTCGTTCCGGGTCATCAGCATCGATCGGCTGAACCACCAGTGCCCAGTGACCTGGTGTTGGGGCCGCAGTATACTCTTCATCTCCATAAACAGTCGTTTTGGTGTATACGTAACATAATGTCACTAGCTACATTACATCGGAGTTTCCCCGGCTGAGCCTGCGACTGTGCTGATGACTAGCCATCTTCCTGCATTTTGTACAATGTACAATGACTATGTATGTAGGTCTCAGCTCATATATGATCATGCTCTGCGGCCGACTGTTTTGTCATTCGACGTCATCAGCTCTTGCAGTAGCCGTCAAAGCGCGGATGGATTACCAACTAAACTACAGACAAGCACATGTGCAAGTAAGGGCTAGCTACTAAGGCCTATGTTAACCTAAGAGTTCAGAGGGTTCTACAAATTAGTACAATCATGGCGATGTACATAATACTATAGTAATACTGGATGGACATGGCCCTCAAACGTCGTCGCGGGGCCGGGGATCAAGTCATTATGATGTCAAGCATCTATCTTTAGCTACACTGCATTCGCCTTGGTCATCACCGACCCAGGAAGTCCCCAGTATTGTGTGACGGTTCTACTCTTGCTTGAGTCTTGGTTGTAAACTTACTTGTACAATCATGTACTACACGGATTATCCGTGAGCTAGCTGTGGGGCATTCTCGATTGCTACCGGTCACTCAAACTAACTAACTTGAGTTTTACATACGAACAGAGAACACACAGTACAGGAGGGTGGTGGAATTGCTAACTTCCAGTTTCACGGCAGGTGTTCCCTCTTGTGCACAGCATCTTTGCGTACCTCATGCTACATGTTATGTCATACACTGGTGTCCCTTATCTACCCTTCCAAGAAACATCACGGTATGATGAAGCTGCACTGAACGAGTCTATGTGCTGCTACCTGGGATCAGGGGAATGCTGATTCTACTCCTGGGAGGATTGGAACGCGAAAGCGAGGTTTCTTTTTAGCCAAGTACAGTATTCGGCTCCACTGTTATAGGTGTATGGTGAAAGGTCAACATAATGTTGGACAGTATGCATGCTCCACTTATGCTAGTTTTCGGTTGTACACCGCTCACAGAGTCACAGACCACTGCAAGACGCCCCAAAACATAGCCTATCAACAAGGCCAGGGTCCTCTCTGCAATACTAGTAGTACTACTACTGTATGTAGGCTAGTTCCGGGGTCAACGGTCACACGCTGTGTGTACAGCCACAGGTCCAACATGGCAGAAAAATGCACATTCACGCACAGACTCCGTGAGTGTCCTAACTGAACAAACAACACGACCTACTCAACATGCTGACATACATTGTACATGCTTATAAACACAGAGCAGTTGTCGAGTTGATATTATACACCACCGAATTATAACAGTGCGGTTTTACGCTTTGATCCAGATGTGCCCTCTATAGGACCAAGACAAACATCCCGCAGAAGGTGCTTTGCTTGGAGCGATTCCGCCGGATCACATTTCCACCATATGACGTTGCAAGCAGTTTAATATTATGGCTCCTTGTTCGATATGGGGCAAACAACTGTTGAACTGAGAACTGCCAGAGCCACAGGTTGGTGGTGCTCGAAAACCGCGCGGGCCTACCAAGTGCCGAATCATACGGAGAACAGGCCACGCTTGTAGTTTTCTACAAGTCCACCCAGGTTTAGTAGATGCGCTCGCGATCGCGCCTGCTTCTGACTTCTGGTCGTGGCGATACGACTATGGCGTTGCTGCACCTGCGTGCATTGATGCAGACTGCAGTGCTTGAACGAATCATGAACATGCACGTTCCTGCCAGAGTGCGAGCTGGGCAAAAAACTCCAGTTCGTAGATCTACAGTAGTAGTCAGTACAGAGATTCAGCGTGCCCGCGCTGAGGCGAGCTGTGCAGGAGTTGACATGTCTGGTACGGGGCAGTAGTCTGTCGTCAGAAGTGGACATGTGCCGCGAAGCCGAAGTGCCTCTCTTGTGCCAGTCCCGTGGCCTGGGCAGGTTTGCGGAAGGTGTTGCTGACGTACCAGCTGAATGGGGGCATTCACCATGTGTCACACAACAAGCAACAGTAGCAGCGGGAACGGTGTGGAGTGCTGCAGCTGACACGGTGTATGCGTAATGCCTACTCAATCGCCGTAATTCCCCCCGAGCATACCCCTTCGACCATGGCCTGGGTAAACATCGTCAGGCACCTTTCTGCCTCCATAAAAGAGAAGTCGTCCACACCAGAAGCATCAGTTCAGCGACTAAGCTTGCTTGATAAACAAGAAGTGGCCAAGTCAATAACGCAGCGTCCAGTTACCATTCTCGGCATCTTCCACAGTTCCAGAATAATGGCTCAGTCCCTGTCCGCACTGTTTTCTTCTCCGTCAGTTTTTGACGCAAGAGTCTTGAAGATGCTCTGTTTGATTAGTGCAGTTCTGTGTATATCACTCTCAAGTGGCGCACCAGCCCCAGTTGATGTTGCCTCGCACCTCCGGCAGGCGAGACACGCAGGAAGCAGGGAAGAAAGCTCTAAAGGTGAGTGTCCGGATCTGTACACTGATTTCATGTTTTAAGGCGTTTTAGTCATACTACCCATTAGTACATGCCCCCCCCCCCCCCACACACACATACATACACAGAGATGTCATTCACAGACGCCACCTCCGATTTCATTGGGACTTTCCCTATCCAACATTATGAGTGTACTGCATTTTGGACAGTACTGTACCTTTGAAAATGTACATGTGCCCAAGCACGAGTTGATAATAGTGTGCAAGAAAAAGAGGTATTCCTCCAAAGAATTAGATTAAATTTGGGTCTCAAGCAGTTACATGATTGTACCTATGATTGTACCTACATAATAATATCTGAATATCGAATAGAAAAAAACCCTTCCGCGCTGCGTCCATTTAGTAGTGGTCATGATTACAAGAACCCAAGTGGACATGAGTCATGCCTTGTATTTACACATGACTGTACATGCATGTATGATATCATCCACAGCACGCGATATCGAATTTGCACGCTGAGTGGAAGCCAGGACATGTACTGTAGAGTGTAGTGTACTAGTTGACAATACTGTACTACATGTACATGTACTACTAGGCTAAGCATTGTATGTTCACAATCACAACAGTCAACAGTCAACAGGTGCGCCGATCTCAATACAGAATAATTATAGTGCAATGTACTTGGACCTCCAACTAAGTGTTACTTACTTACACATCATGTACATGTACATGACTAACGTAGTACAGCATTTACTGGATAAAGAGACAGCATTACTGTAGTCCGATCATTACTACATTAGATAGTGCCTGGACTGCTGGAGCAGCTGATGGTACATAGTCATTGATGACTAACAGGGTAGTTATGCAGAATTGTAGGCTGCCGACGAAAGCTGAGCCATTTCAAGTGACTCCGCTTATACCGGGGCAGGGGCCCCATCGTGAGTGTAATACTAGTAGTAATACAGTAGTGCATCCTGACTCGATCCCAGAACGTTTCTGCAACGCGCGGCATGGAAGTGTTGCACAAAGCCAGGTTTCTTGAGACCCGCTGAACCATCCAGGCCTGGGCCATGATGTGACGGCATGACATGATTGACATCGCAGCGCAAACTTTGCTGTCTTTGTTTACTCTGCGCACGTCGACACTGTGAGATATGGCGCCGCATGAAGTCCTGCGGTTTACGATCAACTTTGCTACATCAGCCAGAAATGCGCGCCAGTACCGGGTCGGCATGACAAAGTCAGATTACTGGGACAATTCGAATACTGCACTGCACTGTCATGTAGCATGCAACGTGATCTGCGATGATTGCTGCCAGTACTGTATTCATGGTGAACAGTTTTGTCCATGAAAATCATTGAAATCCAAGCACAGTATCATAATTGTGCCGCTGTGCGCATTAGAGAGATGTTGAGGCACCATCGTAGTACAGTGTAGCATGGAACTCTGCACCATGACATTGTGGTATTTCGGACCACTGGATAAAGTGTAGCCAGGTCATGTGAGATAGAATGATCGAGCAGAAAGGGATTTCTTGCTCATTTGGACATGAAGAAATACTGTGGATCGGTGATCTGATATTATGTCGAGCTGCATCGCAACTCCTTCCAGACTGCTAATCACCACCATGGGAGAAACGTGCCTTCACAAATGCAGCAACACTAGTGGCCAATAGCTAGACTGCGTGCGTGTAATCGCCATGTAGCCTGGGGCGGGTAGGAGCAGAGAAACATGTATGGCAATGGCTGCAGATAAACCATGCTGACCTAGTACAGAGACTACGCGTTGCAGGAGCGCTTTAGAATACGTGATATTTGCGCAACTGGAATCGCCCGCGGCTGTTCCTGTTGTCAACTTTGACAAGCAAGTGACAGGCCCGTGACACGACGACCAACCGAAAAACAAGTCAGCCTGTCCATTTGTCCCAAGTGGTTAGGTGTGTGGAGTGAAGCTTTGACAGTAACTTCTGATCTCTACTATTCCCAAGGAATGTCTTGCTGATTTTGCAACCTCCAGTTGTCCCAAATATTCCCGACCACCCACCCACCCTTCGTGTGTACACAAGACGTGGGAACTTAGAAAAAACAAAAAATCATTTTGATTGCACGCTTCCAGCAATGGTATGTTGGGAAAAGATCGCTGAGCAGAAAAGAAGCAGAGACGAATGGTGTCTAAGATACTCCAGGCTGTCCCTAGCCGGCATTTGTGCCTGCCTGGCTCCTCTGCACTGTCTGTCTGGGCTTGTCTGGTTGCAGCCACGTTGCTTGAAGATCTTACAAGTTACATGTACTCAACAGGTCTGCCCTTCTACATGTATGTGTTCTTTTCCAACACATTCAGGAACCATCAGTTGCAACATCTCCAGCGATGGAGTCGTACGAGTTCGCGAGGGAGAAGACTTCTTCCATATCTCATGCAGTCTCTCTGGCTTCCAGGGCAATATCAAAGTCGTCGCGACGGAAGGAACAGTAAGTTTCATCAATACTTTCGTAATACTTTGCTTGTGACAACGATATGGAATGTAGCTCGCACCGGCATTACATGTATTTGGCTATGTTCTAGTAATTTAAAATACAGTTGAGTTACACACGTTTACTTTTTGTTTCCTTTCCTTCTTTCCAGGTGGTTGCCGACCAGTCAGACCTAAGACCATCGACAGAAACACGCCAGCTTCTTGTGCAGTATGCCAGTCAAGCAGAAAGCCTCCAGGGGAGGTGTCTCAATGTGATCAGTGACGGGCTGACGACGGGATTCTGCTTTGATGTGGCAATCATCGGTGAGTTACAAAGGACAAGAGAGAAATGCAGTACTGTTGAGCCAGTTGACATTGCCCATGCATACACCTAATACTTGACTCGCCCATTGCTGATTTTTATCTCCGAGGGAACTATTCCAGTACTCATTGTGCATTGTGTGTGTTTGCCTTACTGTCTTCTTTTAGCCAAGTGTAAATCCATCAGTCGAGCAGTGGATGGCGAGAGGGGTCTGCGGGCCATCAGTTCGCTTGCTGAGAGCCAGTACGCCGGCGACTCGGTGCTCCTCTCCTGCAGCCACGACCACTACATGCTGGGTAGCTCCGAGCTGCGCTGCGAGGAATCCGGCCAGTGGTCTGAATCTCTGCCGCGATGCATGCGTAAGTTTACCTCTTCACCACAAACCAGCAGCTATGGTTTAGCTGAACTTAATGATGCGCATACCACACGTCAGACTCAAAGTTTGGCTTCCATAGCCATTATGGATTGGAAAATGCGAAGCACTCTCAAGTTAATACCACCTGATATGTACACTAGAATGTGTAAGGATGTGTAAGGATGTGTAGCTTACCCTATCCGAGCCATGCGTGTATGTGCAGAATAGCTAGTCTGGCAAGCATGATTTGGACAACTTCTTATAGTGACAAATACCATCTGAAGCAGTTGCCTATTGCAAATCATTCACCCATATGTTCATTGTTGTGCTGTTACTATATTGCTGCAGCTAAGACTTGGAACGGGATTCGGTTGAACAACACTCTCATTCCGTCCAGCGGCAAGCCCTATGTCATTCAAGCTGCACAGACGGCACAGCCCACTTTTGTCCAATGCGCCGCCGCTGGTGTACCCAACTCTGAGCTAGTCGTCAAGCTGTTCGTCAACTCCGTCTTGACGTACAATACGCGCAAGCCGTGCGGAACGGGCCCGGTCTGTCGTGCAGAAGCAGCATCGACGGTCATGCTCAAGGCCGGCGATACGCTCGAGTGCAAGGCCACGCGCACAGTCTCCATGGGCCAAAATGGAGAGAAAGCCAAGGAGGAATCACATCTAGTCGTCCAAGTTGAAGGTGAGTTCCTCCTCATAACTGTATCTCCATTCATGCATACCTGTGTTGGTCATGTGGACAAGATCAGCAAAGAAACTGAGAAATTCTTTCACAAATTTAAGAAGTGCCTACATTTGGAGTGAACAGAAAGAGTTTTCATCGGCACCTTTTAAAATGGACTTTGTATCAGACACAACGTCAAAGAAGACACTGTCAAAGAAGGCGAAAGCTGCTGCATTGAATCACATAACTCTTGATTAAACACAGACACTTCTCATTAGTTTGGGACTGATCGCTACATGGGATGTTTTGAGGCAAGCAAATGAAACTGTTCGTTCGGACACAAGACGCCTTTGGTAACCAATGCCTCTAATCGAGAGAGAGAGAGAGAGAGAGAGAGAGAGAGAGAGAGAGAGTAAAAATATATCCAGTGGATTCCTAGCTGAGACGCAAACTAATATTAACTGTTCCTATCTCTTTTGTGTCTTTATTCATTTCAGGAAAGTGAAGCATGAACTATTTGCACAGCTTCAAACGGTGACGTCGTTCATCCAAACCTGGTTCTCATCGCTAGCCTCAGATCGTATCTATGCTTTAAGTAGATTTCATATATACTTTATCAGATTATTCTTTCACTGACTGCTCTATCTATCGTGTACAACCATCATTGATTTTCAGTAGAGGAACATGTAATATCTATCTTCAGAGCAATTTTCCGGATGCATCGCTCATCGTTAGCCCATCCTCTATCAGAACATTGACCAAAACGTTGACACAACACAGATATGTTTTATTCAGCCGTAGTAAGTTATAGAAATCTCCGCCGCCGCTACTGCTAGGGTTTGGGCACCACCACTAACTCCTACCCGCATTGCCACCCCTTGAGATGCAAGTCGAACACAGTAAAGAGTACCTCACTTCATATACATACATGTATGTTATAAACATTTACCGCAACTATTTGATGAAAAACCAACACTTTACTTATCCACCATTCGGTCCTTCCGCCAAGCTTGTTAGAGGTTTATGTACTCTTACTTCGAGTATGCTAACGACCATGACTTGCTCAGCTGCTATCACTTTCTTCACTATACTTATTTATTGTGGCCTTGACTTCGAGTATTTTCGACGCCAATTAATCTGAAATACAATGGAAATGCATCTGCTTCTGTAATACTACATGCTGTTAATGATATACCTTTTGCCATTGGCACAGAACGTGAGAGGCATGATACATACTCGTATTAGTACAGTGCGATGTGGCATGGATACTGTTCGAATGGCTCCAAGAAGGAAAACCCCAGTTTGTCAATGATTTTTTCCTTCTCCAGCCCATATCATAGAATAATTAGAAGTAAGGGTGAACATTTGACTTCACCACCACTAGCATTGAAAGAGAAGGGAGAAGGACAGAGCGTTTTCTTACGTTCTTCTAGTACCCTCACTCCGCTCTTTCGCTCAGAATATGACATTCTTTGGAGCTGGATATCCTCTCAACTGGCCGAAAGCCTGGTTTAGAATACAATAAACACACAGCAGATAGATATCGGTAGATAGATAGATAGATAGATAGATAGATAGATGATGACCTAGCATAGATCATGAATCCAGTTTATCAACCCAGATTCAGCGTCTGAACACACCAGTCGGAACCTGGAGAAAGTACAAATCCTGCCAGTTCCTGGGCACGAGGCGGCACACAGGAGAGCCGACTAGTGTCGGGCTGTACAGCGACGACGGACTGGCCATGCTCAGGACTACTACAGGACACGAGGCAGACTCCATCTGCAAGGCAATCACGAAGCTATTCAAAGACGTTGGCCTACGAATAACCATCAGTACCAGCCAGAGGACAGTGGACTTCCTCGACGTCACCTTGGATCTAGCCAGCGGCCGCTACCACCCATACCGCAAACTGAATGACGCACCCAGATACATACACACCAAGTCGAATCACCCGCCCAATATACTCCGGAATCTACCTGCAATGATCAATAGGCGGGCGTCCGACATCTCGTGCGACGAGGAGGCATTCACCAACGCGGCACCCGCATACAGAGCTGCGCTATCTGCCGGCGGATTTCCAGGGGCCATGGTGTTCGACGGCGGTGGGCCTACCAAGAAGAAGAACAAGCGGAGGAGAAACATAACATGGTACAACCCACCATACAGCAAATCTGTATCCACCAATATCGGTCAGAGGTTTTTCAAACTAGTCAGCAAACATTTCCCTGCCGCGTCGCCACTACACAAGATCTTCAACAGAAACACATTAAAGTTGAGCTACTCCTGCATGCCCAACATGTTCTACCTGATGAAGGGACATAACCAAAAGGTACGAACGCCTGGTGAAGAGAGATCTGCGGCAGGGTGCAACTGCCGAGCCAAGCCATCATGCCCTTTGCCAGGCTTTGGGCGGCGGATGCTTGGAGGGGGAAGTGGTGTACCAGGCCTCCGTCACAACCCCAAGTACCGGCGAGGAAAGGCAATACATCGGCCTGTGCGAGGCGCCCTTCAAGGTGCGCTATGGCAACCATCTAACCAGCATGCGGCATGAAAGGTACCGTACCAAGACCGAGCTATCCAAGCACACATGGGCGCTGGCTGGCCAAGGTGAGGAATACAGCATCACATGGGCAGTCATAGATCGGGCCAAGTCCTACAGCAACATATCCAAAAGGTGCTGCTTGTGTTTAGCAGAAAAGTTGCGCATCATCACCTTCAAGACGCCTCACACTCTGCTTAACAAGATGTCGGAGTTGGTATCAAAGTGCAGACACCAAAACAAGTTCTACCTCTCCACCTACTCTGCCGTGACATAGCCACCGCTATCACCACCACAATACACATCCTCTGAATACCCGCGGCTGTTGAATGTGGACACCACAGTGTGCTTCCACCGCCACACATCACACCCCCTGCCCAGTGCCCCCCCTGGCTTACCCTTGTCCTACATGTACCTGGTGGTTTCTCCGCCTCTGCACGCTCCATGCATAGTTCGCGCCTACTGCGCATGCCCATCCAGTGATGTAATTCTTATCACTCGCTCTCCCCATGCATATCCTGCATTGATAATTCACACCTCCTCTACATGCCCATGCGTATACCCCACAATAAGAACAAGCTATCCCGCGACAAAAGCATTAGTTGTCTGATGATTGCCTTAGCATTTAGTAGCTACGTGCATGAAACTCAGCGTTACAACGTATGTATATATAATTGGTGGAACCATTCCGCCACAAACGCCTAACAACAGTCGTCATGCCAAGCTTCCAGTCACTGTGGGTAGAGCTTACACTCTCAGATCGCACAGTCACCGTGGGATGCACGTATCGACCACCAAACTCTGATCCGAATTTATTCTGCCGCGAACTTGAATTGTGTCTCGATAAATGTAACACCACAGCGCCATTCATCCTCCTCGGCGACCTAAATTCCAAGAACAGCTCTTGGTTGGATTCTGATGTCACAGACAGAGCTGGTGACGCACTTAGCTATCTTATCGATGCATATGGTTTCCATCAGCATGTAAACTTTGCCACCCACATCTGCCGAGGCTATCTAAATTCGTGCCTCGATCTAGTCATCTCCAATCTCCCTCCGGAGGAGGTCACACTTTCTTCCAGAGCACCGTTTGGGTGTTCAGATCACGTAGCAATCCAGGGAACTATCTCCATGCAGCCACCAGCAGATGAGCGTGGCAGACGTAACCTGCCACCTTGGACCTGGAACTGGAATTCAGAGAACGTTGGCGCCCTGAGAGAAGCGCTAGCGTATACTCAACTCCTGCCACCCGACATTGACTTGCCGTCATATTCGCTGACCGAACTGTGGTCGCTCTGGCGTGACACTCTGCTTCGCACCGCACACCAGTTCTGCACTCAACTCCGGTTGACTAGATCATCTGCAGTGTCTCAAAAACGCCCATGGATGACGCCTGATCTGCTAAATAATATCCGTACAAAGCACAGGTTATACAGGAAATACCTCCGGACACGGACGGCTGAAGACTGGGACCAGTTCACAACTCAGCGAAACAAGACAACAACTCTTCTCCGCAGCGCCAAGTCCAAATTCGTTCATAAATCAGCCAATGCCGACAACCACTGTGACCAAACCCATACAAACCGCCCAAACCTCTACAAACTTATGAAGACCCTTCGAATTTCACCAAGAAAGGAAATGCCAGCTTTGAACCATGATGGCAGGAAGCTCACATCGAACTTAGAGCAGGCAGAAGCATTCAACAGCTTCTTCATTTCAGAAAGCAAGAAGTCCGTCTCAGTTGACAACGAGCCAGTCCCCGACATCCTTCTACCAACATCCGGCGAGAGAGAGCTTGCCCAAATCACCACCACACCCGCCGAGGTAGAACAGCTCCTAGGAGCCCTTAATCCTTGCAAAGCCCCTGGGTTTGACGACATCCCAACAAGACTCCTCAAGACCACGGCGCGTGAGCTGTCGCCGTCACTCTCCCGACTTTTCAATGAGTCATTTCGGAGAGGTGAACAACCACAGGACTGGCGTGATGCCACTGTGAGCCCACTATACAAGAAAGCCGAAAGGTCATTGGTAACAAACTACAGGCCTATATCACTTCTCAGCGTTATCAGTAAAGTGCAGGAGAGGATCGTCCACAAGCGACTCTACAAGCACGTCACACCCTTCCTCCCAGTGGATCAATCCGGTTTTCGTGCCAATGATAGCACCGAACTCCAGCTCGCCAGACTCGTGCACGAGGTTTCCGAGAGCCGAGATAAAGGTCTTTCCGTCACAGCTTGCTTTTTTGACCTCTCGAAGGCTTTCGACAGAGTCTGGCACGCCGGTCTCCTCAAGAAACTGCAACACCTCGGCCTGAAAGATACCGCCCTGCAATGGATGGTCAGCTACCTCACCCATCGCCGTCAACGTGTTCGTGTCGGCGACGCCTTCAGTGAGTGGCAAGCCATACCAGCAGGGGTGCCCCAAGGATCCGTTCTAGGCCCCCTGCTGTTCTTGATCTACACCATTGACCTGCCCTCTGCCTGCACCAACTCGAACACAAAGTGCAGCCAATTTGCAGATGACACGGCGCTCATCGCAACACACCAGAGCCGTTTGACATCGGAGTTGTCCCTGCAGTCAGCCGTTTCAGCTGCCGCAACCTGGCTGCGCAGATGGCACCTCCTCGTCAATGCCTCAAAGACCGTTACCTTGTCGTTCACACCAAACCACCAACTCAACATCACTCTTAATGGCACACCCCTAAAGCAAGTCAAAGAACACCGTCACCTTGGAATCATACTACAAAACAACCTCCAATGGAACTCACATGTCACGCACATAATAAACAAATCCAAAAAACTCCTTCACCAACTTCGTAAAACACGAGGCCAACTTAACACCCCCAGTCTGCTCGTAATCTACACCGCCTACATTCGCCCGGTTATGGAGTACGGCAGTCTCGTGTTATCCAACACCACCCGCACACAGAAGGACCAATTAGAACGCGTTCAGCGACGAGCAGCCCGTATCTGCCTGCGGATCCCCCTTTTTGCACCAGTCCATCACAGCTCACTTCTTCATCATCTCCAACTCCCCACATTAGTCTCCCGGCAACTCTTACGACAGGTTACTCTTGCCCACAACATCAAGTACATCCGCGCTCCCCTTCACCTGCAACAGCCTCACCTTGCACGACCAATCACAGAGCAGCCATATGCACTACGACACATGAGAACATACACATTGAGAACATCACACACATACCGACACACCAACTCACCCATCAACCTATCCCTTCACAATTTCAACCAACTACCCCCCGACCTGCGTGAAACAAATAGCAAGCATGCGTTTAAATCAATGGCGTCTAGCCTCATTCTATCATCCATATGCTCCTGTAGTAGCTCACACTGTACCCCATCGTGACCCCATCCCCCTGCAATGTGTTGATTTCCTTACTTGCTAGACTGATTTTATATGATTCTGGACTGATTTGAATCATATTATCTTCCTTATTGGCCATGGGCCATCGTGGAAATAAAGAATAATAATTCTTTTCGACCTTTGTGGTTACGCTCCTCCCTTGTGGTGTTGAGCACTGTTGAAACCTGGGTATACCCACTTATGTAGATACTCCACACTTATGTAGATAGATAGATAGATAGATAGATAGATATACATGACAGAGAGAGAGAGAGACGGGGGAGGGAAAGAGAATGGGAAAGGGAGACGGAAAGGGGAGGAGAGAGAAGAAGAAAAAACTTTGAGTGGCTCCTCTGACCTGTTCTATAATCAATGCAGAGTGATCGATGGAATAACACCAGTGACCCAGTGACCGCGATGGTCGGCGCACAATTATAGTCACGAACCATTGAAATGCATAATGGTGATAAGGTTGGCCTCAAACGTTGCTTGAACGCACGCTGAACTGACCTTGACGATTGCCACTGGATCCATCTCGTAGCCTAAATCATAACATGAATCATGTTTGAACGCCAGTATCCTATCATCAAAAGATTTCTCTGCCCACAGCAGCTACATGTTCTAAACTAACTGTTTAGGACAATATGGCCTCATCAATGCAAGTACGAGCTATATTCGGCCTGCTCTGCCAGCTTTTGGCGACAAGCGCCACAGGCAGTTGAGAACACACACAAGACAAGCGCCACAGGCAGTTGAGAACACACACAAGACAAGAGCCACAGGCAGTTGAGAACACACACAAGACAAGAGCCACAGGCAGTTGAGAACACACACAAGACAAGAGCCACAGCCACAGGCAGTTGAGAAGACCGCTGAATGTTCTAGCGCTGAGATTTTTCTTTGCTCTTACATTCACAGTCACACAGTCCACGCCAAAGCTTGCCAAGCCTGGAGGTGACCGAATCTCACAGGCCTTGAAGGCAGCCCGCGTTTCTGGGTTTCGCGCCGTCAGCCCCGGTTTATTGCTAGTGTAATCGTTCATAATAACACCATGCATCAAAGGAGGCGAAATCGCCTGTTTGTGACGCGACGATTACTGTTAGAATTCAACGACAACCCTACGGTCTAAATAGGGTTGCATTGAATGGCGTGGCGTTTAGTTCTGAGCGTGGTTTGCTTGGCACTCTCCTTTCTCCCTTGCACCCCACCCCTACCCCTCTGCTAGTCAGAAAATTTCGAGGGATCAGATATCCATATAGGCTGTAACGGAGCTCTATACAATGTTGACCTACATCTGTAAAAAAACAACACATCTGTACAAGACCGACATCAGCTCCTTACTTATTGCAAGACGTGTGAATACGGAAAAAGTGTCTGGCAAGATTGCGCCGTGTTCACACGTCTTGCAGTGGTTCCTGACCCATTGCATTTTCTGCGAACTATGCATCATAGTGACATGTAGACCTACTATGTAAGTACATGTACTAGTTCCGTGCGTCCAGCTCCCCCCCCCCCCCCCCCCCTGTCTCTTCAAGCAAGTAATTAGTTCTTCAATTCCGGGGCGATGTTCACACCTCAACCGTCTGATGTGCAACCTGCTAGTCTTGACACAGGATGATGCAGTCTAAAACAGGGAGTCGTGAAACTGTTACCATGGTTACTTGAAAGCCTTATCGTGCGAAGTGAGACCTGAGAAGCTTCACGAGAAAAGGCTAGAACAGAGCCGTGATTCACGCTTTGAAGCCAATCACAAGGCTTAGCTGTTAGCTCATGAGTGGAAGTTAGTTAGTTAGTTCCCAGTGAAGCGGCAATGGTAACATACTACCGAGCAGGGAGTCGTAAAAGGGCTCTTTATTACGACGACTCCCTGGTAACGAGTAACAGCAAGGAGATATTTTACTCCTGATTAGCAGCCATGTTGTACTCTTGCAATGTTCATCTGGAAAAGGACTCTCTACATCCGTGACAAAACGATTCGCAGCGCTGTTGTTAGGGTTGTGTAACGGGTACGTTAGCTAAGCCGTACTGACCCCGTGATGACGCAGTGTTTAGTTCTCGTTGCTGACCGGGATGATATCACCACGACCCGTACACAAGTCCCCTCAAAGTGAAGCTGAGGTAAGCAATCAGTATAATACCTAAGCTGCTCGAATCATCCATTACGGTTACGTGCATCATGCATGAACAAGTAGTGCACACAGCCGGGGTTGCCGTAGAATTTAAAATTATTTGTACGCTTGATCAGGGTTAAAAATAAAGAAAAGGAGAAATACTGTTTTGCCCCTGGGTTTCATTGCAATTGGTTATGCTTAGGCGCTCGGAGTGAATGCCTAAGCATAACCGATTGCAATGAAGGAGACCTAACACATTCGCAACAGCTATCTCTCCGGAGATTCATGCCTCCTAGAAGCGACAAACCCCAATAAAAGACTATTGAAAGATAACATCATTGGTAAAAGCCAACCACGAGGAGTACTATAGGATATTGGCGTCCTGTTTTGTACAATTCGTTTTTTGCAAAGCTTCCCCTTCTGAGCCACCCAATTTGGGTCATGTGCTGCTTTGCTGCTTCGACTTGTAGTTAGACCAACTTGGCAAGCATTCGAGTTGGAAGGCTGGTGATTAGCGCTTCGGAGATGTGTTGGAGCTAGGTTTCAGGGTGTTGAATAGAGAGGTTGCGCACAACGAAAATCTGTAGCACCGTAACGGAAAATTTTTAATCAAAAAAGCTAACAAATATTCGTAAACCATGAGGTTGAGCACGTGTGGGCTTTTTCGTAGCATCGTAGCGGGTTGATGCGGTAACCGCGCGGGTGCGAAGAGTCAAGACAGGGAGTTCTAAAATATCAGTATTTTAGTACCCCACGTAACAAAATATTTTCGTAAATCTGCTCCGGTTCGGTCACGTTTGGACGGATCTTCGTAACAACTTTCGTTACTCGAACCCGGACGGTCCAAATCTTACGAATTTTCATTTTCGTTGTGCGCAAGCTCTCTACGGTCTGAGTAGTCTGTCAGTTTAATGCCTAGTTTAATGCCTAGTTGCTGCGCGTTCTGACTACATGTATATCATCTAGCTACAGTGGTGGACAGTTACCATGGTTACTCTTAACTCGTATGAGTATCCATGTGTTTCTTTCCTTAAAAATCATATTTTGCCTTCGAAATACACCAAACACTGCCAGTGATATCCAAAGTGCTTGAGAAGGTAGTACACCGACAAATTGTTGCATTCTTCGACAATCATCCGGAACTCGGTGCACTACCGGAGGAGCAGTTTGCTTACAGGCGCAATCACAGCTGTGAAGACCTTTTGGCGTATGCAATAAACGACTGGCAGCTGGCCTTGGACAAGAAGCAGCTGTGTGGAGCCATGTTTGTAGACATGAGCAAGGCCTTCGACCGCGTTCAGCATAGCAAGCTCGTGCAGGAACTGGCTTCAGTTGGCGTCGGAGGTGTGGCATTGCGTTGGTTCGCAGACTACCTTACTGGGAGAACCCAGCAGGTCGTTGTCGGCGATGCCCGAGGCAGTACAGAGCCCTGCTCACGTGGTGTACCACAAGGCTCCGTGTTAGGCCCCTTACTTTTCTGCATTTATATCCGGCGTACCCCTCAGAAATTTCAACATTGCCGTGCTCTCCTGTTTGCGGACGACATCGCGTTCTACATCATTGGTCGCAAGGCTTCAACCGTGCTCAGAATGCTGCAGACAGATCTCTTGAATCTGGATGACTTCCTCAGCGAGCGGGGACTGGTGCTGAATCCCAAAAAGTCTCAGCTACTGCTGCTCAGACGACCTACTGCGCAACTGGACGTGATCCCCAGCATCACCTGCAAAGGCACCGTAATCCCCGAGTCCAGCCATGTTCTGTACCTTGGCCTCCTATTGGACTCGTCGCTCAGCTTCGAGCAGCAGGTTGAGCGTGTGTGCGCAAAGGCACAGTGCAAGGTTGCCTCATTCCGCCACGGGCGCCGCGATGTCTCCATGACCGGCCGCCGCATGTTTTACCTGACAATTGTCCAGAGTACCTTGGACTATGCCAGCACATGTTATGTTCACTGCTTGTCCGCTAAACTCAGAGACAAACTTGAGTCAACCAGCAATAGGTGCCTAAGGCGAGTGTTTGGCCATGATCAGTATACTTCTATCGATTTCATTCTCACCAAATATAACCTGTATACTTTCTCTCGCCGTGTAAATTTGAAGCTGTTTGTGTTTGTTTTTAGGTGTCTATCTCGTTGCACCAGTCCTCTTTTAAGCACGATATTTACCCCCCCCCCCCCCGCTCTGCATCATGCCGCACAAATGCTGCTACCCGCGGTCAAGCTTCAGCCGCTCTGAACCTACCCAGAGCTACGTCTCGTTACGGCCTGAATGCTATTTCATTTTTGGCAGCAGACAGATGGAACATGCTTCCACCTGGATGTCGTCAAGCTAAGCCCCTTTCTGCATTTGTCACAAGCACCAAGTCATTCCTAGGGTTCCCAGTAAAAAGGCAACGCCTGTTGGGAGTTCCCTAGTAAAATAATAAATTCTACTACTACTACTATACTACTACACTGCTGAGAGAATTGATCTATCCTTTACTTCTCAACAAAAACTCAGCTCTTCCTTTTCGCTACCCCCCCCCCGCTGCCCATGCACTCACAATCACAAAAAAATGGCGACTAAACTAACAAGTTCAATAATAATAATAACTTTATTAGGATGACCAACGTTGAGTGTTCATGGGTATTAGTGATACATGTAATTCCAAGGAGGGGAAGGTAAGCGCCATCAAGCCGAACACAAGCTACACTCCAAGGCAAAGTCGAATGCTGGCTTGCTAGGATAACGGGACGGAAAGACAATTGGACAACACGGTCTAACCACAATTCGACAACGCAAAGCAACAACCACCCAACTTGGGAGACTCAATTCGATCAAGGATAAGAAATGAAAGGATCTGGTGGATTTGGTGGTCTTTAACGCATAACTTGCGCCCACCGTTTTCCTCGTTTCCATTTAATATTTTCCTTGGCTCACCATCTGATTATTATTATTATTATTGGGGCAGCTTTATTGATTTTGTGTCTGGATAATGCAGCATCCCGGGTCACGTAGCACCATGGGGAGTGTTGCTGTTGTATGTGAGGTAAATAAGGGAGAGAAAAATGAAAGAAAAAGGAGAGAATTAAAAACACTGGAAACAGCAAGTACACAATGATACAATCTTTATGCAGCTAGCCTGCTAGAAAGAGACTCAACACAAGCTGGTACAGAAATAGCAAGACAGCAAAGTCAGAAAACAAGATCCGTTGAAAAGTAGCCGTCATCAAACCTAACATCGAACCATTCACCTACACACTCACACTTAGCCCTTGGCGGATTATGCCGGCATAATATTTGGCATAATCTTGGGATTTCGTCAAAAAATTATGCTCCGGCCTAATATACGGATTCCAACATGTAAGGTCGGCATAATTTTTCGGTTTAGACAAAATTATGCTTAGGGGCATAATACAGCTTTGTCAGAAAGCCTGCAGATGGTTTTTTTTAAATACCCCAGTTTAGGCCTCGACCAAATATGCTAAAAAAAGAGCATATATGCTCGTCGCATATCAGGGAAAACGGCCATAATATGCCAAAGTTTTATAGCCATGGTTGGCTATAAAAACCCTGCAATCGCCACGCAAAGTGGTCATTGGCTACTCCAGCCATGTATTGCTTGGAATAAAATAAAATAAATAAATGAATAAAAAAGGCTTAGCAAGATATGCAAAAAGAGATGCCAAAATATGCCAAAATATGCTCGACATAAGCAGAAAGTGTAGATCATTTCAGTAAAATTACAACCTTGGAATATTCATTGGCTTCACGGCTAGGGTCCAGCGGATAATGCGCCGTAAATGTTCGTATAATGCTAACCATGATGCTCCAAAAACTGCCTTATAATGCTGATTATATTGCTTCAGCAAGGGATATAATGCTCTTGGTTTGGGACAGAAATGGAAGAAAGTCAGCACATTGTCAAACTTCCAGAAAATTATGCATATCGTCGATCTGCATCTTAAGTTGCCACCTTATCTCTCACGAGCTCCACCACTTCTTGGCACTATAAGATATGTTCGCTTCTCCATTGATTGCTCTCCATTCCAATATTGATGCAGGGTTGTGGCAGAATAGTCGGTGTATCAAATCTTTCCCCGAATTATCCATGTAGTGAGAGATGAAACCATTATTGCAGGTAGTCATTCATTGTTGGGATGAAGTTTATCTTGGCAAATAGTATTCCTGCCTGCAGACAAGCTGTCACTGCATCCACTCTGTGAATAATGTCTTCATCTGAAACACCAGACGTGAGGCCAGCTCCTGAGATCCGGTCTCAGATGGAGAGCCCTCCCATTTGCCGAAATCCTGAAAACACGGGGTCAGAAGTTATTTTGCCACTCTAAATCCTTTGCTTGTGCTCTCATCTTCTCCTTGAGATGGTGGGTAGACGTATGGCTTGCCACAATACTCTTCCTTTTTGATAGCATTTGACTGTAGGCCTGGCATTACAACCGTCAACAACAAACTGTACGTACTTCATCAGGAACGTAAGACAGGCGCTGCTGAGCAATCGACTTGGTACTGAGTCCATGGCAAATTCTAGTTCTTTTCGAGCCTCCTGATCTGGACTCGGCAAAGGCAGTTCTTTTAGAACGAGCTCTTTCTGTTTATAGCCGCTCCTTCATCCTGGTCCAAATTTAGCAATGCATCAGTGTCTACTTCAGTATCGCTAGAGATGCTATCGCCAGAGCCTCTAGCACAACTTGAAAACTCTTCTTCGTCTGTTTGATATTCACTTCGCGTATGTCTCCTCCGTAGCTCTCCATTATTCTAAGAGTAAAAGAAACCTCGTAAATATTTTCTCCGGGTTTGTGTCACTTGAACTGCCTCGGCCTCGGTTGGGCATGCTTCACAAATGGCTTGTATGCATTTACCTGACCACATCGCTACAATCATAACGTTTTATGTAGCAATAGTTATGTAGCGTTAGTGCTAAAGGTGTTACGTGTCTTCACAAGCACAAAGTCATGCGCCGGTACAATGCATAGTGCTCAAACGCCCGGACTGGGCGGAGCGTAGTATGCAAGAGGTACACAAAAGGAGTAAAATAGGGCTGTTTCGTTGTTACTCAGAGTTCCATGGCAAAAACCAATCATCAGACAACATCTCATGATCATGATTGTAGCCGATTGCTGCCAAAAACCTGGGATTTCCCGATATTATCCACTATGAAACTCGTTATGCCGCTCAAACCTGACATAATGCTCGTTTTGTTCCATTCTAATGCTCCATATTGCTCTGATGCTCGGATAGTCGTATAATGCCGAATATAATGCCGGCATTATCCGCTGGACCCTATTCACGGCTATCATGCTTATGGTGCAAATCAAAACACATGCAGAATAGTATGGCTGGGGTGTGTTCCCAGCAACCGTAGCGATAGTGTTCATCCATGGGGACATGTAGCAAATGCCTCAACCATTCCAAATTCATCCATAAAAGGCATTTCTGAACGCATTTTGTCCATAATATGAATGTTTTGTCCTCATTTTCTTCAGAATATTTGGATAATATGCTGGCTTCATTCCAATATTCCCTTTGTCGCTCAATATGCCATTATATGAACTGTCTCACAAAATATGCGGACATATGCGCAAGCATATTTGGTCGAGGCCTACCCCAGTTACGACTCCTTGTCATAGCCCTAAGACACTAAAGGCAGCAATATATTTCTTATCATTCAACATCGGGGAAGCACTGTCCAACCGGCGAATGGGGGTTGATAATATCCTTGTTGTCTTTTGTTATTGGCAAGTGATTATTAATAATTATTATGATTATAATCATTTTCTGGAAATAGAAGCTTCAACCAGTAGTTGGAACCATGGACATTCGCAAGCCAACGTTTTTTGTTACTTCATCTGAGTTATTGACCTGATGATGTCAACGGTGCCACGGAGTGCCTCCTTCTGCAAGATGGATATGCTGGCTCCGGCATCCAGTTTCTTTAAGTCAGCAGTTGAGGGGTTAATCCACCTAACGCCCGTACAACCACTGGCATAATCTTCGCCCAAACCTGCCTTATCTGTTCCTCACGCTTCAGGCCTCAATTTAATATTTTTGTAGAAGTATGTTTTCCACAGATTTTCGGTGGATGTTCCTATCCAGAGGAACACTTACATCCACAAGCAATGCCTGATCTTGCCCTTGATGATAATGTCTGGTCTGTTTGCTCCAACGGGCGCTGCTGTTGGGTACTTCTCAGTAGATTGACACTTCCATTTCAGCACTGTACACAACGTTAGTGAGTTGGTGACTTGTCTATTTATTTGAAATGTCCGACGCACCATACTTCCTGCGCAACGTCCAGTGGAGATTCTTTGCTAATCTGTTATGGCGATTGACATAACGACTTCCAGCACAAGCCGTACATGCTCTAATAAGGTGGAACACCCTTTCCCTGTCCGTTCCACACACCCTGCAGCTCGTTTTTGTTGCCACACCCGTTTCTTGATTGAATATTTCTTGTAAATCCTGTGTTGCGATAGCCTGGTCCTGTATGGCCATGACAGCACTTTCCGTCGCCGGACGCATGCAGTAGACTGCAACCACGCAAAGGAGAGTCTTCGATCCAGCTCAGGCTCCTGAAGCATCTGCCAAACTGATTGGCCATGCAGAGGCTTCTTGCTAATTATCTTCTCACTATGCCGCTGGTATCCCTGCCTGGTGTATCTGCTCCTTTGTGGCTGACTCGTCCACACCAATCTTTGCCAAAAATCTCGCAGCATCACTGGAAACAGAGTACTTAGCTTTTCCATGATGGTATTGATTCAGGAGGGCAATGGCAATCATGAATGTGGTCTTGGTGACCCTCGATGTATTTGTTGATTCGGATGATGGATCGCTCACTGATGTATTTGTTGATTCGGATGATGGATCGCTCACTGATGTATATCTACCACGCTCTGGAATCCACGTCCGCCTTCCGGCCACGCACCAAGTGCACCCTCTCTTTTTCAGCCCGAGGGTGATACCATCCCTTCTTCGTGAGCTTCTTCCTGAGCAAGGTATCCAGTTGCTCTTATTATTATTATTATTAGTACTATTTACAATGGAGGTCGGAGGCGACAAAATATTATTCTAGAACAAAGTCAAGTTCGAATTCATCCTCGCAATCAACGCATCCAGTCCAGACGACACTTCATAATTCAGATATCAAACGTTTTCGTTCCCTTCTCATCAGGATTATACAGGGAATGGCGAAAAAATTAGTAAAAAAAATACTAAATGACTACAAGTACAACTGTCAGCGTAAATCATGGTACTGAGATACAACATTCGTTACATACAAGGTAGAAATTATCAAGTTTTAGAAGGAGAAATAATTATACCAACGACAACACCATATTGCACACATCATGTGGCTTTGTTCACACCTCGACGACGAGGAACAGCACCAACAACAGTTACTGTACTAGTCTGTAGAGACAACACATTTTCTTTCTGTAAGCGCAGCTCAGCTCACAGCTCACAGCTCCTTCTTAAACTTGATGAATTTCTACCTTGTTGCGAGTGTTTTATCTCAGTACGTTTACGCTATAAGTTGTAGTCATTTTTTCACGAATGAACTTGGATGCTAGATGTGCTAGAGCTGTTAGCCAGATAGTTGTAGAACGTCACTACCGTTGGTCAGTGTCGTGCAATCCTATCACATGAGCTGATTGTCTAGCAACTGGTGGTGTTAGTGGACATTATAGTGTAACTTATACCTCACTCCATATACACTTACAGTCTTAGGCATGCTCTCCCTTAGTGGTGTATATATCTCCATATATTGACCTTTGATAAAATTTAATACCCACACTCATTAGTGACCACACCATCAACAGTATCAAATTCAAATAAACTTGCTTGACTCAATAAATACCACTGTACTTTTCCATGCAGCACTGCACTTTTCCCTAAAAGGAGTATTTTATAAACAGTATTTATTGGCCTTAGTGGTATTTTATAAACAATATTTATTGGCTTTTGGGCAAATAATTACTGTTTATAAAATACCACTAAGGCCAATAAAAGAAGAGGGGGACCTCGTGTATATCGAGATTTATCACTCTTCTATATCGACCTCCACTAACTCTTGTGATCCTTGACTGCTCCTATTATTACCCATATGGCCGGAATATCGACCGCTTGTATCGACCGCTTGTATCGACCGCTTGTATCGACCACTTAGGCATTGTAATCTTTCGACTTTGGAGGGACTTCAGAAATTTTCCCTCCACTTCAAAAAGAAATGGGTTTGCATCGCCGAAGTCGCAACCTCTATTTCGTTCAAAACGAAAATCGAAAGAAAGAAGACAAAGGAAGAGAACAAGCAGGATTCGAACCCATAACAGTATGAATATCTCAAGCAACCCCTTATACCACCCAGCCACTGGGCTGCAGATGCTGAACCCCGTTGTTCTTACAGTCTTGTAACCAAAAAAGGCAACACCCTATGTACCCTATAGTACAAATGCTATACTAAAAAGGTTAAAATAGCTCCTAAAGGTTTAGGGGTTATTATTATTTATTATTTTGCTTGTTCGCGTTGGCATCAACCTGCATAAAGCAGGTATATAGCCTTTGCTTAAGCTGCCATAAAAAAGAAAGCTCATCCTAAGCGAGAGGGCTAGAGGAAAATATAACGATAACGAGATACAGAATACAAAGAAATCCAATGAGTTCAACATACAATTCAAAACAAGAAAGAAAGGAAAGAAAAACAGAGCCGAATCTACCGATTGATCCATCAATCGACAAAAGGGGACTGATCCGTTAATGTTGCAAAGTAGAAGCTGATTGTAGTTGCAGATCTCCAGGCCAGGGCCAGCATATTGCCGATTCTGGATAGGTCTCCGCAGCATTTGATGTGGTAATTATCATAATGGTTGATAAAATTGTTAGAGTATCTAGTATCTAGAGTATCTAGTGTGTTAGAGTATCTAGTGTAATTGTATCCGTTATTATTGTTAAGAGTATCTAGTGTAATTGTATAACTTCAGCCACTACACACAGCACACATTAGTTCCTTCCACTTTCGACGATCCTGGGCGAGCTGCCTCAGTGCAACTAGATCCTCGTGTGATGTGAGGGAGTTTGTGGATCTGGAATTTTTCAGGTCGTTGTTGATAGATCGCGGGAGGGTTGTTCTCGGGCGGCCTCGGAACCCTGAGCTTCCTGGTTGAAAGTATGCTGGTTATGGCAAAGGAATCGTGATAAATAGTATATTGACCTCGACTTCGGTCTATTGGTGTACTAGCTGTGCTAGTACTTGTTAGCAACAATCCGAACTAGCGCACACACTGCACTGCATTGCTTTGTACTGCATTCAAGACTGACGTCATGCGCTTTGTTTTGCTGCGTAATCACAAATGGCACCAGCCCATTTTTGCGGAAAAGAAAAACAAATCTTGCTTGCCCTGTTGTGCTCTTCCAGACAACGGATCGTGCTTCAGCAGTGTTTCTTTTCCTTTCGTAGCTTTGCTGCCAGCCCGAGTGTCACCTCGACACTGTATTTCTTCAGTATGTCTGACCTTACTGTCGACACTGTCAAGGCAATGCCTTGCCAAGCCCTCCGCGGCGAGCCTTCTCAGCGCGGCTTGAATCCGAAAGGAAACTTAGTAAAAGTATTTTACAGCACCGTTTGCTGGCACAACTAGCCCTTGGTAGTGAGGTCTGCTCCGGCCAGGAGAACCAGCAACATGACAGTGCGGACACGGCTCGCGAGCCCAGAAGCCCGACGTGCACCAATGCCTCCTCCGCCAGCTCAGGTGACGCGGGCTCAACGGATCTCTGCGCTCCCGTACGGGACGAGGTGTAGTCGGCTTTGTCGGCCGCCATTTTATTATTATCGGAGAGCATTGCGCCGCTCCTCACCCAAGGCCAAGGCAATGCGGCAGCTGCCGCCACTACGCCAGGCCAAGCTCCTGTAATCCACCCGATCAGCCACCTGCACCAGCTGTGCCCAAGGCTGTGCAAGAACGTATCTTGCGAGGGGAGTTCGTAGATTTTTCAAGTTTGTTGCCTGAAATTCTTGCACACTTCCGGCCCAACATTCCGGCTGGTGCACAGCCCGAATAACGATAGCCAGCTAAATATCGTTGAGTCGGATGACGCGAAGCAGGTGCGTCGCAAGGTTCACGATAATTACACATGTAGCTACCCTGCTCGAGGCATGGACCACATACATGTCTGTTATCACGGCTGCGGCCCTACACCGCACTGCTGAACTGATTGCGTACCAGCAGTTGATCCTGACTGCTAACTGCCAGTTCTTCCCAAGCGCGTGGCTAGAGTACGACCGCCAGCTGCGGATGCTCGTGGCCCAGTAACCAGGCACGAAGAGGTTGGACACCATCGACGTGAACCTATGGCAGATAGCTGTCACAGGCCATGCACACCCAAAATGCGCTCAATGTAAGACGGTCCATCCAGGGGCGGTTTGTGTCCTTTTCGTCCCGAAGCCAGCAGCATTTACCTCCAGTGGTCGCAACCATACCAGCGACGGCCAAGAAATCTGCCGCAACTTCAATGGAGGTCGCTGTTCTTCGTCGTCGTGCCGCTTCTCCCACACCTGCAGCCAGTGTGGCAAGGACCACCCATGCATCATGTGCAACCAGCAGCAGCGCGGAGCCAATCGGCCACCCCGCCGCTCCTAGCAGAATGGCTACTGAATCGCTTGACTCGGTACGTAGCTTCTTTCCTATACACTCTGCAGACACCACACTGCTAGCTGACCACTTTGCCCGCCTGTTACGTAACCACTCAGATCAATCATGTGTTGCGTATGTTCTCCATGGCCTGCGCCGTGGCTTTACTCTTGGATCTGCCGGCCAACACGACATTTCGGTTTTCTCTAATAATCTACCATTGGCTTTCACTCACTCGGCATTTATATTCGAGCAATTAGCTGCTTCCTGCGCCCGCAGCGAGACCACAGGCCCATTTCCGTCACCTCCATTTCAGTTCATGCGCCGCTCTGGTATTGGTGCCATCCCCAAAAAGAACGGCAAGCCGCGAATGATCCACCATCTGTCTAGTCCGGAAGGCACCGGCGCGAACGACAGCATTCCTGCCGAGCCGCTCTCTCTGCACTACGCGAGCATTGACAACGCGATCAACATCATCATGTCATGCCCACAGCCTGTGTATTTGTCCAAGCTCGATGTACGCAGTGCATTTCGGCAGATCCCAGTCCGCCGCCAGGACTTCGCTGGGAAGGCTCCTACTACTACGAGCGCTTTCTGCCTTTCGGCCTCCGCTCCAGCCCAGCCGTCTTTGACTCAGTAGCCACAGCAGTCAACTGGATCATGCAGCACGAGTTTGCTATAGATCACCGGCTTCACTACCTCGATGACTTTCTCGATATCTCCACTGGTTTGGCTGCAGCCAACCAGCAACTCACCATCTCCCCTCCGGGCGTTCACGTATCTCGGCACTCCTCTTTGCTCCATCCCAGCTCGAAGGGCCATCACCATCATTGACCTTCCTTGGTATTGTCCTAGACTGCGAGCGCCACGAAGCTCGGCTACCAGAGGACAAGCTGTCCGAGATCCGTGCGCCACTCATGGCTACTATCAGCGCGCGCAGCATCGGCCAGCGTCAACTCGAGTCCCTCCTGGGGAAGCTCACTTTTGCTGCCCGAGTCATCGTTCCTGGACACACATTCATGCGTGAACTATGATCAGCGTGCCCTGAACTGTATCTGTGTATGCGAGTGCGGTGCATAAAGCCCACCTTGAGAATGGGTTTGCCGGCCCCTTAGTAGATGCGTGGCTTCTGAAGAGGGTGTTGAAGGGCATCCAGCGATGCCATGGTACGGCTGCACTCACCCCTCGCCTTCCTATAACTATGCCAATCCTACGACACCTGACGGATGCACGCCGGAAAAGTAGTATCCTGAATGGCCATGACAAGCTGCTCTACCAAGCCGCCATGCTGCTTCTTTGGATTTCTTCGGTGCGCTGAATTCACTAATGGCATCACACGGGGCTGTACTAGCTCCCCTGGTGACGGACGCCCGCAACTCTTCCTGCTTTCATCCAAGACGGACCCATTCGGTAAAGGCGTTACTAGTGACATTGGCCCGTCTGTACCGCCGTACTGCCCGGTCCGTGCCATTGTTAGCTACCCATCTGTCACTCGTCGCGAGGGACCGGAGCAACTCTTGTTCGTACTCTCGAACAGACAGCAGCTGACCAGGCAGTCATTCACAGTAACAGTATGGTCTCTTGTCGCTGCGGCCGGTGTACCATCCCAGTCGAACTACTCCGGGCATTCGGTCCACATTGGTGCAGCCACCACCGCTGCTATGGCTAGTGCCCCCGACTCCTTCTTCCGAGTGGCAGGTCAGTGGAAAGAGCGATGCGTGTCTACGCTACATCCAGACTACAACAAGCGCATAGCGCCAGCTATCGTCCCGGCTTGCTGCCGTGCCATGGATGCCATGATCCCCAACTCGGGTGAGTAATGAGCTACTGAACTCTAGCTGCGCAATGCTTGCCTGTGCTGACATTAATTGACCCTTGCTGTGCGTCAATAGTGCTTAGCTAACGGAGTGCTGGTTTCATGGGTCCACTCTCACAACTGGTGTTATCTAGCTATTTGCTGCGGCTCTGCCTTGCGCTATATTACATCCATTTAGCATTGCAGCTCTACGTTGAGCTAACAGCAGCTCTACTTTGAGCTAACAGCAGCTCTACTTTGAGCTAACAGCAGCTCTACTTTGAGCTAACCGCAGCTCTACTTTGAGCTAACCGCAGCTCTACTTTGAGCTAACAGCAGCTCTACTTTGAGCTAACAGCAGCTCTACTTTGAGCTAACCGCAGCTCTACTTTGAGCTAACCGCAGCTCTACTTTGAGCTAACAGCAGCTCTACTTTGAGCTAACAGCAGCTCTACCTTGAGCTAACAGCAGCTCTACTTTGAGCTAACAGCAGCTCTACTTTGAGCTAACAGCAGCTCTACTTTGAGCTAACAGCAGCTCTACTTTGAGCTAATCGCAGCTCTACTTTGAGCTAACAGCAGCTCTACTTTGAGCTAACCGCAGCTCTACTTTGAGCTAACCGCAGCTCTACTTTGAGCTAACCGCAGCTCTACTTTGAGCTAACCGCAGCTCTACTTTGAGCTAACAGCAGCTCTGCTCTGAGCTAACACCAGCTCTACTTTGAGCTTCAAACCAGTTGTTTCGAAACCAGCACTCCTCAATCCAAAGATGCCTCTTTGTTGACTTGTTTGTGTGAGGGATGGGGCTAATGGTGTACTAGCTGTGCTAGTACTTGTTAGCAACAATCCGAACTAGCGCACACACTGCACTGCATTGCTTTGTACTGCATTCAAGACTGACGTCATGCGCTTTGTTTTGCTGCGTAATCACAAATGGCACCAGCCCATTTTTGCGGAAAAGAAAAACAAATCTTGCTTGCCCTGTTGTGCTCTTCCAGACAACGGGTCGTGCTTCAGCAGT
This sequence comes from Sycon ciliatum, assembly GCF_964019385.1. NCBI lineage: Eukaryota > Metazoa > Porifera > Calcarea > Leucosolenida > Sycettidae > Sycon > Sycon ciliatum. Next base: position 24,615,023 of record NC_088643.1, read on the forward strand.
GTTTCTTTTCCCACCATCCCTCCCTATCCAACTTATTCACACCATCATAATATTATCGTACCCACTAACCGGGTCCACTCTCACAACTGGTGTTATCTAGCTATTTGCTGCGGCTCTGCCTTGCGCTATATTACATCCATTTAGCATTGCAGCTCTACGTTGAGCTAACAGCAGCTCTACTTTGAGCTAACAGCAGCTCTACTTTGAGCTAACAGCAGCTCTACTTTGAGCTAACCGCAGCTCTACTTTGAGCTAACCGCAGCTCTACTTTGAGCTAACAGCAGCTCTACTTTGAGCTAACAGCAGCTCTACTTTGAGCTAACCGCAGCTCTACTTTGAGCTAACCGCAGCTCTACTTTGAGCTAACAGCAGCTCTACTTTGAGCTAACAGCAGCTCTACCTTGAGCTAACAGCAGCTCTACTTTGAGCTAACAGCAGCTCTACTTTGAGCTAACAGCAGCTCTACTTTGAGCTAACAGCAGCTCTACTTTGAGCTAATCGCAGCTCTACTTTGAGCTAACAGCAGCTCTACTTTGAGCTAACCGCAGCTCTACTTTGAGCTAACCGCAGCTCTACTTTGAGCTAACCGCAGCTCTACTTTGAGCTAACCGCAGCTCTACTTTGAGCTAACAGCAGCTCTGCTCTGAGCTAACACCAGCTCTACTTTGAGCTTCAAACCAGTTGTTTCGAAACCAGCACTCCTCAATCCAAAGATGCCTCTTTGTTGACTTGTTTGTGTGAGGGATGGGGCTAAATGGAAAATATAGGCCGAGTAAAAGACCGAGGTCCGCCGAGTAAACCTCGTCTTGGTCAATATCCTATACATATACACCACTGAGTTATAAAAACTTCGGCCTCGCCTCGGTTTTCATACTGGTGTATATATCTCTATACACTTGGTTCCTTGTTATAATATACTGTAGTATACTTGTAGTTCCTTGGTCATTTTTTCATTTTAGCCATTCCCTGTATAATCCTGATGAGACGGAAACGAAAAAGTTTGATATCTGATATGAAGTGTCATCTGGACTAGATACGTTGATTGCTTGGATGCATGCGAACTTGACTTTGTTCTAGAATTATCATCTATTCGTATTTCTCCAGGGCAGTCCCCACATACCTATGGTCTCCTTACGGGGTACCCTAGCCAAGCTAGGATTGCGATACGAAGTTGACTTGGTGAAGCAGCAAGGCGGACTGATGCCGGAACTGAGTTCCAGCAGTCAGAGGCTAATACAGAAAAGAGGAATGACCAAATTGAGAGGAGGCACGTGACAATACACGTCCAAGACAGTCTTGAGACCTTGTGCAGGCGCGGCTACGTGCCTTAGAATTGGCACATTCAAGTTAGAAAGCCATTATGAGTATTAAAAAAGGTTATTGTACCATGCCAGCCGAATATTATTTAAAAGTCGTAGGGTAGCAGCTTATTAGCGACAAACATGCCAACTGGCCCTTTTTTCTACTTTTTTTTTTAGCCTTTTTGGCTTTCGGATCAATTAAGGGATTGGCCAAATACAGCCACATAATAGTCCCCAAAGTCAAAATTCGGCTCAAAGCCCAATAATTCGGCCATTCGAAAAGTAGTATTGCTTCACAAGCACTGTTTCTGGCGAATGTTTCGCCGGGCCGATTATGGAAATACCTACATCTGGTGGGTATAAAAGTGCTTTTCCTGCCTACAGTCCTATGGAGACCAATGACATCTTTTCTGTTCTATCCAAGCAAGTGTTTGTGGTTATCGACCACACACTCAGTGACCTAAAGAACATTGGTGGCGCAAAGGGAGGGGTAACAGATACTTGGGACTGGGTGCCTGATGCTGCAAAGTTTCCTCAAACAAATTGACTGCTGCACGTCCGGTAGGGGGTGCCGTGAACAGCGATCATATACCCTTATTAGTCACCCCTTGCTAGTATGGAACCTTGAGAATCCGCACACATGTGCAACATTCGCCTACGAGACAGCGAGGCAGCTAAAGCCTGAGATAGATTGCCCGACGCACCAGAATTAACAGCGATGAATGCACAGTGTGAGGTTTAGGCTTGAATAATGTTTAGCTGAAGTCGTCAAAAGACGTCAAATCACCTTTTCCAGAAAGAGACAGAAGAGTGAGGGAGAGAGCAAGAGAGAACAAAAGAGATATGGAGATTGATGGATAGATACAATCATGTAGATAGATAACTAGTCTTGTAGATAAAGAAAAAAAGAAAAAGAGAGAGGAGAGAGAGAGAGAGAGCTTAGGAAAAGGAGGGAGGGAGAAAAGGGGGGGGGGGGGGGGAGAGGAGAAGGAGAATGAGTAGAAAACGGGAGAGAGGGGGGGGGGGGGGAGGCGAAGAGAGGGAACCAGGTTGAGGGTACTTCAAGTAGGTTTGCATTGAACAACCTCTCTCTCTCTCTCTCTCTCTCTCTCTCTCTCTCCTCCCTCTCTCTCTCTCTCTCTCTCTCTCTCTCTCTCTCTCTCTCTCTCTCTCTCTCTCTCTCTCTCTCTCTCTCTCTCTCTCTCTCCTCTCCCTCTGTCTCTCTCTCTCTCTGTCTGTCTCTCTCTCTCTCTCTCCTCTCTCTCTCTCTCTCTCTCTCTCTCTCTCCTCTCTCTCTCTCTCTCTCTCTCTCTCTCTCTCTCTCTGCTCTCTCTCTCTCTCTCTCTCTCTCTCTCTCTCCTCTCTCTCTCTCTCTCTCTCTCTCTCTCTCTCTCTCTCTCTCTCTCTCTCTCTCTCTCTCTCTCTCTCTCTCTCTCTCTCTCCTCTCTCTCTCTCTCTCTCTCTCTCTCTCTCTCTCTCTGTCTGTTTCTCACACTGTCTCTCTCAGTCTCCTCTCTCTTGGTCTCTCTATGTCTCCTTTTTTATCTATAAATTTTGTCTCTGTTTCTGTCTGTCTGTGAGCAAGCGTGTGTGTGTGTGTGTGTGTGTGTGTGTGTGTGTGTGTGTGTGTGCGTCTCTCTCTCTCTCTCTCTCTCTCTCTCTCTCTCTCTCTCTCTCTCTCTCTATCTATCTATCTATCTCAGAGTTTACAGAATCTGGGGGCTAGGTGATGAGAGCACACAATTCTGTAGTTGGAAATTGCTCCTAAATACTATAATCCCCGCAGGGTTTACATAATTATAGTGATGCCAGTTGATGGGTAGGCAAGAAGCCAGTAGCCACGTATCCATTGTTATTATACAGTCGTACTGTACAGCACAGTACTACATGGCTTCCCACTTGCTTAACCCCTCTTTCTAGGGTCGTAGGGACTTACGATTATATGTACTATTACTCATTATTTGTTGTTGAATCCACAAAGTGTGATAC
>NC_088643.1:24623312-24718074 GCF_964019385.1 Sycon ciliatum
TTATAGGGACAACTTGCAGAAGAGAAATACATGTACATGTACATGTATGGCATAGCAGTGTGCTGCAATCACTTATCATGTCATGCCATTCCAGTAGAAACTCGAATAGTAATATCGGTTGGTTGGACTCATGGCAGGCATACGCCTATTACGTCCATAGATTGATGACCGTCAAATTGCTCCTGCAGTGTATTTTGGGACTTTCCCGAATTAGCACCAGGTCGGAGGTGTGGCCGCCTAGATACTGAGACTGCTTGGGACACGGGTAAAGATTGAATCGGTCTTGTTGGCTCAATCATGTTCGACATGACACGACGGCCACTAACAATGTTAGGTCTTCTAATAATAACATTAAGCGTAAAATGGAAATGAATAAAGCAGACTGTGCAGTCATGACAATGTAAAATAATTATAATTATTACAAATGTGCCAATTTCCAAAACGTTTTCGCTTCACACTCATCAGTGGAAAGTCGTCACTAAACTAGGTGTTTTGTTTATTCCTAATTTAGTGATGACTTTCCACTGATGAGCGTATTGGTATTGGTATTGGTTTATTTGAATTCGGTATCTCAACAGTACAATGTACAACTTGGGAAGATCCGAATGACATAGATACATAAACAATCATAAAAGTGGAGTAGGTGCTACAGCTGATCATTTTATCGCAGGTTGTGGGACTAAACTAATACCAGCGTCACTCGAAAACGTTTTGGAAATGGCTTGAAGTACCGGTAGTACATTTATAACATGCATGTATTTTACATTGTTATGACTGCATAATTTGTTTATAGACTCGGATGGAGAGCCAAGGTTTAATTTATACAAAAGACAAACATGGTCCTTTCTCATTTGTTTATACATTGCTATTTTAGTCATGTATCTATACGCAGTTTATCACTTGTAGAGACCTCGAAATGTCCAAGGCATGCATGTTTTGCCGTATGTTGGCTAAACTACTGTAAAAGCCATTATTCTAACCAGACGCATATATAAAGATTTCCCAAAATGAACTGGTTTACGTGTACGGTAACGCTTCTCACTCATTCTCAACCCTCAATAGAACATTACTAGTATATTATGACTGTATCGATTTCTGCATAATGATTTCTATTTTAACGACAGATTTCTCCTCGTTAACTCGTTAGAATTAGCACTTCGTTATAAATAATGGCTTTTACAGTATGGCAGAGTTGGATGTGGGATGTTCATAATGCGGAGCAGTCGCGCGTTTATAGCGAGTCTTACAAGTGGCGCATATTGGCGAAGGCATGACTGGCGTGGAACAATGGGATATTACTGCAGGTCCAAGTGACGATAAAGATGGCTGTGCATCCCCATGCAGGGCTGACTAAGGTCTGTGAGTGAGGAGAGTGTTTAGAGTTTAGTCAGCGCCATGCGCAACGAAACAGATGAACAGAGTCAGTGTACTGCATGACCAAAATGTATTGTGCTAGCGCAATAATGGATGTGGGGTGAAGAGGTCATCCTACATACATGTACATGTATGGCCGCACTTAATCCTCAGCCACATCTCCCCCTCTTTTAAATGACCTACTAATGTTGCTACATGTACACTGTATGTCCATGCTCTTGTCCATGTACACGATCATGGAGGGTGAACTTGGCGAATGTGACATGCACTCCTGACACACACACACACACACACACACACACACACACACACACACACACACACACACACACACACACACACACACACACACACACACACACACACACCACGGTGACGGACAATCAACTGCTCAAACGTTTAGACGTCAACTTAGTCTTGTAAATTAAGTCAAGTACCAGTAATAGTTTATTCAAGATTACTTACTTTCTTGAGTGAATGCAGGAGGACAGGGTTGGGGATAATTTGCAGTGCAGTGAAGGAGACAGCAGTACAGCGTTAACGTAGTAGAGAGTCCAGTGCAGGCGTGCATGTACGCACGCATTCCAGACAAGATCACTCTGTGGTGCGGATTCAAGGAGCAGCGTTCAGGCCGCTCATAAAGAAATAATAGTCTTGAACAGGAGATAAATTATACTGTAAACGGTCGATTAGATGCATGTATATGATTGGCGTGGGGGCTGCTTACAGTCAGTGAGTTGTTAAAAATATTCTGAATATTTATAGAGAAATATTGACAAGGGATATGTCAAGGAGCGAAATGTGGGATATGGGTGGATGAAGAGATTCGAGTTTCATAGTTAAATACTGCTCCGCCCTATTGGCTAGTCTTTGATTTGGCTTCCTGGACGAAAGAACACCTTCTGCAGGCACATGATGCCACTGCCTTGTACTGCACCCAGCGAATTTGCGCCTCATTCGTATCCGTCACACATTGCAGGGTGGCATTTCGTGTCTCCATCACAGCCGTGCAGCATCGGCAGCGCTTCTTCATTCCGGCCGAGAAGACACCGTCAGCTTGCTGCGTCATATTGCGGCCGTCAGACTGGAGCGAGGGACCATCTTTGGACATGCAGGCCCCATCGCATGTACCCACGTCCACAGACACTTTGGAGCACTTCGCTAATGTGATATTGCCCATGCGCGTCTTGCGGCTGCAACCAGGATGTAGTCTTCGGGCAGTAGTCGGAGCAGGCTCCGCTGGCTCTTCCGTACGACTGCCGGTGTTGCTGGGGACTGTTTCGGCATCGGCGAGGGTGACAGAGACGGCTGGAGAGCGTGTGTTGGACATTCTGCCGATGGGCAGGACACCATTTCTCTTTACGGGCAGTGTTCTCGCCTCGGTCGAGATGCCCCGGAGGTCACCGTTCGGCACAGCCATAGCACTGGTCACTGGGAAGGCAGTTATACTGACCAGTATCAGCACCAGCATAGCGGTGTATGGAAAACAGGCGGCAATATTTGCACCCACCGGGCATTGCAACTTAGAACACATTTTGTGGTGAGAGAGAAAGGATGGGAAGAACAGCGAAAAGAAGTAAAGGCAAGTTGGAGAGATGGGAAACGGCCAAGTTTTCCAATTGGAATTGCAAACAAGATGGGGAATGTTGAATGTCAGCAGCCAAGGGAAGGAAAACTGATCAGGACTTGAATTGTTTACCAGTAAACAGAGGGAAGACTTGAAGTTCTGTTGTGAACTCGTGAACATGCCTGCTTTTTATACCCTTTCTCTCACCTTCTCTTCGATCAGTAGTTGTACGTAGCACACATGTGTAAGGGGGTTAGTATTGCTGCACTCTGTCAGTGGGCAGGAGCAGCTAGGCCAGGAGGTCAGTCCAGGGAATCAATCAAGCTCGAAGCCTGGGACGGTGTCCACTTACATAGTGTGCGAGTGCGAGTGCACTTCGCAGACTTGGCAAGGCCGGAGTGCAGTCCAGTGCGCAGCCCCAATACAGCAGTCTGCACAGTATAATCTACTGACCAAGAATCTGACATTGTCACTGCTAGAGCACTACTCCAACAGCATGTGCTGCTCAGCGTTAGCACGGAGACACGCAAGGCGAAGTGTTCGCGAAGGAGGCTGCCTCACCCTCCCATTGGCAAGCTTGGCCGCAGGGCATGGATGTAGCACTCTACTCCAACGCATTCTCCTTCCCACATCCCCCAGTCCATGCACGCGGCTGGCCTTGCCTGAATGCTGTTCAGTACTGATGGGGTCACACTCTGCCGCTTCACAAGATCAGGGTTAGCCATGATCGAGAGATAGGGAGAGATAGTGAAACGGGACCTAAGAGTTCCATGTCTCAATACCCGCGCGCTGTACCTGGTGCTCAGCTCCCTTTCAACTTGTACGCTGTATCGTGCATGAGTGTTCTGAACTTCATCAAGTAACTCCGTGCGGGTGTCGAAAGCTATCCATCGCGTGTCCAGTCAGCATGACCATGTTCCACAGGGCCCGCACATTTACCCATTATGTTGAATAATCCGGTTACGCTAGGCAGCGGGGTCTGCAGAGCGACACACCGTCAGCGGCCACGAAACCCCCTCATCCAATCGTAGACGCACACCCACCCCACATCAGCTTTGAAATTTCCTGCCGGAAACACATTCTGAACGCACATTCGGGTACATTTATGTCTGTTGCAGGGGGGGGTTTCCCTTCGAATTCGAAACGGAGAGATTGCCAAAGTATTAGCCTGTAGCCTTGTGTGTGACCATGTGCTTGTTTGTCAGGGATACTGGGTAGTAGATTGAATGACCGGCTTCAGTAAACGCCTGGAAACCTTTGGCCGGAGTAATTCTGCACTGGACATCGCATCGCGTGCAGTAGGCTGTGATTCTAGATGGGCGCATTAGCGATATCCTGTCGCTACTCGACACGATACAGCCCACACCCTATACATCGTGTCCGCAATTACAGGTCCAAGTTTACTCACGCAATCACTGAATGAACTGTTTACTGGCGCTAATTGACGTATACTGGCACGGCGTCACGGAGCGCTATGTGACTCTAAGTCTCGTAGAAGGTTTCCTACGCCTGGGACCATCGCGGCCTATGTACGGAGTTGCGGGTGTTGTATACAGCCATGCGAATGCATGCCATACGCAAAGTAATGACAGGGCTACTCCGGTTTTCACTAGCACTGTGGTTTGGGTTCTTGTAGTTTCGCAATGTGATTGCGATTATGACCCTGAGTAAACTGAAGTGAATTACACGACGTGTTCTGACCACAACACGCAATTAGCACCTATACCAACAGTCATTGTTTCTACTTGACGATAGCGAGAGAAACGTCAGAGTCACGGCCTATTTCTGTCCACTATCAAGTGGCTATACGCTGGCTTTGTGGCGTGTGCCCATTCCTACAATGTCCTCTTCTTTCCTACAAACTAAGTAACATGGTCATGCCGGAGTGTTTTCCTGAGGGCGTATTGGCTTCTACAGCACTCAGTTTCACAAGCTTGGCTCCACACACCTCTCCTGAGAGAGCCTTTGGTGACAAGATGCAAATCATGTACATGTTTTCCGTCCCTTCGAATGTCCAGGAAAAGCATCTTCTGACGTGCCCATCTCAGACAGCCCTTAGTGTTTGTCAGCGTGGCCATTGGTTGTTGTTCCTACTGACGGATACAATGTATATCGATTTGAGCCGTGAGGCATCCAATGTGTTTTCTACGTCCCCGGACCGGAGTGTGACCAGGCAAGGGACGGGAAGTGTACAGCACTTTACTTTTTTCATCTTGCAAGATTATCTTTTTCATACGCTTGACCGCTTGTTCACCCTAAGGGAGAGGCAGTTTTGAAGTGGTGTTTCCTAAGCCACCCGCGCACCGTGTCTGCCTTCACCAATGTCCCAGAAATGGTAGTAGACATTTCCCCAGTCATTTCCACAGCACCAGTTACAACTGGATGTCTCCAAGCCGCAAATCATGTACCAAGTCTTCAGCTGAAAGCGAGATGACATAGGGTTTTTCATCTTTTGCGGTTCTCTTCGTGTCACTGGTCAACCGGTGAAGCTGGAATGTATTTCACTAGGTCTCTACCCGCACAACAATGACTCTTCGCCGTCGATTGTGGGTGTTTAATTCCTCTGGAGTGTGAACCAATTAAAAAAAAGGTGAAAAGGTGAAGGGGTGAATTCTGAAAAAAGTAGTATCGTTCGTATTCTTCAGGTGGAGTGAGTGGCTGGTTCCTTCGAATGTGGAAAGGGCAGCGTACATGTACATGACTGTATAGATGTATGTGCGCTCGGGTTCGAGCCCTGCAGTCGCACGTCTGACTGCAAAAGTCCCCACGACGCAGTTCACTAGATCAAGGTGTGGTGTTCTCTTCACTCTGTAGAGTCGAGTCGAGCGAGCTGCAACTCCCGATGCCGGAAGGCGGGCTCACGCCCCTATATGGCTACTTCCCCTTGTCTAACCCCCAAGACGAATGATAGTAACCGACTGGCCGAAATAAAATTAAAAAAATATGCGCGCTCTATTCGCAACGAGGTGGCCTATTTTTGTACCACAGGCCGTTACTGTCCTGGTAGATCGAATAAAAAGATCAATGAGTGGTTTTGATATTTGATACTTTGGTCGATTCGGGCTTCGCTGACACCATCCACATTCACGATATTGGCTAACCGCAAAGGCTCAGAATTTACTCAGAAAGTCACTCCTGGCTCGAGGTAACAGGTGGGCGAAACAACGTGATATCAGAGACACGTGTAACGAGTCAACACTTGGAAATGGTGTTCATAACTTTAGTATTTCCCCTCGCGCTATCTCCTTCTCTGAAGTAGAAGGTCGGAAGACGTGCACATTTGACTTCCAAACCAATCGAACTCCGAGAAGATGGATGAAAATTTTGAGGAGAGTCTTTTGTTCGATGTCAACAGTTCTAGCGAGAACAAAGGCCCACTGGTGAAGGTTCTAAATTAGTCCAGTGGAGATACACCTCGTCACCAATTAATTTACCGTTCATTTCCATCAACACGACAATGCATACTCGAGACTGTGTAATTTCCTTTCCTAAACACGCGCTAAATGCCTCGTTCCTGCTGGGTTAATCGTTTAACCCCGTCAACAAAAGAGATCCCATCTCTGACAGGTTCAAGCGCGAGCAGTCGTGAGAAGTGTCATCTGGAACGCAGCATCCCGCAGAAGCTATGTGCAGGCCCGCGTCGCTCAGTTAATATCACCAGACCCTTTGTGTTTGCATTCGCAGAATGTCAAGTGTGTTTTCATCAATACTTAGATGCAATCTCCGAGACAAACCAGTCCTTTTGTCCTAAGGAGGGATCATATTCCCATAGACCATAAGCAGTTGACCCGATGCCTGACTAATTTCACTTGTTCATCACCCAAATCACAAAGTTCTTAACTATGGACTCTCGTTCGTATGTACTGTAGAGGTGTACCCAGTGGCAATAGCGCACAACTGATGTAAAGTTAACAATATCAAACCATTCGTCCAGAGCTCCAACTGTGCAGCTCTACCTGAAATGACCGCGGGGCACAACGAACAAGGGTTCACCCAGGGTCCCGCGTACTAAGATACCGTGACAGACTAGCCACGCTGTGTCAGATGTGACATGCAGAGCAAGCAGGGTGGTTTCACAACGTGCCAAGCAGAGGTCCTTCGGGATGCTTCCATTGTGCGTCTTTCGCGCATGTTTCTAGTTTGCACAAGGCGGTCACACCTCCTAGAGTCCACAGCCTGTACAATGTCACGACGCTGGAGGGCGAATTCGGAGAATGAAGGTCGGAGCTATTTCACAAGCAACTGGCACATGCAGCAACCTGATCAGACGGTGGAAAGTTACATTCTCGCTGAGAAAGTGCATTTGTGACGGATTCCCACGCCATGTGACACTCATTAAAATTTCAGAAGTTCATCTTGTCGCGACGCTCACGTATCAGACATGACTAGTGGCGCGTTTCTATCCTGAATTGATGATATCGCACATGTGTGCAGCCTAGCGTTAGTGGGTGTTTGTGTTTAGCGATCGAATCAATGCAACCGAATCAAGTGCTACAGGTCAATATCGGGGATCCCTGTTCCCCCCCCCCCCCCCTCTCCTCCCCCAACATTACCCAGACTCAAGCGCAATATACGATATGCTCACCGATAGAGAATGGCCGCTCAAGATTGTGGGCACGTTTTGAATGGTAGAATCAGGAACACTGAGGAGCGCCTTCTTAACCCTGCGAGTTGGTGACATTTACACGTGACATGTGCTGGTATAAGAACGGAAGCGTAGCCTAGCCGTAGACTTTAATCATTATTACTACAATCAGTGTATTGTTGGTCTGCAGCAAACGTCCGAACGTTCCCGATTCGTGCTCTGATGGAGACAAATTATTAATCATGTTCATCTTGAACCTTTTTTCAGCATGTTCACCTCCCTCGTACTAATGAATTCATTGACTTTATCCGGAAGACTGATCACGCGAGCATCCCCTCTATACCTCTTAGCGATTCTAGGTTTATTGAAAACTTTATTCGCAAGCGCATACATGTACAACCAGAACGTACGTGTACATGTAGTTGAGAAACCAGTCATATCTCCAGACTTCGGAGGTACATGTACATGTACATGTACTGTATACATGTACATGACTTGTACAATGTAAGTGTTCAATGGCTTCGGTAATGATCTAGTGAGAGTTGAACCTTAATTGAGATTTTTATAAGCACGCATTGTACAATCTCAGAATACCTCCTGTGGACTAGCATTGTACAATCACAGAATACCTCCTGTTGACTCGCATTGTACAATCTCAGAATACCCCCTGTGTCTCCTGTAGACTAGCAGTATAGAGTTCCCAGAGAAGGCATGTGCTTCGAAACACTCCGGACACAAAGCAACTTGGTTTGTGAAGTAATTCTCAAAACCACAGAGTAGGGAAGTTGTGCACTCCCTTTCAGGACTGAATGAACGGGTCGCGGAGAGCCTGTCAGTGAAAACAAAGCCTGTGCATGGTAGCCTTTTGTCAACGAATTCAGTGGCCCATCAATTACGTTTAAGCAGCATTCTTCAGTCGCTGAACTACAATGGTTGACAATGAAACCCTGAAACAACACGTGATCATTTCTTGGCATGGGATGGAAGCTAGGCTAGCATGCTGACAGAGGTCTTGTTGCGTGCTCGTAATTGAAGTGCTCCTACGAAAACTGTATAGGAAATACAATGTAACATACTGATACAGAACCTGCTTCTCTTATTGTGTCTACGCCATGCCAGTATTGGGTTCCAAAAAGGATTTTCGATGCAATTCGTTCACTTTTCCGACGTGACATTGGGTTGAGGCGAGCACGTTTGGAGAATCGTTCGTGATGATGGTGAAAGAAACTACTTGTGGCGTCTTTTACAGTTACAGCCGCTATAATTATTGCACTGACCTGCAAATCAAGTACATGTGTGCAATGCTCAATTTCCTCGTTCCTTGTCAGCTTGCCGTCCTGTTACTTGAATTGAATGGCAACTCTCTGGAAACTGAGTTCCTCACGCGCCGGTGTATACTAGTACATTTATATTATTTTAATTTTACAATATAACCACAAATGATCATGGTACAAACGCCAGCAAAAACGCACAGAGATGCACATAGCGATGGCAGACCAAGCAGTGGAGGCGGGGCAAGAGCAGCTAAACCGACCAGAGGTATCGGTTTCAGCACTGCTCATGCGCGCCAATGTAGGAGCTACTGGTGTGTGTGTGCATGTGTGTGCATGTGTGTGTGTGTATGTGTGTGTGTGTGTGTGTGTGTGTGTGTGTGTGTGTGTGTGTGTGTGTGTGTGAGTGTGTGTTTGCATGTGTGCATGTGTGTGTGCGCGCGTGTGTGTGTGTGTGTGTGTGTGTGTGTGTGTGTGTGTGTGTGTGTGTGTGTGTGTGTGTGTGTGAAGTGTTTCTCAATTCTTTTAGGAGAGGCACTGCTCAAACACCAATAGAGCATATACCTCTTCTACTATTCGGGAAACACAGACACTGGTATGTAAATGCAAGCTCAATTGGGCAGAGTCACATCGAAGTGCACTTAATCAAGCCAAAGGGGCTTGCAATGCAGACGGAACCAAAACAGACCCACTGATGCCGTTATCTGAATGCGCTGTAGGACCTGGCCTTGCGTTTCCAGCTTTCCTCTCCTGCCAATTCCTCGTTGCACTTTCTACAAGCATGCGAGTGTTCGTGTGTGTGTGTGTGTGTGTGTGTGTGTGTGTGTGTATGTGTGCGTGTCTGTATGCGCATATATGTGTGTCTATGTGTGTTTGTGTGTTCATACTTGATTGGTAGCAGTACGCATCTCCAGTCCGATCTGCTGGCAATGGTAGATCTACATATCTGCAGAGCACATGACGTTCCCCACGGCACCTCCTAGCTGACAACTCTCAAGTGAGGTGAGTTAGTACATGGCGACAGTCATCAAGTTAGTCTTAGCCCCGGGTGATATGGTCTAGGGAATGCTAATGATGGAAATCTCTTGCTCCACTCCAGCACACGCCTGGTATACATTGGCATGTTCTAAGTATTTGTTTCAATGATGATGCCACTTCTTGCGGCCAACCCGATATCCACGTTGCATAATAATAATAATGGTGCCGATGATGTGATCGATAGGGCCGAAGATTCCATGATCCATGGTTGATAGGACTTACGAAGAGACAAGAGTATTCAAAAAACGAAACTGAGAAATCAGGCACGTACATTGTACATAGTGCACATTCGTGCTGGATGGTGCAACGTTTGAGTGAGGCTTTACGGACCAGGATAGATAGCACTCGCAGGTGCTTGTCCACTGATGACGGTGAAGTGACCGGGAACAACGATGCATTAATTTATACATGTACACGAGGAGACTGGAAATTAAAATATGGCAAATTAGAGAGACGCACGAACAGCAAGGACCATGGCTTCTTCCTTGTTTGGCTTGTTGCTTTATCCTTGAACATTTGCGAGCCTTTCCACAAGCGAAATTCCAGGCACACTCCACTGTACTTTCATTAGGTGCATACGGAAAACGGTCTGAAAAAGAAACACTGTACTTCGAAGTACAGTGCATCTTTCCCTCAAACCAATGAGTACTTCGAAGTACATAGTAATGTTTACCTCTTGTGTATGTATTGAATCGATGATTGTCCGCTCCCACAGCTACTAATACCTTGTCTGCTATTGATCGGATGTAAAGACTTTTACAAATATGCAGGAATAAGCGAGGTACAATGTAGAAATATTAGAATATTACCAGGGTCCATGCTGGCGCACCTCTCGTTGTATTCACTGCCACCGTAGGTCTACGTCTACTTCAAAGTACATGTATAAGTAATTGGAAGTTTTACATCATGGATTTGTTCTAGAATACATACATGTATACCGGTACATGTACATCTGCATGATTGTATTGAAATTGAAATCAAATCAAACGAACAAACACAAATCATGTGGTGGATTGATTCATTCAATGCCAGCAATCCAATCATACATGTACATGTGCATGTATGCATGTAAGTGTGCAAGAGAGAGATTGGAAGCTTAGGCCAGGGCCCTACGCTATGCTTTTTTGCCTTGCTCCTCATGCATGTTATTAGAACCGATGGAATTTTTTTCCATTGATTGGCTACATCATTGTATTGCAAAAACGTTTCAATCAGTTTGAATATGAGCTAGGCAAAAGTAATTGCAGAATTTGGATCGAGGGTAATACGACACCGTCTACCACCTTGATGGTCTAGGCAAAAAAAGTATAGGGATGTTATAAATTTTCATTTCTCCTATTTTTCAAGACATAACCTAGGATTCGAACCCGCACTATCGCCCTGCATGCATTCCCCCGATACACTTCGCACACATACTCATTCTTCCAAGTTGCTTCACGTTATGATCTTGCATTTGAAAGCCCTATGGCCTATTTGAATATTGTGGATGGTGCGGTACGGGATAGGCACGGGATAGCGCCAGGCATGCCGACGGCACAAACACACAAGCACACAAACACACACGGAATTAAAGCTGTGTGGACCCTGGCTAGCGCCAGACGTTACTTCAGTAACGTCTTTTGCATAGCTACGGGAATAAAAGCAAATGGTTGAGGGTGTTTGAGGCAGGATGCTGCTTGCGTTGTGCCTAGCACCTGTACTCTCTGAATAACATTACAACGCAAGTACTTTGCAGGTGTAGTGACATCATGCCTCATGCAGTATGCCACTACCGATTGTGCCATAGGAAGGTCATTCGACAATTAATTATTTGGATCTTTGGGATAGGGAAGTTGCAAGGTCCAGTCAATTGACTATTCCCTAGCAGTCTCAAACCAAGGTACATTAGATATTGTCAGTCACCCATCAATAGACTTACAGTACATGTAGAGAAAAGTGTTATTGAAAGGATTAATCGTGGTGGTGAGCATTTAACTGGCCGTCATGGACTTTATGCTGTCAGCATTGCATTCTGACTAGATGCTCCTCCGTTGACTGTGATCAGAGTGGTCACCTTACTGAGCCATTCATGCTTAGACTTCAATTTGACCACGGTGCAAATCAAATTCGCCTTTCATTAGTGTCGTTGGAATTGCCATACCACCTGCAGCCAGTGCAGGACACATGCATGAGCGTTACACAGATACATGTACATGTAGCTGTTGCAAAACAATGATGTACTGGCATCATTGTAAACTTGATCTCTTAAGTTATAGTAATAATTATGACTCTGATTATGAGCTATTGGCTGTGACATGAATGCCTCTGAACCTCTTCAGCCCACAAGACGCGCATGTAGGGGGTGCGCCTGATGCTACCCCTCACGATCACAGGAGGGTCAGCTGTCCGGATTTCTCGGAATGCAGTGCGAGGTCATAGAAGCGTAATATGCTCTACATGTATGCATGTATGACTGTGTACTAGTCGTTATCTTTGCCACGACATGCACATACAGTGTACATGTAATAATGTACAGTCATGCAGATGTAGGTACAGACATTGCTTGTGTTGTATTGAGGCGTGGGCTTGACCTATTATATTAATTTATGAACGAGTGCATGTGTAATTATCCACATTGTATCGTTGACACCGGGTACTTATCCTTGTTGATGATCGATTCAGCTCTGCGATACGGAGTGGATCTATGGTCCTCACCCAGGAAAAGGAGCAGGATGGTTTGTGGGGAGACGGGATGAAAAGGAGCAGAGAGGATCAGAGAGAGAGCAAGCGACAAGAAGGATTCATCTCATGACATTGCCAATGGTTGTTTGTTTAGATTATCCACTACATGTATCATCATTACCGCCCGGTTGTTTCCACTGGGATAATGTGACTGGGGTTATGTGCCGTGTCATGAAATCTGCTCAGTTACAGATATTAATTTTCTTGAACTGATTTCAGCAACTCTCCGGAACACTCACTTGCGCCGATACATTGTATCTGACATCTGCTCCTCCTACCAATTATCTCGTATCCTGGCCGAGTGTTCCCACCTGAACCTAGCATATCTAACATGTAGGAGGTAGTGTAGGTCACAAACGCTTGGTCAAGACGTCAAAATGAAATCAAACCTTATCCGAGGCATTGATTTGGTTTCATATCACCATGAGGATTATTGCAGAACAAGCAAGAAAAGGCTAGAGCGCCGGGCTCGTAGGACTTACGAGCTCGTACTCTGTATATTCAGTTTCGGATGTAGTCCTTAATTTGTTACAACCGATGCCTTCTGCAGCAGCACCCATCTGAAAGTCGAAGGACAGACAGTGGAGGGTTCCAGAAACAGCTAAACCGCTTCGCTGTACATGTTGCTAAAGAGTAGAAATGTGTGTTTGTGCGGATTCCTACCTAGTTGTTCTTTCTGGCTGTAGGAAAGGGGGCAGCTCAGACTCCGCTGGCTTTCTTTCAAGAAGTCGGTCGTCACCTTACACTGCTAGTATTAAGATCATTACACGCAACGGCATACACTTCAACTCGCTTCGTTCCGGAGCGGTGAATCACTGGGGTGCCGTACCCAACGTGCAGCCTTCTGTTCCGTCCTGCACTTTCTCTCGGCTCTGCTCAACACATGGTGGTCTCATCACAATCAGTCTCGATTGTCTTCTGTTTTATTGTGGCCATTCTTATTGCTCGCGTATAGTTGCAGTTTTCCAACGTCAGCTGTTGGCAGTAGCGATGTACGATGTCTTTGATCCAGCTCCAGAGGGTTAGTCCTTTCTAGGATGCCTAACTCCTGGAAATAACACTTGATGTACAGAAGTATAATACCGGGGTGATAGCTGTTTGGTACAACTTCAAACTGGGGGTGGAAGAGGACGGTCCACTCACGGTGATACAGGCGTATGTTGATGAGTTCGGTGACAAAGTCAACTGTCGACGGGAGCACCATGCGCTCTATGGAGAAGGAAGTAACAGTGCTGTTGCACGTCCTTACTACATTGTACATAGCCTTCCTTGAACAGCCTATCACCTGGTACTAGTGGTAGGTCGTCCTGGGTGCACTTTAGTTAAAACAAATGTTCATATTCCAGGCCATACACTGGACAGTGACACAATGTACATGTAGTGTTGTACATGTACATGACGTATGCACAGACACAAGGCAACATAAAGTACCTCTACCCTCCGATTCGCTCCGGTATGCACATAACAACACATTCACACCGAAAAGGAAGGTCAACGCTGTCCTTCTGGCTCTTCTGGCTCTTCTGGCCCTGATTTCGACCCTGTTATCTAAGTCTGAGGGGCGATTTCATCACCAGTCTTCTTCACCCAGCAGTCCAGCTTCTATTGTTGCCGTCTGGTCAGTGTTGTGATTCTGCCCTCTCGGTCACGCAGCCCACGATACCGTTGCCGTGCAAACAAGGAGACATGCCAGCTTTTTCTACTCGCACCACGGCCACGCGAGCCATGGGAACGGCTCTACCACTACGACGCCGTTACGCTGGTGAGGTACTCGTATGAGCCTGTGCTAGCATTATGCACAGGTTGCCGGAGTAAACACCATCAAGAGAATGATGTTAGGGCGAAATTACAGCATCCGGCCTGCACAATTCAGAGATTGTGTTTTCACTGAGGATGACCAAGGTGACCGCTGTACCCGCCCCAAGCGCCCAAGCTGACAAGGTAGAACTTGAGAACGAAAATTGATCTCTTCATCACCCACTGCCCTGGTTTGACCACAGGGAGACGCTGGCCACTTTTCCAATCCCCTTGGGCACCTGCTTGGCTAACATGCCCCAAGCTACATAGTCATTTTAGGTGACGAAATGCCCATGACGTCGGTCTGATCAGGTATCGATTTACAGCAGACAGGTATTGGGTAATGCTCAAAAACGCAGAACAGGAGTCAGGGCAACAAATTAATACTGACTAGCACAATCAATTTACGGGAACGATGATGTGGAGGGTATGGTGTTTGCTGTGTGGGACTTTGGGGATGTGGAGAAAGGGGAAAAGCAGAATAATAGCTCGTTTCAGAAGGGACATGCAAATGTAAATGTAGACAGTTAGTTCCAGGTACGTTTGAATATGTGTACCTTCCGCCATCCGGATTGGCGGAAGTTTGATTTCTACTTTTATTAAAGACACGTCATGAAAAAGTTGATTTGAATTCCACATATTTGGGCCATTGCGCACCATCGCAATACCCATGGCGAATTGTTTCCGTTACTCGGAATGAAGTATGAATCGGGCTCTAGGTTCCAAATATGAAGTTATCAGAGACAGGAGAACTACATCATAACATGTGTTCTGAAATGTTGATTGGAAGTTTGTGACTGTTTGTCATTTGCTTTATGACATTCTAAGAGACCTGCACATGTGTCGCAGAGTCCCGGAATTCCTGAACGGGAGTGTGACCTGCATGTAGTATGATGTACATTGTACATTGTACGTACCCTGTGAACATGATTTGATTGTTCGATGTTCTCTCATTGTTGTCATTGGTAACCATCCCATCAGGAAGATCCAGTATTCAAAAGCAGACATCAATCATCATCGATTTGTACGGTCTCCGCTGATGGAGTTCAGCTTGTGCTACACACGTGCTCAGATATTGTCCCAGGGCATACTAGCCCAATCCTCCATCTGACTATCGCGTGAAAAGGTGTGAAAGCTGACAGCAGCCACTGGCCAGGAAGTGGTTAGTGAATTTCTCAAGAGGCGCCTGACAACACACCACTCAGGCGCCGTTTTCCTCAGGCAAACGTGAGTTTGGGAAATAGAGCACCGACGAATATTTTGTTCAGTCATCTGACTGTGGGGTAATTAGGTTTCGAGTCACATGTATGTACTCGTAAACACTTGATTGCAGCACGAATCAGATTTGTGTCCGACGACGCACACGCATTTTGCTCTGGGCGGTCCCGAGCTTTTAACACTGACCGAAAGGCACGCAAGCTCGTGGAGGTGATGAACAGACGATGACCTCCGCCAGGAATTTACTCTGAGTAGTTCGAAAATGTCTTCTGACGTCTCTTCCTGATAACAAAAAATCCCTCACAATGATCAGGAGGCCTCGGGGGAAATTGATATTCCAGGTACTTGAGAATAACTGACTTAGTATTCGCGGTATGATCTCCTGGGATCCCACGTGACACTGCTCGGCACAAGGAATTGTCTCCGAGACGATTGTTGCTTCAAATGACTAGACCATTTTTTTAAGGATGATCCGGAACGTTCGATAAGCAAAGCGGTGCTTGGAGGCGTGTTGCTATGTGCTGGGATTGCACAATTGACTTCCTGGGGGAAAGTTGAACCGTGCGGTTGCTGAACGTCCCCCAGAGCGAGGCGACGGCCCCGCAGCCAATTTTTGTACAAGTAAGCACATCATTGTATTTGTGCACGTATCACATTTCCAATAGCATAGGCAACTCTGACCTCCACTAAGCCGTCTGTAGTAGTAAGGAGATCTAACAAGGTAGAAACACCTACATGTAGCTGCCCAGAGATTGAGTGAGTGCACAAGTCTATGAAGTAAACCATTCCAGCCGGACGCCTGGGCAGGAGAAACAAAGAAAACCTAATTTGTATCACTATCAGGTGAAGGACATGACGAGAGGTTTCAGAACTCTGACCTTCAGATTGTTGACCGGCACAGTAGCGATCCGAGCACTGATTATCACTCTGCCAAGGAGCCGCTCGGACAAACCAGGGAGTCGTATAAAGCGGGTTTGTGACATTACCTGTCCCTGCGGGAATTTGCGGAAAAAACTCTCGAAAACTTGCGCAAGAAATTGCGGCAGAAAACAACAAAAAATGCGACGAAAAGTGCGGAATGATGCAGAACTTGCCAGGAATTCGCGGAATTATTTACAGAAAATTGCGGATTTGGGCCAAATCACGACATTTGTTGCATCATATATCTACTTATATGTAGGTGTAGTACGAGTCGTAATGTGCAAATAACCTACAGGATCATGGAAAGCACTGCGTGAAAAGTGCATAAAAAAGTGAGATATAGTGCAGAAAACAACAAAAAAACGCGGGAAATCGCGGATTTTCCTGAAAATCGCGGGTTTGGGCGAAAATCGCGAAATTTGTTGCATCCGTGGAATCGCGATTTCCTGGAGGGACAGCATTACGACTCCCTTTTGTATGATCACAGTTCACAGGCAAAGACCGTCCCTGTTTTAAAAAGATTGCCTTTATCGGTACCAAGCAACACGCTCTTTGTATTGTATTGTACAATGTACTTATGATATTGCTTGGGAATTACCTATAGACAATTACGGTCTTTTTACAGAATCCCCCAAGTGTGCGTTGAGTTAAATCGAAATGAAGAGAAGGCACGAACAGTGCGAAGGTATTCGGGGAGTGCATTGAACCGGTTAAAACAAAGGGAGCTCACAATGAGCGTAACATCTGTATGGTGGATATGTAACATCTATCCAAGAACTCGCAATGAAGAAATATGCAACATCGTGAATTTGGGCCAAGAGGGCAGTGTGGATTGGTTGATTGGTGGAGCGTTTCGAGTTAGCACCCAGGTACGATATAGATGTATGCCCAGCTTGGGTACAAAACAATTCGGAACAGAATAGCTGTCTTGGCCTCGTATAACTCTGATTCTGTGAGCACAGTCACAGCGAAGGGGTACTGACCAAAAGGCATTTTTCATTGTACTCCATGACATTGTACCACATGGACATCGAGAACAAAGGCAATTTCATTTTTCATTGTACTCCATGTCATTGTACCACATGGAGATCGAGAACAAAGGCAATTTCATTTTTCATGGGCAGAATGCACATGTACTATTAGAGCAGTTCGTAAAGGTACCACTAGTATCAAAAGAAAATAGCCGTTCACACCTTCCCGAACCCCTTTTGATAGACACGTGTCGCACTGTATATGTGAGTGTGTGTGTGCGTGCGTGCGTGTGTGTGCGTGTGTATGTGAGTGTGTATGTGTGTGTGCGTGTGTGTGTGTGTGTGTGCATGTGCGTGGATGTGTGCGTGTGAGATGGAGAAGAAATACATGTACGCACGCGTTGCGTAGCTTCAACCTCCGTTGCCCCTTTCCTGGATCTCTGAGACCTTGAGTTTCTGCTATAAGTTAGGAAACTGTCAACTCCCCACTAACCTTAGCGCTGCACATCGTTGTGAAATTCAGTATACATGGTGTTGATAATAGAACTCGTAACATTTCGCCTTATAGGTAGCGGAGACCAACCACTGTCGCACATCAATCCTACAATGATGATTGACAGTACTACAGTAGTAAGAATATAATATGCTCCGACTTGTAGTTGTGTATTTGTAGTTGTATTTATAGGTTGTATTTTATAGGTTGCCCAGAGGCGTCCTGGGTCCTGCAGTGGCGTGTCCAGGATTTGGCTGAGGGGGGTTGCGGCCGGGATGGGGTGGGGGTAGATGACATCAGGGAGTCGTAAAAGCCCGGGCTTTACGACTCCCTGGATGACATCATGCTACTGTCCCAGGTCAGCCATTTTGAAAACCGATGTCAAGGAGCCGTAAATCTCACATACCACGAGCAGTATTTCTGTACACGCAGCAACAATAAGTAAAGTTACAAGTCATTGTACATTGTAAACTTCAAATTTGCCGTTATGTGAGCGAATCAACTGCAATTATTATTTATGCGAGTCCAACAATTTCTCACCGCTCAAAGCATCCTTTACATAGGCAGCGGTACTATGTCCACTTGTCACTGTGCGCTGTTCTTCATGTTCTGGCTGCTCGCTGACAACAGGTGCTTCCACGTCTAGCGGACGGTCTGGCGGAGCGTGACTGTCAGTCCGCTCCGAAAGTTCAACTGGAATAACAGCGACTTCATCACTCCCACTGTTTCCTGTTGGAGCGGCAGCAGGAGTTGCGCCGCCACAGGAACGCTTTGCAAAAAATCCATCCAGGCTCTGCTGGCTAGAGCTTGGCCTTTTGGGATGTCGCTGAGACATCGAAGAAAAGTCCCCGAGTCGCCTGAGCCCTCGGCATTCGAATCGTGTTTTGGGTGACTCGAAGACTTTTTTTTCGATGTTTGTACGTAATCGTTGAAGACGCGTCGAGTGCGGCCCAGCAGGCAGCATGGATCACACTGTGCAACAGTACAGTGACAGTGTACACAGGCAGGTGACCGTGTTTTTGACGATCGTTTCAGACAGTGCGCGCGCGCCCCGCGCCTAGCTAGCTAGCCCTGCCTTTTATTTTTTCGAAACCTAGGTCGAAACTTTTGAGGGGGTACGGGTGGCGCGCGCCCCCCGCGCCCCCCCCCCCCTAAACCCGGCACTGTCCTGATTCACACTGTCACACACAATTATGTTACTGAGTATTTGTAAAGATTGTGCGGCTCGCTGTGTCAGTTTTCGCACTTGTGTTTTTTTGGGATTTTGAGGATTTCCCAGAGGCTCTAGGCCCGTCGATTTCCTCTCGAATAACTACTCAAAGAAATCTCATATGTTCGGTAAAGAGTAAAAAAGTAAAGTTTTCACGTCAGCGTTACCACCGGCTATACAATTGTATGGAGAAACACAACCAGCTTAGGAAGCTGATAAAGAGTAAAGCAAGGGTAAATCAAAGGAAACGAAGGCATAGCAATTCCGAAAGTCAAGTGGTCAGTAGCCCTTTCCCAAAGGTGCTCTTTTAATTCGCACTTAGTGCTTTTCGCGTCCCTTAATTAAAATAATATGCTGTAAAAGTGCTCTTTTTTCAGTGAAAACAGGCAAAAGTGCTCTTTTTTCAGTGAAGCATAGCCATGATACATGTTCAGATATGAACCCAAGCTGAGAAATGAATACACACTCTTCCATTTGGGTCCACGAAAGGCAAAACAGGAAGTAAAGTTCAAAAAACCCACTTTTTACAGCATTGTGTACACCGGCCGGGTACAAGCTTCACCAACTTGTTGCCCCCCAAAAAAGCGGCGTGCCAAGGCCCATCGAGCACTCGAAAACTGTGATCGCATGCATGAGCAAACAGATTTTAGCACTTTTTCAGCTAAAGAAGCTCAAAAAGGGCGATATTCACCAAAAAAATGCAATAAAGGGCGAAAGAAACGGGCTTTTCCAAAAAGGGCCAAAAAGGGCGAGCACCTTTGGGAAAGGGATAGTGGTCAGTACGCCATCAGTGTAGTGAGTGTATGGGAATATTTTGAAGTCGGGGGAGAGAGGTTATAGAAGCGAGAGATGGCGGTAAACACTTCCATAGCGTGCTGGCTTTGTGGAAAGAGAGAACATTGAACAAATATTTCTTACAGTGGCTAGCAACAGCCTTGGTAACAGGAAATATTATTCCATGCAACAATCTCCTCATGACTGCAAGAGACAGCAAGAGACCCTTGGCTTACGAGATTGCTATGTCTGCTTTACGCGTGCGTGTTACTGTGAATGTACACATTATTATACTCGTCCTGGACCTGCTGCGATTTGAATTAGTTAATAATAATAATAATAATAATAATAATATGAACTGGTTTGAGGGAAAGAGACAAACGGGAAAAGTCTGAAGAAAAAATTGACTGTCACCACCAGGACTCGAACCAGGGACCCTCGCTTGTAGCCAGCGATGCTCTAACCACTGAGCTATGGTGTAGTCGTCATCCCAGCAGAGGCCGTTCAACATTTTCTTCAGACTTCGTAACTCACACTTCCTGTGAATCCACACAGGCGGGTGGGACGCAGCCCTCACTGTAACCCACACACTTCACGTACAAACTAGCACGCGGGGAGCCCCAAGTCATAAAATATGAACTGGTTTGAGGGAAAGAGACAAACGGGAAAAGTCTGAAGAAAAAATTGACTGCCACCACCAAATAATAATAATAATACAGCACGCATATAGCTCATATGAAAAATCAAATGAGGGTCATGCATCTGTCGACAACGTCGAGCCAGTGCGTTCTGTCTGAGGCAAGTTGCTCCGCTTCCAAAAGAGACATATTGAGAAGTATAAGGTCATTCCTAATGTTGTCTACCCATCTGGTCACTGGACGACCTCTGGGCTTCTTTATATCTGCTATATTCATTGCCATGTGAAGGGCTTTGTAGGACACAGCGTCCTTCCCTTCACGAATGACATGTCCAAACCATAATAAGCGCCGGCGTCTACAGACTGCACTTATTGGGCATTGAGCAGTTTTAGCATAAAGAGCATTATTCGAAATTTTATTGGGAAAGATGATTCCAAGTATGTATCTGAGTTTACGGCGGTGCCATACATCAATTTTGCTTTCTAAGGCTTTTGTTAGAGTCCATAGCGCGCAGTTATATAGGAGAACTGGCAAAATGAGACAGTTGAACATGCTTAAGCGGGACTGCTGGGTATGGCGTTTCCATGATACACTGGAAAATGCCCGGTTCGCTGCTATGATACGTGCATCAATGTCCTACGCTGACCCCAGACGAGAACCCAACAGTTTGACCGACCTCCAGGAGGCATCTGACTTTGTAGCTGTTACAACTTGTGTATTGCTGATGTTTAGTTTTAAGTTGTCCTCTGCGAAGATGGGTTCGCATTTCTCTACGGTTGCTTCAACTGCTGTCCGGCTGTGGTCATGCACTGTTGTATCATCTGCAGACAGGGTGAACTTAGTAGGTAGATTAACTTGTTCTGGGCAGGCTTCTCTGATCCTCTGCATTGCACCTTCTGCGTAGAATTAGTTGGAACACCTATATCTCGGATGGAGAGCCAAGGATTATTTATAAAAAGTAAAAAGGACCAAGGAACTACAAGTTTTAGCCAGTTAGTTGTAGAACGTCAGTACCGTCGGTCAGTGTCGTGAAAATTATTTTTATGTTATCGCATGAGCTGATTGTGTAGTAACTGGTGGTGCTAGTGGACATTAAAACTTGTAGTTCCTTCGTCCTTTTTACTTTTTATAAACCTATCATTAATTTTGTTTTTAAACTCCGGGATGACATGCTGACAGCCGGCCAGTTCCACTCTGATGTGTCATGGGCTCATGGCTAGGCATTGATTTGAACAGGCACAGCATTACCCATGCATGCGTTTTGTTTACTGCTGTAGCGCTGACAGCACACCTCAGCACTACACGTCCAATTGTCATGGCACCCCTCTCTCAGTCTCACGTGGCGGCCAGTCGCTCTATCAACAACATTCTTGATTACGGCCATACTTGAACTCAACTACTAGTATCCGGATGACAAGAATCTCAGCATGCATGCACAGCACATGCCACGGGAGAGTCTCAGAGTTAATGGCTCCCAGCTCTGCATGTGCATGTGCATGTACATGTACGTGCACCATAATATAATCGGACTGTCTACACAGCCGGTGCTGCCATATGCGCTAGCCGCGAAGTCGCGATAATGTCTCACCTGTCACCAGGCTGATCACCTTGATGAGATGTGGCTTTGCGCCTCCATCCCCGCCCTGTCTCCGAAACAAAATTTCTGTGTGAAACCACGGATCTAAAGCCTGGTTGTTTCATTCTCTTCAATACTCCGAGGGACACTACAATATGCAACCACCCTATAATCGGTGGATACTCATCTCTTTTCAACTATGATGAGCCGGCAACATTGTACAGATCAGCAACGTATTTCTTTGATTTATAGATTCTGGGATGTCGACAACATTCCATACTGCGGGCACCAGCGTTTGTTCTATGATGTCGCTGTCTGATGGTGCAGGACATTATACCTGGTTTCAGTAGGCCCTCGGAACATATCAACGCACCGTATTGATGCCTATGCCTAATGACGGGATGATAATAATGTTCTATGGCGTCCTTTCTGTCTTTATTCTGTTATGGACACTTAACCAGCAGATCAACGCTTGCAATGATTGGTGGAATTATCAAATTTTACTATAGTTATACGTTGGTGGACAGTTATTCATAACTCGTTACATTTTGTCCTTTCTTTTAATCCATGATTACTTTGGCTCAACATCCGAGTTCTAAATTGAATTTTGTTTCGGTGTTTTCACCTGCCCCTCTCCTGATCCTCCTCCTGATTGGGGTATGAGGTCTGCGACAGGTACTGCGGAGAGTGCTCACCAAACTCAGTCCTTTTCCAACCTACTCTGGCAAAGCTGTGCTGTTACCGGGTACCAGCATTGGCAAGCTATTAGGTTGAAACAACGATGTCACAACCTTGAAACGATCATTTAATTAACCCTCAGAGTTTCCGGGTGTTGGTCGAGGTGTAAGTCAGGAGTCAAGTCGTTGTCAGGAAATGTTTGCTTGTGCTACTTCTCATCCAGTTGACTTCTTATTATGACTTTGTACGTTATAATTTTGTTGAGCTCCGGTTTTCCCCTTCATTCTAACTCAAGTGCAGTTTAGCGTGTATTGGCTTGTGATTTCCTTTCTTCTGTTTGCTTGGCATTTTATCGCTCCACAGGTACCCTCGGTCTCAGGTGCTCTCACATTTGTGCAATTGTTGATTTTGGTCCTGAATTGTCCTCCCTGGTGCTTTGCTACCGTCCTCCTCCTTCCTCCACCTTTTTTTCTTAATTGGCCTCATTATGGCATTCGCTTCCATGTAATTGGGCTTGTAGCCCGTGTGTACTTGCGAATTCAAATAAAAATATACATACATACATATACATACATACAAGTACATGTACACTGTGACTGTACTGACGAAACCCCGGCTGCAACTGGATTCCAAGCTAGCGCAAGGAAGATGTCAGCTTTGTTTCTCAACATAAAGATTATGGTGGGCAACAGTACATGTCCAACTCCTACAATACATGTACAAACATGCTGTTGAACGTGGTTGATTGAATCAGCCCTCTAGCTCTAGCCTCTATACATTTATACTGCAGTGTAATGGTGCTCTGAATGATTGCTTTAGTTTAACTTAATACATGCACTCGTTGCCTCCCTACCGGTTGCACAAAGATATGTTTGTGAGTTTCGGTGGATCAAATTCTATTGTACTAATCGTTCAGCGTCACTCACAAAACGTCTTGTGCATGTTGGTGTACTTGCACTGGTTATCTGATACTTGCGGTGTTACGTGCACGAATACGAGCTTTGCACCATCTGCATGATTGGTTAGTTGGCTAAAACCTGTTGCCACGGGTCAGTTTCATGGATGGGTTCATCCTGCTACTACGCAATACAGTGTCATTCTCTTTCCAAACACTGGTATTATCATGGACATGTACCTTGCCGCGAGCATGGCGCTGAGCACCTAACAGGAAGTGCAGAGTTGCACGTATTCTGTCGGTGAACGAGACGGAAGCGAGCCTCGTGCCCCCACGCTCTTTTCGATCCTGTGCTGATGTAGTGACCCTGTGCCCAAACACGATGCATTGCTCTTGGAAGGGCCAGCGTAGCAGCAGACGATTGGCGCAGGAAATCCAGGATGGCCCGCCGCAATCACGGCTCTACTATTCTTTCGCCTAGCCACAGTGCAAACCAGCAACTGCCAAAGGGATTGCTAGCGACTCCTGAAACTGAAGGGGCACGACTATCCAGAACTAACATAGTCTTTGGCCGAAGACAGAAGGACAGGTCTAAAATACTCCACCAGACGTGTGTGCTGCGGTCGGGTCACCGGGGATAAGCGTGGGATGTTACCGACGCATCCCGCGTATAAGAACAAGGCGCGTGCGTGCGTGCAAGCCACGTGAGAGCCTGTGCAGTAGCCAGTGTGACGTCAGGAAAAGGCAGACAGCATCATACTGTTGTGGTTTGAATTCACTAGCTGTTTCAGTCTGAGTCAGCTTGCTGGTGTGCCCGTGTATGGGTGTTTATCACTCCCTTAGACTTGACTCCCATAATATTATAATACTATTAAAGCAGTCAAATATTCCTGCATATTTCACTCTTTAGAGCTTTATCAACTGCTCATATTATTTCCACTCCTTTTCAGGGATTGAACACATGATTTGGCTAGTCGCGATAAATCCAATATTGACTTCGTACTAGGTCAATAGGAAATGAAAACCTCGTGAAAGACCTCGACTTCACCTCGGTCTTTTACTCGGCTTTTATTTCCTATACGGACCTCGCGCTCAGTCAATACTGTCAATATTAGATATCTATGACCTGGCAGCTGAGCTATGTAGGAGGCTTACCCCTGGTCTACGGGATCAGTGACATTTGATGCTTGGATCCTGTGTCTGTATATGTGTGCGTGTGTGCGCGCGCGTGTGTGTGTGTGTGTGTGTGTGTGTGTGTGTTGGTAAAGTGTGCAGTGTCCAAAGAGTACCGTGAGCGCTTCACTAGTAACTCAGTGATGCTAAAGCTCACACCATGAACATCCCCGGTGCACTGGCTTGTTATCAGTGTGTGTGCCTCCGCTTCCTCTTTCTCCTTCTCTAAAGACACGAACGAGATAAGCGATATTCAAGAAGTGATGAGGTCTTGCGCAAGACGTCACCCTAGCGCATCACAGTCATCTGAACAAGATTACGAATTGTCCACTCCAACACTGAACGGGTTAAGGGATTTGTCTAACGCCAATAACCATGATAACGGCAACACCGACAATGCAGTGTTGCGAACATGCCGAGTGCACATGACATGGAAGAGGGGCGCTTCCTCAATGATGATTTTGGGTAGTACTGTAATCCATCCCAGGAATTCTGGAATGCCACTTCGATAGCGTTGTAACATCGGACTGTCTTATAGAAGCTGAGTAACAACGCAAAAGCCGACAATTGCTAGTGAAGTAACACCGCTGTGGAATCGCTGTAATAGAAAGTGTTAGTTCATGTGCTCTTTTTAAGACATCTACAAGTACATGTGCGATACGCATCACAAGGGATACAAGAAAGTGTTTTCGGTTTGGGAGCATGGCTCAGAGCAAAATGAAAATAGTGATCGAAAGCGTGAGGTATGATCACCATTATCCTCATGTTCACTGGTAACTGCACAATAATCGGCGCCTCAATAATTGATACTCAGCAAAGCGACACTCTAGGCCTTGAATACACTGTTTCAATTTCGTGTCAAAACAATTAATTTGAAGTAATTATCACAAGAATTTAGTAGTGATGAGCACAACATTCAGTCGATCCTCGTGCTAGTATGATAGTGCGTTTATGCACAATCAGCTGTTGAATCAAGATCAGATAACGCTAGCAATCAGTTGTGCATCGCATTAACTCTTTCACGCTACGCCTTCCCCGCTCATTGCGGTGTCGTTTGTGTTGAACGCGTGATTTGCTAGCAAGCCCGGAGACAATCAGCAACGGCAGTCTGTACCTTGCAAAGTACCTTGCAAAGAGTAGGATGTATGATAATCGCTTCTACTAGTACTTGTTTGATGTTTAGGGAATGGTATAGATGCACCGCGCAAGTAACATAGAGAAACACACGCAGTCTAGGCCTCATTTAGGAGATAGTAGGGAGGTTCTGCTCTACGTTTTGGGAACGCGACGCAAAGAATCACGCGAACTTTCTTCGCGTTCCCGTAACGTAAAGAAATGCTGTTCTGCTCTACGTTTCACCTAGAGAAGTCACGTGGAATGTGTACTGGGAATTTCCCCTTCCATATTTGGCAGTTTTCTGCATGCAGTTGATCGATACCCAGCAAATCCGTACGCATTTTCTCTGCGTGTGCCACAACGTAGAGAACCCCATCTCCGCGTAGAAATCTGGAGCCAAAACACGCGAAGCCGTAGACTCTAACCCAGACACCTGCTCTCTACGTGATTTCTCTACGTTTCACGTATAGCAGAACCTCCCTAATGAGTCAAAGAGAAACAAACCCTGCTTTCAGGTACGCATGTGGGTGTTACCGACAAAGTTCTCTTTGGCTACGCTGCCATGTACGTCGTTGTCAGCCAGTTCTGGTCAGCGTGGAGAAAACTGCCTACGGTTTGTAGCTGCTTCTAATGCTCTGTCCTTTATGACTGCTGGCCGGAAGATACTTCGATCAGGGAAAAATTGGTCAGCGGCCTTGTTCTGGGACTTGACCTGGTCGCGCCGGCCAAGCACGCTCTAGCAGCAGCTTGAACGGCTTCGTTAGCCTAGTTGCATCCATACTGTTTTGGTCCTGCGTGATGTTTTCGAGCATGCGTGCGTATGTATGTGTGCGTGATGTTTTCGAGCGTGCGTGCATATGTATGTGTGCGTGTGTGTATGCGTGCGTGCGCGTCAGTCTGAGCAAGTGCTAGTTGATCCGCTTGCACACGTGTAGATTTTGGATGTTCCTATAATCATTCCCACTTGTCTGCGGCTTTGGAGAGGAAGCTGCTGGTGCTGTCGTTCACAGTGACAGAGACAGTGTCAATACTATAGTAGGAACAGGTATGCTGAATGTTGCTTGTTCTGCGTGAAGAGGGGAATAGCTGGCAGTATTGAAAATAGCTGTACATGTACTTCGAATAAAGTGCAGTGCTACCACAATACTACAATACTACTACCTGGTCTGCACAAAACGGTGTGACCATCATTATGACGGCAGTGAGGAAATACACGCTGCCTTTGTCCTTGCCACCTTGGCCACTGCAGCTGGGGCTGAGTAGAGTACGTGCACGCGCTCTGCTACCGGCAGTTACATTGCCTCTATTATTTGCAGAGAACTAACTTGAGAAACCGCCGATATTCAGTTCAGACACTAGTCTCATACCTACCCGACGTTGAATTCAGCAAAGTGTTTGTTCAAAGGTTCGGCGAGACAGTGTCACATTGAACGCAGATCAGGAAGCGGAGCCCTGCTAAGCCCCAGGGGATAATGATTGTTATTCTCACTGACCTCACTACAACCTGTACGTGCAGGGATCGTGTAGTGTAGTTATTGCAATGTCGATTTGCCATGATTGTCATGTCCATAGTGCATTCGCCTAATTCCTTTTCTAGTACCAAAATAATAGTATTGTCGGCTTGTGGAGTCAGTCCGTTCCATTGTCGGCTTGTGGAGTCAGTCCATTCCATTGACATCGCAGTTGAATGGATATTAGTTGGCCTCTCCAATGTGTACTGTTCAGAAACAACGATTAAAACAAGCAAACAAACAAATAATTATCGTTGTCTTGGTGCGGCATTTCCTTCACACACTGGTCCTTACTAAACGCAGCCATTATAACAATAATTCCATCTGGTGAAACAATTCTTATGCCAGACATTTATATAATGGGCGGTGAAGCGGTAGTCGTGTTTTGTCTTCGTCCACAATAATTTCTATTTACAATACTAATGATCAATTTCGATCGATTTCGCGAAAGGCTCGAACGAAACTGGAGATCTTATACACTTGATGTCGGAAAACAGAATGCTCCAGCACGCAGCTTGTGCAGGCCTGGGGGCTTTCCCACAGTGGAGCTGGCCAACCATCTTGAATCTGGATTTTTTGCAGCTCCGTCGGCGCGGGTATGCAGATAACTGAGCTCATGAGACGTGTGTGGTGGTCTAGCCGTGACAAATACAGGGTCCAGGGAACTGTCTAGAGCGACGGGGTATGCTGAAGTCTTTTGACAGTCGAGACGGAGGCCTCTCGACACGAGATTGGCACCCGCAGAGATCCTTTGGACTCAGACCGAGTCACAGCCAGACGCTCCCCGTGGTCCTGGTAGTACAGTAGCTAGCTAGCTCAGCTGCTCACCTGGTCTGACTGAATGACTACTTGGCTGTTGACCGTTGTTCATGGCTTGTACTGCATACTGCGTAGACGTTCCCGCCCTGATCAAACACCAATGCCTTGCGGTGCCTGGGTTGTTCACACATCGACAATCATCAGTCAACGGACGGCTCGACACAAGCCTTCCTCCGTTGTTCACTGTCCAAGCTCATACATTCATTCTTGACCGAGAAGCAGGGATCACCTGCACTAGTCCTTCTCTTCCTTTGAAGCAGCACACCAGTATTAGTTTATTGCTGCCTGTTCGCAAGGAACGAAGAGCCTTTCAGGGTCCTGAGAGAAGGTGGAGTGGAGAGACGGTGGGGAAAGCGGCAAAGGACGTACTCACCTAAACGTCAGGTTTCCTGTCATCAACGCAGGGCATTGCTGGAGAGTAACATTCGTAGCTATGCTCACAGATATACACCAGAACTGATGTGAGCTGCAAGCCGTGATTGAGTTCTGCCCTGCTATCGCAGTATCGGAGTTCACTTCGCTACGAAGCATCAAAGGAACACAGTGCCAGGCGTTCCTGTCAGTGCGAAGGTGGCAGAAGTCCAGAAAGCGCCTCATGTTTGTGTGAAGTGACGGCAGCGGCAGACCGACATCGCTGATTTCGGTGTGTACGCACACTATCGTGTCAGTAACCGGTGGTGGTGGTAGTGTTGGCAGTGGCAGTGTGTATCGACACGGCGTGAAGTGCTGCTGCATCTGCTGTGGACCTATGTCTGCTGGCGGCGTGCAACTATCCAGTAGATCCTCAATCAATATGGCTGTCTTCAAGCGCAGTCGCTGGAAATCGGTTTGTGATCGCGGTCCGTTCGGTGTGTTTTGGATGTTGTTTCTTGTTGCCTTTTCCATGCGCATTGGCGGCAGTTTGGGGAATGGAGACGGCAGCCTCGCGACTGTGGATTCAACAGGGCAGTGGTCCGAAGCTGGCGGTGAGACGGAGATGACGACTGACAAGGGTGAGTTTGTCCTGCAGGCGTTTCACACCAACAAACACCAGTACGCAGTAGCTGTGACATGGAATGCACGGCTCGCTTCTCCCATTTCACTCACGAAAATCCTGTCAATCTAGCATTCCTTTATGTCAAAGGTTCGCTCCGCAGGCACTCGTGAGAAGGTGATGCCCCCATACCAAGGCTGAAGGTGATCAGCTCTGGTATCCAGCGTGGCGCGTCTAAAATTGGAAAGCCATTTTCATTCCACGCATTTGGCTCGACCTCTTCGTGGAATGAAACGTCCTGTGCGATGAGCGGAGGAGATATTTTCGACCCTGGCGTGCACTTAGCGGTCTAGGTACTTGGCTCTGTAGGTTGTATAAACTGATGGCAATCAAGACAGGGTTCTGCGAAGTTTGCCGCGGTGCGTTCAGTATGTGCCAATGCGGCACGATGCTGTTGGCGGGGGAAGCAAGGTTATGTTGTATGCACGTCCTCCTCACGTAGCTACTCAAAACAATGTTACTCTGGGAAAATCAGCTACTGAGCTAGGGTGATGGGAAAATATTTTGATTTGACTTGTGCTTGTGTGTTTGATGAGCACGGTTGACTTGAGTGACTGGAAATTGTGCATTTCGTGACAAGCAAAGATAGTCAAGTGTTGCTTTTGGCCAATTAGGAATAGTAAGCAGCAGTGGTCTAACAATTCATTTGTCAGGATTCATGAAGGTGTTGTCCAGCAGCTTTCACAAACAATTATGGTCAAAGCAGTTTCTGCAAATCCCATGAAACAACACAGCTTCCCGAAGCTTCAATGATCTACTCCATTATGGGCCTGGGCCTGGTAGATCCCAGTGTAACCGGAAGTGTGATGGCCAGGGGCAAATCCCCTATTTCAAGTATTTGCTAGGGTCTAGTGGCCCAAATACAGGAGGTACCATGGTAAAAACAGCAGAACCCGTGCAATTGACTGCACCACTGGCATTCTATTTCTGGTGAACAAGCTTGCGATGTGCGGGCGTGTGCGTGAATGCAGTGAAGAATTATCGACCAGTGCTGTGTAGCATGCGGATAGACACAATGCATAGTATATCAACTGTAGAGTATGGTATGAAGAGAGATGCAAGTACACTGTTGTGTTTTTTGCAGAGTGGAACATTCCTATCCCTGCCAAATGCGTAAATGCGTTATCATGAACTCGCAGTGTGGTACATGGGCTCCAATCACATTAAAGGGGAAGTTAAGGCAAAAATTAAAATTTCACCAGTTGTAGTCTTCGGGGTGCTGAGTCGAATGGTCTTGGTCCGAGAAAGCTGAGACGCTCCCTTCCTACTTGAATCCCAATCGAACTCGCGCACTTCCACCGAAACTGGGTGACTGCGCCCTACTAGATGGGGATTTGTATGCAAAATGTCACTAAAAGCGCCATTTCGTTCTTATAAAAGCATGGATGACCGCGATTGGCCCATATGTTGTAGTCTTTTGGACGCTGAGTCGACTGGTTTTGGTCCGAAAAGGCTGCGATGCAGCGTTCCTCCTTTATTCCCAATCGAACATGGTTGAACAAGCGGTCACGTGCTCCTGCGTACACCAGTCAGCTGGTCACTGTGCCTGCAGGGTACAACTTACTAGCCTGTTTGACCTTTTTTGGGTGCAGTCCTGTCACTCGAGTTGAACTCGAGTTGAACCTTGGTGTGAAAGTTAGTTGTCGCCTGCTGGCGTGGTGACCAGGTGATTTGGGCACCCAGGAGCACGTGACCGCTTGTTCAACCATGTTCGATTGGGAATAAAGGAGGAACGCTGCATCGCAGCCTTTTCGGACCAAAACCAGTCGACTCAGCGTCCAAAAGACTACAACATATGGGCCAATCGTGGTCATCCGTGCTTTTATAAGAACGAAATGGCGCTTTTAGTGACATTTTGCATACAAATCCCCATCTAGTAGGGCGCAGTCACCCAGTTTCGGTGGAAGTGCGCGAGTTCGATTGGGATTCAAGTAGGAAGGGAGCGTCTCAGCTTTCTCGGACCAAGACCATTCGACTCAGCACCCCGAAGACTACAACTGGTGAAATTTTAATTTTTGCCTTAACTTCCCCTTTAACTCCGCACTCCATTCCCTGCATGTTTCACACCAATCTTACGGCAGCACGTGGAGACCTATCTAAGGACGTTTGGTGCCTAAAGGAAGAAAAATACGAGAAAAAGTTGATATAAAATTAAAATAAAGGGACTGGAAAATGCTAGTTGGCCAACTTGTGAACAAGTGGCAAAAGTAAAAGTGAGGTACGCTTGAACTAGAAAAGCAACTTCATACTGTTTTCTCACCTGCCTTGTTCGGCTTGTTGGTTGACTGGTTTTATTGTTTACTTGTAATGCTCAACAGAATTACACATGTTCTCTAGTATCACAGGGTGGTATACTGGTAGGTGGGAATAGCATAATGCTCGGAGGCGGATTTTTATGCGGATATCGGAGGGTAGGGTGTTAAAGTGATCAGCAGCTAAATACACGGGAGTAGAAGGCTGAAACATTTCTCTTGAGAGCTCGGGGGGGGGGAGGGGGGGGGGGGAGGTGTGATTGGATCATTGATCAAAGAGCCTCCAGTAGTGGCTCAAGTTTAGGGCTGAGCATTGACTACAGTGGCGAGGAGAGATGCTAGAAGCGGTTAGACAGCCAGAGACACAGTGGCTGACAAGAGTCTGTAATTTCACAGTGTAGCAAGTGGTATTTGGTCAGATTTTGGTGCGCTTTGATGTAATTTTGACTGGTTCTATGTGATGGTTGTGCCATTGCTACAGGGCTTTCGGACGTGTTACCAGCAGATAGTAATGGTTATGGTGAGCCGGCGGTTCCTGGGAAGTCGCTAGTCCTTGCCCAGCAAGCACCAGCGCAGATCGACTTTCGCCAGCTGCCCATTCTTGATGTTACTAACGTCACCAACACAACTGCAAGGGTCATTTGGAGTGCTGTTCAGCAAGCAGTGGATGTGTCAGTTGTGCTTGAGATGGTCTGGTACCCAGACGGTAAAAAGGACTCCAATCACACGGCAGATGACAGTAATTTTGGAAGGGAAGAATTCAACCTAATCAGCCGAGCTGGTCCTGGCTCATACCTGCTAAGAAACCTTACTCCAGGCGTGCGTTTCCAGCTAGAATTCACCTACTGGAGTCAAGAGGAAGAATTGCAGCGTTTACAGGTGCCGTTCATCACCAACAGTGAGTACTAAATAATTACTCATGTTTGGCACGCTGCTACGACGCAGTCTTATCATCCAAGCGGGAGATCGACTTGCTTTGCTGCATGAACAAATCGCTTTTACAAGTAAAAAAAAGAGTTCTAGAAACGTAAGGCTAACGGGCAAAGTGGCCAGTAATTGCAGAGAAAAGACAAGTGAATTAGAGTTGTAGTTGATGGTCCTACGCTATAGTTCATTGTGTCACATGATTAGAGTTGTAGTTGAGGGTCCTACGCTATAGTTCACTGTGTCACATGATTAGAGTTGTAGTTGAGGGTCCTACGCTATAGTTCACTGTGTCACATGATTAGAGTTGTAGTTGAGGGTCCTGCGCTATAGTTCACTGTGTCACATGATTAGAGTTGTAGTTGAGGGTCCTGCGCTATAGTTCACTGTGTCACATGATTAGAGTTGTAGTTGAGGGTCCTGCGCTATAGTTCATTGTGTCACATGATGTAGAATAAGTTTGAAAAATTGGAGATGATCTTCCTCGTCAAGCAAGGCAAAGTGTGAGTCTTTCCAGCATTTACGAGTGCAAATCCTTTAGTTTGAGAAAAAAACACACACAGAGCCTCATCTGGGTCCACAAGTAACTTGATGTGCTGGATTGTTGAACTCTGTAGTTACCTGCAGAAATCGTGCAGAAACTGATAGCATCATTGCAGCCTGCATTGTTTATGTATGTTTGTCTCATGAAAGTCTCGTTTGGTACGATTGGGAAACTCCAAATTCATTTTTGTTTTACAATGTGTACATGATTACTGATACGCTGATACTTTATTTTGTGACACTATGCAGAGAAGCCTGAAGTCGTTTGTGCAAGCACAACGTTGATCGTGGAAGCCCAAACTACAGCTACAATGTTCTGCAATGTGTCTGGTTACCCTATCCCATCCAGTCTGGTCAATGCTCCCTTTGCTAGGGTGAGAGCAACTGTGCACACATGCACGCAGATACCCACTCCCCCCCCCCACCCACCCACACATCTGCACACTTTGACAGTTGATTTCTCAAGCATAATGCTATGGTGGAAGCAATAACAATTTGCTTTGGGATTGCAGTATTCGACAGCTTGGAAGGCAGAATAATTGACCACCGCGTTATGAAGCAACTATCCACGACTAACAAGATAATTTCTCCTATTTTACTTCAAGTAATTATATTTATTGGCTCAGTATCCGAGTTAGATAAACAGAGGGTATATGATTGTGGCCTGAATGGAAATGGATGGATTTTTCCAATCATGTAGTGGCCCAAATTTACTAGTACCTCATGATCTGGCACAAGGCTAACATGGAAGCTGCAAAAATGGGTTTTCAGTCTCTAAACACTTGCGGTGGGCATGCCCCCACCTAATGTTGAGTGAAAATTGGATAATTTGCCATGACATAATTATGTGTATAAGAGGGCAAAGGCCAGTCCTGTCAACCCATTTTTCTGATTCTGTATTTTGCAGACACTTTACTTGGATCAAGACCTCAGGACTTCCATGACGCTAAAATTTGTTAACGTTACACGGGAAATGACAGGCGTGAAGTGCATCGAAGCCAGCCACAGAGATGAAAAGATGCAGACCTGCTTTCATCTGTCCCTGAAAAACAGTAAGGAATCCTTACGAATGTGTATACTTGAGGTACCTCTTTCTTCTCTCTGTGTCCATCTCTATCTACGTATCTATCCGGCTATCTATTTATCCATCGATCTATCTATCCGGCTATCTATCCATCCATCTATCTATCTATCTCTTTCTCCATGCTGCAAATAACATTCAACAGAGTCGAGGGTTACTTTGAGTAAAGATATGCACATGTGTGTTTGTGCGTGTGTGTGTGTGTGTGTGTGTGTGTGTGTGTGCGTGTGCGTGTGTGTGTGTGTGTGTGTGTGTGTGTGTGTGTGTGGGCGACTTGCAACGCCTGTCCACCTTCCATATGCGTTGCGTCCGCTCCATCCTTGGTGTGTCGAGACAGCAGATGTGGGATGCCCACATCAGCAATGCTGAACTATTGCGTATGTGGGGGGGGGGGGGACCAGGAGACCATCACCTGTAAGCTTCGGCATCGTCGACTAGAGTGGCTAGGTCACCTGGCGCGCATGGATGACACCCACATGCCGAAGTGCCTTCTGTTTGGCCAGCTCCCACCTGTCAGACCTGCCCATGGACCAAGGAAACGGTGGAAAGACTGCGTGTCGGTCGATCTTCGCCATAACCAAATTGTCAAATGGTACCAGACCGCTAACACATCTCGCATGGAATGGCGATGTAGATACCAAGACCAGGATAAGGAACTGGCCGCAGCAGCCCCCATTGAGTGCCCCATCTGTGGAAAGGTCTGCTCTAGACCAAGCGATCTTAAGCGCCACAAGTGCACAGCGGAGCGTCGCAAGCCAGTCCAACAGCAGCGTGGTGCATGTCAATGCGCAGATTGTGGGAAATGGTATCGTAGCAGGGGTGGACTAGCTGTCCACAGGTGTCAGCCTACCTCAATCGCTAGCCAGCCCGCTCCCAATCCTTGTAGACCTCTCCAGAACCGCCCAACAACGGATGAACGTGCCAAGTTTCCACTACTGTGTCAGCACTGCTCTCGGAGATTTCGGCAGTCCAGGGACCTGACCCGGCACCGGCGTGTTTGCTCATCTCCCTCCTCCCGCAATGGGACCACGTAACCTTTACGGCAGTGGGTCAACAGGACCGGACAGGACAGGTGTGCATGTATATGCACGTATGTGCGTGCTTGTGTGCGTGTACACATGTGTGCACATGTGTGTGTGTGTGTGTGTGTGTGTGTGTGTGTGTGTGTGTGTGTGTGTGTGTATGTGTGTCCCATATGGTGCAGTGGTATGTGCAGTCAATTTCCAATCGAGAGGTTGCGGGTTCAATTCCCGACGATTATGGTCGCACACGTCTTTCTTGTCTTTCTCATTCTCCTAGCTCTTCTTTCTTTCTCCTGGGCGGTTACCAACAGCCAGTGTATGCCGGAGTATGTGGTGTGGCGTGTGCGTGTAAAAAAAGAATGAAAAAAATGAAAAATAGGGATTCACTGGCCAGAAAAAGCCACTTCAATCAGCTGTGTGGTGGATACCAGGCTAAAATTAGTGGCGGTCAATTCATCAGCCTTGCAAGCTTTTGGATGGTATAATCCCAGCACAAGTTGCTATGTCTAACATAGCTGTTTGCTATCCTCGCTTCCGCGATGGGTAGGTCTGAGGTCTGAGGTGTGTGTGTGCATGTGTGTGTGTGTGATTGTACGACACACACTCTCGAAGAGATGGGTGGGGTGTGTGTGTGGGGGGGGGGGGGGGACATTAGATAATTTCAATGAGATCTGCCTTGGCTGAGTGCAAACATCCCAAACAATTCTGAGTGGCTCATGGCTCGCTGGATCTAAGATGCAATGCTCCTGGCTTACTAAACCACTGCACTGTTCTGTTCTACTATGTCTTGCAGTTGAATGCAATCATCTCTTCCACTTGCCCGCTATCATGCCATACTTCAAGAAGAGCATGAAATCCGATAGCCACACCAAACCAGGTGCCAGGTTTTACTACGAGTGCAAGAAGGGCTTTGTGTTGGTTGGCAGCCACGTTCGTGTTTGCCAGCCCAACGGGCAGTGGAGTGGTGCACCAGCTCAGTGTGCAAGTAAGTGGACACAGCCAATTCATACAGTGTCCATGGTCAAAGCGTCTTGCCAAAATAGCATATTACCATGACATGTTTCAAGCTAAATTCTTGCCTTTTGAAGTTGTATGAAATGAGATAAATGCACTATTTCTATCCCAAAGCATATTACCTGCCCGCCTGCCCGCTTTCCACGTTTCTCGTCCATTCACTGGTGTAACTGACTGGGTTATGTACTTTGTATGATCAGATCCCAAGCGGCATTCTCTGTTTTCCCCATTATGACATTCCATTCAGCTCCCTTCGCGGTCACCTTGTCAGTGAAGTACAGCGACGGGCATGTGCTGCGGCTCGTTGCAAACCAAAAGCACGAGCGGATTGAATGTCATGCGCATGGGCTGCCCACCCCAAGTCATCTGAGATGGGAAGTGGAGTTTGCGGAACACCGGCACAACGAGTGGCGTTCCAGAGGGAAGACGAACGCATCCACCGGCGTAGTGGAGTGTGTTCCTGATCAAATGTGTCAGATACGGCCCAAGAAAAGCCTCCTCACAAGTGATGTCATCACATGCAGGGCGGGTAATACGGTACCCACGCGCGAAGGTCGCAACACGACGACAGAGGAAAGCGTCTCCATACACATCAAGATTGTTGGTAGGTACTAATCATTGGGATGTGCTGAATTTACTGCCAACGACAGTCCCAATAGTGATTGGTTGCGTGATTGATTTCATTTGACTTTGCACTGCACCATGGGGTGAAAAGATTGAAAACCCAATAGAATGAGGGCAAGTGGCTTAGGCTAGTGGTTGGCAAGAGACGAACATACATAAACAGATATAACTGGCTTCAGCAATCACCCAAGTTGTCGGTCAACCTAGCTAGAAAGTGAGAATGAAACATCAGCAAGACTAGCAAATACATTTCTGGCTGCAGGTCGGTGGAACACTCTTCCTCCAAACTGTCGTCAGCCACAATCTGCTGGTACTTTTGCTCACCTCACAAAGATCCACCTAGGGTTCCCTGTAACAAGGCCATGCCTGTTGGGACTCCCCTAGTCAAACGAGAGAGCTTGGAAGCTCAGGGCCCTACGCTATGCTTTTTTGCCTTGATGACCTAGACAAAAAAAAAGCATAGGGATGTTATAAATTCTTTAAAAAATTCCTTTTTTTAAGACATAACCTGGGATTCGAACCCGCACTATTGCGCGCCCTGCATGCATCCCCCGATACACTTCGCATACATACTAATTCTTCCAAGTTGTTTCACATTGTGATCTTGCATTTGAAAGCCCTATTTGAGTATGCATTGTGGCCAGCCGTCTTTGATGGCACGGTACGGTAGGGGATAGGTACGGGACAGGTACGATCGAGGGTAATACGACACCGTCTCCCGTACCGTACCGTACCATCAAACACAGCTGGCCACATACAGCTGTCCGCAATATTCAAATAGGGCTTTCAAACGCAAGATAATAACGTAAAGCAACTTGGAAGAATGGGTATGAATGCGAAGTGTATGGGGGAATGCATGTAAGGCGATAGTGCGGGTTCGAATCCCAGGATATGCCTGAAAAAAAGGAGAATTGAAAAATGTATAACATCCTATGCTTTTTTGCCGTCAGATACGGATAGCACCAGGCGTGACACAAACAAACACACAAACAAACACCAAACGAGAGAGCTTGGAAGCTCAGGGCCCTGCGCTATGCTTTGTTGCCTAGCTCATCGTGTATGTTGTTAGAACTGATGGAAATGCTTTTTCCTTTGATTAGCTACATCATTGTATTGCAGAAACGTTTCAATGAGATACTGAAGTAACGTCTTCTGCATAGCTATGGGACCGGCGCTGACTCTGCCGATCACGGGCGTTCTGGAGTCGACGGGATGTCTGTCCTGCCGTTTCCTGGGACCGGCGCTGACTCTGCCGATCACGGGCGTTCTTCTTCTTCTTATTATTATACTGATGGCAACTAACATCCATTCTGATTGCATTTACTCGTCTCCCTACTTCGTATTTCTTTCCAGAAAATCTCCCCATACAGCAGGGAGTCGTTTACATAATAATGACTCCCTGCTATACATCTACATGACTGTATATACGTTGTAATTATTATGCTATCGGCCTACATGCGACTCCCGGGCTGGTCGACAGGCGGCCCAGCCAGCCAGCTAGTGGGATCTCGGCCTCGCACACAAATCCACACAAAATGTTACTGCACTGAATGCATTCCCCCGATACACTTCGCATACTCATTCTCTTGATGGTACCGTACTCTTGATGGTACGGGACAGGTACGGGATAGCGCCAGGCATGTCGATGGCACAAACCAGTAGTACAAGGTATTGTACTACTCCCTGGCACAAACAAACAAAAATATTGTGGCCAGCTGTCTTTGCTGGTA
Organism: Sycon ciliatum; assembly: GCF_964019385.1. Taxonomy (NCBI): domain Eukaryota; kingdom Metazoa; phylum Porifera; class Calcarea; order Leucosolenida; family Sycettidae; genus Sycon; species Sycon ciliatum. Next base: position 24,661,882 of record NC_088643.1, read on the forward strand.
CGGTACAGTACGGGACAGATACGGGATAGCGCCAGGCGTGACACAAACAAACAAACAAACAAACACCAAATTAAAGCTGTGTCGACCCTGGCTAGCGCCAGACGTTACTGAAGTAACGTCTTCTGCATAGCTACGGGAATTAAAGCTGTGTGGACCCTGGCTAGCGCCAGACGTTACTGAAGTAACGTATTCTGCATAGCTACGGGAATAATAAATACTACTACTACTACTACTACTACTACTACTACTACTACTACTACTACTACTACTACTACTACTACTACTACTACTACTACTACTACTTTGAAGTACTACTACTACTACATAATATTATACGTGAGGGTAGGAAGGTGTGCGGGTACACCTATGTTGTAGAGATTACTGCCCTGGTGCGTTACAAAGTTTACACACCTAAATTGCAAAATCTGCACAGCCAGGTGTATATACATGTTGTACCAATGGTGGGGAAATTAGGTCACCACTCCTAGGGTCCAGATTCTCTATAATATTCTTTACTTTTCCACTGGCATGTTGACTTCCAGGACGCTACGGCATCGTGGATGATTTGAGAAGTATACCTATTGGACAGACAACAGACGTTGACTGTCAACGCCCTGAAAAGTTCGAGGACACCAAGTATGACGCATTCTGGGTGAGGCTAGACGGACCTACATTGGCGCAGTGGCGAGAGGATCATCGCAAGGAGATCGTGGATGCATACTTGGCGAGTGTGGAACACATGAACGAGTCCTTCCTAGTTGAGAACGCCACGACGGCAGTGAACGGTTATTACGCCTGCTTTGTAGAGAAGCGTCGGGGTTTAAGCATTCTAGTTCAAACCCTGGAGCTCAAAGTACAAGGTAAGACACAGGTGGCTGACTGAACAGTGGTTGCTTAGTCTCTGTATACTACAACCACCACGGGCATGCTACCGGCAACTCTCAGTGGTGGGCACCAACTAAAAAAGCCTATTCGCATTTTCTGCAACATTTTCCCCACAAACTTTAGCATGTATTTCTTGCGATGCATTTCATGTTCTGCATATTTACGCAGAACATTAAGTATCCACCTTTTTCATTTTTTTGTCTTCTAGTACCGTGGCAATTATTAAAATGAAGTACATGTATATGCTAAAGTTAGTAAGTAAAATAGACTTAAGGTGCACACTGTTCAACTTTTGATGTTAGATGCATACCATTTCTACGCATGTACCACAATAAAAGTGTCATTTTAGAGTGACCTCAATTGTCTGGGATTGGTGGTAGGTTCCAATTAATATTTTATAAAATGGGTGCAGTCCAGCCTCCGTACACACATATAGATGAGAAAGTTCTTACTACACTCAGTGTAAAATCACTCGTTATACCTCTCGAAAACATTTAGCTGGTAAGCCAAGAGACCTGCCTGCTTGAACTGAGACCCTGGTCTCTTTGCAGCATTCAAGAATGTCCTGCATGGCGTATTTTGGCCATATGTCTTGATGTCTAACTAGATGGCAGAAATTCCATGGTGAGAGAGTGCAGACTTGCTAAGAGTGTTATGGGAGCAGAGGCACTGAAGACATGCATTGAGGTCCAAACTAGCTGACTGAAAGTTCACGGCGAGGGAGTGTAGAATGAAGAAGAGTATTAAAGTGGGAGAAATGAGACTTTAGGTAACTCTGACCTCAAAGAACATGATTGAATTTCTAGCCAATATGACCAATACTTACTTTTAGTAGTTGGTTGCACAAGTACTTTACAGGCATGTAACAACTCTACACATTATAGTAAGGGAAAGAATGCAGAGTGTGTGCTGTACCATTGACAGCTTGGTGACAGCCACCTCCCATCACCCAGCACTGGCAAGTGACAGATAATCTACAATACGGCCTACCCATACGTAGTTGGCCTCAAAGAGATGGATTCCAGGCACCAGATCGGTAGCTTCCAGGTGCCAAAAATGCTAGCTTCCAGTGGGTAAAAAATTGACCACGAACCAAAATAGCTTGCTGTGGATGTTCATGCACAACATTCCTGTCCACTGCTTGTAATGTTTAAAAGAGTCATACTTATGTTGCAGTAAACCGGTGGCTGCATTTGCTTGGGAGTACTAGTATGCCCCACTTGAGCGTGATGTGAGGCTCTCTCGACACTGCAGCTAGAACTTGCTGCAATGTCTGAACACTGGCGAGGTCAATACTCTGCCTAGCACAATGCTGGCAGTACAGGTCAATACTCTGCCTAGCACAATGCTGGCAGTACAGGTCAATACTCTGCCTAGCACAATGCTGGCAGTACAGGTCTGGAGTTAATCACTGCAATCTTTTGATGTTTCTACAGTGCTTGAAATCACTGCCAAGGAGACTACTCCCACCAAGCACAGTGTCCATCTTGGTAACACAGCTAGACTGCGGTGTGAGGCCAACGGTGCTACGCAAATCGACTGGCTGGTCAAGACCGCGAACAAGGGTCTTGTACCAATTGAGAGCGATCCCTTCTACCATTCCCGACTTCTGGTACGGACAGACAGCAGGCAAGCCGGACTGGTGAGCCTCTCCGAGCTGGTCATCCCACTCATGCAAGCTGGCCTGGAGGGGCAGTATGTGTGTTCGGCGACCAATGGATACGTGTTTGACGAGATGGAGCATGACCTGATGAGTGAGTGCATATTCCATAACTACCATGACATTCCTAAGCTGAGTTAGTAATGCACAGTGCACAGTGATGGTTGAAGTGACGTTCACCACCTTGAATATATCAGAGCTGAGTTCAGCGCACAGACCAGTGCCCATAATTGGCTAGGGTCTGTAAGCCCCGGGGCAGATAACATATGCACAAAGAAAATACGCAGCAGCAGCATTTATGCGCGGACATTGCACGCATGATGTTCCTCATACCATTAATGTGAGAGTGCTCTAGGTGGTAACCAGGGCTTATATGTGTACCGTAATGTAGCGTATTAAAGCCGGGCTTATTCCTGTAGAAGCCGATGTCAAGGCTAGGCTTATATTCACATCAGGCGTGTATTTAAACCAGGTATTTCTATGTGTGTCAACACTAAAATCAGGCTTTTGTGCCGACAGTGTATCTTGAAAACCAGGCTTGTATTCAAAACAGGATTCTATACGAGATAGGCTGTAATACAAGACACTACGGTATGTGTGGGTTGGTGTGTGCATGCATTCTGAAATCATGTGTATTTGTCTGTTTCCTCTTCTTGCTATGTCGGTGTTCGGACTCTGGGTGTCCTATGTCACTATCTTGCCATAGTGTTTGCATGGTAAGACCTGCCAGCCGTTCCCTTTGCTGTTCTGTTGAGCTGCATGCCTCTCGTTTTGTTCATGAGTAGCACTGTAGTCCAGCTGTGGCGAAATGTTCGTTATTGTTGTGAGTGTTTTAATCATCCCTTGCCTGCATTACAATTTACCATGTGCCAGTACAGTGTTTGGAGTGTTTTGTATGGAGGGACATCCCCAGTGCTGGCTTACCACTCCATCGTGCCAGTACTGTGTTTGGAGTGTTTTGTATGGAGGGAAATCCCCAGTGCTGGCTTACCACTCCATCGTGCCAGTACAGTGTTTGGAGTGTTTTGTATGGAGGGAAATCCCCAGTGCTGGCTTACCACTCCATCATGACACTTACAGTGATGTCATTCAACTCCATACAAGGCATGCACGATGATGGAATTGGCATAACGTCCATAGCGTACACTCATGCATAGCATGGTGCATTACGATGGTATGAACAGGTTTTGGTCTTTTGATGTGATGGCGTTCACAGAATGCATGCATGAATAGAGAATGATTGCTTGTTGCAGTTCTCCTGAAGTATTTACGATTGGACGGATAGTTAAAGAGTCACTTGTGAATATGATCTGGTAGTGCCTGTTGTTGGTGGTTGTCTTTGATTTCAAAATTTGTGTATAATCTACACTGGTCTTCTAGGGGTACTTGCAAAGCTGTGGGTGACGATCGGCTGCAAGCTCGCTGCGGCAAACTTTTGGGCATGGACACTATGTTCGCATTCAACACTTCACCTCTGCCACATCACCAGCAAATCCTGCACCACATCCTGGTCGCTTTTCAGTACATCAAGCCATCTCTGGAGTGCCAGCATGACAAGGAGAATGCTGAGCGTTTCCTGTGCGCCGCCGCATTCCCCGGTTGCGTGGTAACTGAGCGTGCCACTTCTAACGAGTCTTGGCCACTGGGCTACTGTCAGCAAGACTGCTTAGCATTGCAGACAGGTGCCTGTGCAGCCGAGTGGCGAATGCTGGCCGAGCAGTTTGACCTGGATGATGTGTGTACGCAATACCAGTCACTGCTGACTGAGCTGCGAAGTAACCCTACTAGCTGCACCAGCACTAGAGAGCAGGGTGAGAAACAGCACTCTGCAGGCCTTGTTTGTGAGCTGTGAAGACTTTCTGTGTTGTCTTGTGTATATAGTGCATTTCTCCAGCATCGCCTGGACTGCCATTGAGATTTTGTGTGAAATATCAGTCAGACAACTAGAAAAAGTACAACTGTTGTGTTCTTTGTGTTCTGCTTCTGCATGGATGACTTCTTGGATGCAGTTGCTGTTCAGCCATCATTCAAAGACGGTGAGACTCATCATGATCAGTATATTTTCATGTCCAATAGGGTTTAATCAGTGGAATATGAACTCCTTACATAATTCAGGCATCCAGTTTATGTGCACACCTCAGTCAGTGTGCTCCGCATCCAGAAGGAATCAGAACCATGTTTTTGAATTAAGGATCTTGTTATAATGTCATCATCGCAACAAAAGCTTCAACATGCAGAATATGCCGCGTGATGCTTAAATTGAGCGAACATTCTGTCACTGTTCTGATCTTCTGTTGCACGGCCGCAGAGGGTTGCTATTGTGACAAGGGACAGCTCTATTCCGGCACCAAATCCCATGCACAGAACAAACTGACCTGTCAGCCCTGGCAAGGCAATAATACTTTGTACGTGGATCAGGCACTGGAGGAAAACCACTGTCGCAATCCGAATGGTCTTCGTTCCAGGCCATGGTGTTTCACGAGGGACGCACAGTCGATCGTGTCCGATTGCAATTTGCGTAGGTGCAGCAACGGTAAGGAAGCTGATTGTTGTGAAGAGTACATAACAATCCGGCTCGTGGCCGACCCTGGCATAACTGATTTACGATGTTTTTAAGGACTGCACCGGTATGTCGGGGGGGGGGGGGTGGTCTGAATTTCCTTCAGGATACGCACAGCACGCACTTTGCGGGATATTAACTGGGAAGTTAAGGCAAAAATTAAAATTTCGCCAGTTGTAGTCTTCGGGGTGCTGAGTCGAATGGTCTTGGTCCGAGAAAGCTGAGACGCTCCCTTCCTACTTGAATCCCAATCGAACTCGCGCACTTCCACCGAAACTGGGTGACTGCGCCCTACTAGATGGGGATTTGTATGCAAAATGTCACTAAAAGCGCCATTTCCTTCTTATAAAAGCACGGATGACCGCGATTGGCCCATATGTTGTAGTCTTTTGGACGCTGAGTCGACTGGTTTTGGTCCGAAAAGGCTGCGCTGCAGCGTTCCTCCTTTATTCCCAATCGAACATGGTTGAACAAGCGGTCACGTGCTCCTGGGTGCCCAAATCACCTGGTCACCACGCCAGCAGGCGATAACTTTCACACCAAGGTTCAACTCGAGTGACAGGACTGCACCCAAAAAAGGTCAAACAGGCTAGTAAGTTGTACCCTGCAGGCACGGTGACCAGGTGACTGGCGTACGCAGGAGCACGTGACCGCTTGTTCAACCATGTTCGATTGGGAATAAAGGAGGAACGCTGCATCGCAGCCTTTTCGGACCAAAACCAGTCGACTCAGCGTCCAAAAGACTACAACATATGGGCCAATTGTGGTCATCCGTGCTTTTATAAGAAGGAAATGGCGCTTTTAGTGACATTTTGCATACACATCCCCATCTAGTAGGGCGCAGTCACCCAGTTTCGGTGGAAGTGCGCGAGTTCGATTGGGATTCAAGTAGGAAGGGAGCGTCTCAGCTTTCTCGGACCAAGACCATTCGACTCAGCAACCCGAAGACTACAACTGGTGAAATTTTATTTTTTGCCTTAACTTCCCCTTTAAACTGCTTTGGATGTAGTATGGGCATTCTGTATTATATCTTGAGTACTTGATAGCATAAAGCCAAGCACAGTCAACACAAGGAAGTGAGGACAGTGAGTCAACCAACATGAGTGGGGTAGTGCAGCTCATGAACAAATTACAATGATCATCTTTGATCTTCAACCATCATCTACGACTCGTGTCTTTTACCGAGAATGGCAAAGATTATTTACATTGCCACCATATTATGTAGTCAGTTCCGGCCCTTGTTTTGTCTGCTCTTCACTTCAGACATTGCCATATACTGCAAGGATGAAGACTGGCTGCGGGAACAGCTGCCTGTGTGCGCGGGCTTTGAAGTCTACCGTGGCCAGCGTGTGCGCCTTTCCAATGAGGTATCCCTTGGTCACCTGAACCGAACACTGCATGTCATTAGCACAGGCGCCACTGGTTTGTCAGCGACATGCAGCGATCATTTGAAGCAGTTGCTGTGCCTTTCATTTGCCCGTGTGTGCAATCGGCAAGCCGCTGGGCACTGTGGTGTTGTCCACCCACCGTGCAAGTCCTACTACGAAACCTTCAAAGTCGAGTGTGCACAGGTTTTGTCCTCACTCAGCGGAACCAAAGAAATGCAGCATCTGCTGGAGACATTCCAGCGGCAATTTTCCAAGGAGCCGGACCAGGAGGCAAACGCTCCAGAATGCATCCAGTTGCCAATGCCGACAAACAACTTGACTCTTGCAGGTAGGGATTTGTGCAAGATGGGAAGGATGGGTGCGAGAGGTTGCAAATTCAAAAAGATGCTCTCCTGTACACAGTTTTTGCTTTTGCACTGTTCAGGAACCGGTATATTTGGTATTTCCATTCATTGCTGTAAAAACAGGTTGTTGTTGCAACCAGAAATGTTTGCGTTTTTGAAAATCAGACTGGTTTGCGCTGGTAAATGGTTGCTGTTGAATACATCATAACTTTTAAAGGGGAAGTTGAGCCTAAATTAAGATTTTCACTGGTTGTAGTCTTCGGGGTGCCGAGTCGAATGGTCTTGGTCCGAGGAAGGTGAGATGCTCCGATCCTCCTTTATTCCCAATCGAACTCGCGCACTTCCACCGAAAACTGGGTGACTGTGCCCTACTAGATGGGGATTTGTATGGAAAATGTCACTAAAAGCACCATTTCGCTTTTATAAAAGCACGAATGACCGCGATTGGCCCATATGTTGTAGTCTTTTGGACGCTAAGTCGACTGGTTTTGGTCCGAAAAGGCTGCGATGCAGCGTTGGGGCCTTATTCCCTATCAAACATGGTTGAACAAGCGGTCACGTGCTCCTGCGTACACCAGTCACCTGGTCACCGTGCCCGCAGGGTACAACTTACAGCCTGTTTGGGTGCATTCCTGTCACTCGAGTTGAACCTTGGTGTGAAAATTGTCGCCTGCTGGTGCAGTGACTGGTGTACGCAGGAGCACGTGACCGCTTGTTCAACAATGTTTGATAGGGAATGAGGCCCAAACGCTGCATCGCAGCCTTTTCGGACCAAAACCAGTCGATTCAGCATCCAAAAGACTACAACATATGGGCCAATCGCGGTCATTCGTGCTGTTATAAGAGCGAAATGGCGCTTTTAGTGATATTTTGCATACAAATCCCCATCTAGTAGGGCGCAGTCACCTAGTTTTGGTGGAAGTGTGCGAGTTCGATTGGGAATAAAGGTGGAACGGAACGTCACAGCTTCCTTGGACCAAGACCATTCGACTCAGCACCCCGAAGACTACAACTGGTGAACATTTGATTTTAGGCTTAACTTCCATTTTAAATACTCCACATTAATGTGTGGTGCGAGTTTGTAAAGTTCCAAGTTAGCTATTCGGCACCTTTTGCAAAAATTGTAAAAACTTGTAACAACGCAGACATTACTGATTTTACATTATTTCTTAAAACCACTCGCTACGTTGTAGATTCATGTATTGTATGTGTGCTAGCATTGCATAGGTGGTAGTGACGGAATTTTATATGCTTTCATGTTTTTATATGCCTTGCAGCTGAGGGTTCTGTAGATTGTCTCCACCCCGACGATCCAGTCGGACAATCCTACCGTGGTCAACTCAGCACGACGATCTCTGGTCACGCGTGTCAGCCGTGGAAGTCTTCCTATCCCCACCAGCCAGCGCCGCACCTTCACAACGGACTGGTCCCGCACCTTGATGGCAATGCCTGCCGCAACCCGTTTGGCTCCAGACCTAGGCCCTGGTGCTACAGTACCAACACGAAGCACCGCTGGGAGAGTTGCAGCAGCGAACTAGCGCCATGCGATATCCAGCCAACAACCCAACCACGTACGTAGTTGTATTTTCTTCACTCCAGCCACTGTGGCTATAAAGTGTACAAAGTTGAACTTGTATAAAATAGGACTTTACTGGCCATGCTACTTGTTCTGTAGAATACTAAGTTGAGAAACGTTCTTACAGGTTGGCTAGTGCTAACATACTGTAGCCTCAGGCCCAGGGACAGCTTTGTTTTTAGCCGATATCAGTCTACTCTTGTAGGCAGGCATTTGAAGTCCAATTCTGAAGCCAGATATGAAAGGGCTTGACCGGGTCCATTCAACATGAGCAGAGACCAGGTTGGTTGTTAATAAAACAAATTTAGGGCTCGCGTCAGACCGAGTTTTCTGCCACCACCCTTCAAGGATCAAGGCGCAGATGCAGCTCCTAAAGGGGTGGGAGGTGAGTAGATCAGCTCACCAGCCAGTGGTCAAAGACCGAAATCCCATTCACAGCATCCATGTTTTCCTTGTGCCAGGCCACGAGCTCCCAATTAACTGTGGGTAACACCAGGACAGTAGGGCCTGAGAACATGAACGCCTACAGGTGAAAGTGTTCAAGAATTCATAAGATGAAGGTCATACTAATATCATATTGGAAGAAGTGCATGAACACAAGCATGGTAAGGCATCGGTATATTGTGTACTGCCCATTACACATGCGAGTGTACACAGTCACGAATGGCACGCACACAACCCATGATGTACTTACTGGCTTGTTCTACATAGTACTGGAATGCTCTCCATTGGGGTAGCTTATTCAAGTACTTCCTCCGCGTCATTAAAATTGTCGCTTCCCAGAGCGACTTTTCGAATTTATTTTGCCCACTCGAAGGGCAAAGAAATCAGCTAGAAATTGAGGCAGAGCATTGTCGACGGACCAAGCTTTAGTTTGTGGCCTCCCGCTTCGCTGCACTTGCAGCTAAGGTCGACGTCTTCATCAGAGTTTGAGGCAGACCCTTCAGCACTCAACAATACTCTGAACAAGACGCGCGTTCAAATTCAGGTCAAGAAACTATTAAAAAAAACGCGATGAATTTGCTTGGTGCGGAAGAGAGCTCCGACAAAGTCCGAGACCACCACATCGCACACCACACCTCGGCTTCAGTAACAAGTAGACATTGCGCAGGAAGGGTCGCGCCAATGTTCGAACACAGAAAACAGCGATTCCGACAGTCTGACTAAGACGAGCCAAGTCACAAACATTGCGATGTGCGAAGTGACAATTTTAATGACGCGGAGGAAGTAGATATGAGTGGTGATCATTGTTGTGCATGTGTGTTAGTTTGGTAGGCTTGCTGTGAATTGCTCTCACTCACTCTCTGTGTTTACTGTACTTGTTGTGCCTGTGGCTATGTATACGATGTGCACGCACGGTTTTACCCTTGAACTGTGTGTGCAGAGCGAGCTGAAGGAAACGCAACCGGCACTGTTCTAGCCGTGTGCATCGGTGCGTCCAGCGTGTTTCTCACCATTGCCATCATAGCTGGATACGTCATACACCTCCGGCGCATGAAATTGAAGGCGCAGTCTCGGACATTGAGACTGACACCAGAGACACACCCAATGGCCCACTCCAGTGTGCCCCGGCGGCCCAGCATTAGCGAGACGCACCACCCCCGCTACTTCCCGCATAGTCCATTCAATATCCTAACGCCAGGCAAACACCGTGACAACCCACTGTATCCGGTGATATCACCTGATCTGCATGGAGTCACCAAGCTGGAGCAAGCACAGCTGAAGTTTGAGGCCAAGATTGCCGAGGGCAATTTCGGCACGGTGTGGCGAGCAGTGGCAAGCAATGTGGATGGCGAAGAGAGCACAACCGTGGCGGTGAAGACGTTGAAGGGCAGCTGCACCAAGCAGACGCAGAGCGGCTTCATCAAGGAGGCGCAGGCAATCAGTCGATTCAAGCATATCAATATCATTCGCTTGCTGGGCGTGTGTCCACCCAGCGAGGATGGCTCATCTCCGTTGTGTCTGGTGTTTGAGTACATGGAGTATGGCGATCTACTGCACTTCTTGAAGGAAGCACAGAAGCAAAAGACGCCAAGCGTTGACATCAAAGGCCGGCCCTTAGTCAGGACAGTGCTTGATCAGTACCGACGTGAGCAAGAGAGTCTAGCACCGCGGCATGCATCCCAGTCTTCAGCACTGTCCACCATCAGCCTATTGCCACCAGACTTGTGCAAGCTAGCAGCACAGGTAGCCTATGGCATGCACTTCCTGTCCTCACGTCACTATGTGCACCGTGACCTTGCTGCTAGGAACTGCTTGGTGGGCCGCAACAACATTGTCAAAATAGCAGACTTTGGCCTGTCACGTGAAGTTCAGAATCGCGACTATTACAAGCCCGATTCGAGCTGGGGGACGCTACCGGTCCGCTGGATGCCACCCGAAGTTATCAGATTTGGCAAGCACTCCACCGAGTCGGATGTCTGGTCCTTCGGCGTGGTTCTCTGGGAAATCTTCACGTTCGGTGGCATTCCATACTTCGAATGTGACAATGAGGAAGTCGTGAAGCGAGTGTGCGATCTTGGAAAGCGCTTACCGCAGCCACACGACTGCCCTGTCAGCATTTATCAAATGATGCTGGAGTGCTGGTCAGCCAAGGCTAATGACAGGCCAACATTCCGTCAGCTTTGGAAGGACTTGACAGCATGGAGGCCTCCCCGGGCATCCCTGAATGCAGCAGGTCTAGAAGATGCTGAAGATGAGCAGCAGCCTCACGCATCACTGGCAAGTGATGATGATCTATTAGCCGAGGATGAAGAAGATCGCGAGGACGATGAGAGAGAAGATGAGGTCTTCGAAGGTGGCGACAGCTTCCTCTACGTTACGTCACCACATGGAAACATTGTTCCTGTACAGGATGCCCCGGTTGGTTTGTCCATCTCCCCAGGCAGTACCCTACCAAAGTTGCTTGACAGGCGAGCGCTGAAGAGTGACTCTGGTGTCCATGTCAGTGCTTGTGATAGCGTCGAGGAGTCTCCCATGTCTGATGACAACTTTACCGATGGTTCGTTGTCAGAGTCGACACACGTTGTGGGCAGGCCTAGGAGTGGAGTGAGTGGATTGAAACCAGTCAACCCGTGTTGTGACAAGGTAACTGCAATCTCGCCTTCGTCCACCTGGGATGGCAGCATGCAGAGCGCGAGATCAGTAAAGGCAGAGGCCACGTTCCTAGAAGACAGGTCGCAGGGAGATGGCCTGGAACAGAAGCAACAGATGTGTGAGTATGAGCCATCCACTACAAATCCATTGAAGCACACGGCATCGGCCCATAGCACAGACCCTCTATCCCCAGCCCCGTGTGTAGCAGTGTAGCACTGAGAATACACAACACATGAGTGAAGACAACTGGCGTTTCAATGACGACTTTCATATACTCTTTATTTTTGTAGCACACCGGATTAACCCACTTCATCGTTCATTAATATAGTTTTGATATCACTTTTAAAATTGATGTGACTTGATTTGCACAGAACAGTTTCTGGCCTTTACTTTTAGCAAGAGCAGATATTTGAGTTTCTCAACTTACCAATCTACCAGGTACTTGAAGTATTTTCTTACAGACGAAGAGTATAACTATGCTCCCTGCTGTAACTCCCAATTTGCAGAGTTTATCCCAGACGTCACCCAGTAAGCTCACGTTTCATGCTATTATCTGCAGTACCTTTAGTGTATGCCGCAGCTCTAAAGTCGAAACAAATAACTCTGAAAGTTTTCACATCTCTCAAACTAATGAATTCAAAGTAATTATTTCCGCTTTATCAATATTTTCCATGGATGTCACTGCTGAAATATCCTATTCTTCAGAAATCTACTTCAGGCTCGTTGGATTCTCTACTCACTGGATGTATTCTGTGCATTGGTTCTTTCTTTTAAAGATACTGCCGGATTTACAACCCGTCATGAATTTTCTTTCATTGTTACAAAACAGAAATCTAGGGCTCGGGCATGTTCGGCTGGTCGGATCTGGATGCAGATCAATTGGATTCACTCCAGGTGTGACGATCTTTTCCTCATGTCCTGACTGCAATCCGAGTAACTAGGGCTCAAACGGTCACGGTTTTACCCCTAACGGTTAACTGCTAAGCTAACGGTCGGTTTAACGGTTATAACCTATAAGCCACGGCAAACCTGCGGACTCTTTTTTAACCGTATATTTGACTATACTCATTCAAAAAATGTACCCTATTCAGTACAACACACACATTTACATTCTCTGGCATGCTCATTCATACATGCTCTCACACCAAGAGACCAGATATGACCAAGTTGACGGCCCAGAAATTGCATACGCGTGCGACAGCCTGCGAAAGTGCATACTTTGCAACGACCTGATACTTGAAAAATTGACTGAGAAGTTACCGTGTAACCGTTATCTTTATCGGTTAACCGTTAATTCTTCGTAACCGGTCTGCAACCGGTTAATCGGACTAACCGTTTGAGCCCTACGAGTAACCCATCGCGGGGAGCAGGAATTTGGTTCGTCTTCTGAAACAGACTGATCAAATTCCGTATTTTTGGATATGCAAAGTATTCTGTACTTGATCTGAGTGTGTGAACAGAAACTTGAGAAAGGCCTGCAACCATGACAACAGGCTACAACTATACTGCTGACCAAATAAATCCAACCTAACGAATAAAGTAGCGCCGCGTTAGAGTGAACTGACCAGTGTGTGCAGTGCTAGGGCTGCGTAGTGCCCGGAAACGCTATTTTACTCCTGACGTTAGATTTCTTTGGTCAGCACTGTAGGAGGTGATTTGGCTTTTTTAACATGGTTGTAAAATGTCGTTTTCTTCAGCAACTCCTAGGAAAGCTACAGCCAAATTAATTGTGGCAAGTGGAAGTGATATCCTCAATGCCAGTTGTGTAGGCACCGACGGATTATGCCGGCATAATTTTTGGCATAATTTGGTGGTTGAAAATTTGGAGCATAATTTGGCATCCTTTCGGAGGTAGGAGCATAACTACAAGATTATACCACAGTTCTAGTATGTCACTGAGGCTACACCTGATCAGTCCTGGTGGTCTGCATGGTAAAGGGCTTGAAGTTGGAGGCCATGCAGATAGTAATTTCAATGAAAAGCAGGGTAGAAATAATGGCAACACATTATTGTATGGTCGAACTCGTCTTCTTCAAAGTTCTTTCTCACACGGATACAGTACATGTAGCAGAGGATGCGAGTGAATCAGCCTTTATCAGGTATCCTGGCCTGGGCCATGGGGCGGACGAGATAGTGACCATGGTGACGGGTAGTCCGCAAACTGACTCTGCGTACATGTAGATCTACATGATTGTACATTTTTCATGATACGAAGTCATGCACTCTGCTGGATTTTAGCAGCCATGACTGTGCAGGCTTCGGACATTGCGATAATAATTTAAAAAAAGTTCAGGTTTAGTTGGTGTTCGGTCATGATGGAAGGAGAGGTGGAGCTATGGAAGAGATGAGCTGATTATTCGCAGGGTGAGGGTGACATATCGGTTGGACGAGTATGACGATTACGAAGACAGTTGAACAGGATAATTTTCAAAGGTAACTCAAACTGATTTGGCAATGAAAACATATCATATAGTTTTACTGAAGTACAAAAGAAACCAAAAGTCAACTAATGAATTTCTAGAAGTAATGGTTTCCCTTTTCCATGATAATCACTAGCATGCATGGACATCTCGGTATAGGGATACTCGTGTAACAAATTGTTGTACTTATGGCCACTTACAAGTGAGAAAAAGGCACAATTTTCCGAACTTTGGGGCTCCATAAGTACAACAAAGTGAATATGTATCCCTGCGTGCCTAAGCATAATATGAGGATTTTGCGAGAATAATGCGAGAATCCATGAACGCATCATTCCATGATTTCGCGAGCATAATCCGCCGGAGCCTAGTTCGTACCAACCAAACGCGCCCTAATTGAATTGAGGAGAAAAAAATTGAATTGAGGAGAGGGTGAGACCCACCAGGGAAGAAGAGAAGAAAAGAAAAGAAAAACATGGACGCAATAGGGGTTGCGTGTGAAGTTGTGAACAGCTAACTTAGTCCTACTCATCCGACAGGACCGACGTAGTGGGTCGATTTCATGTCGGTGTCGCTGTCGGAGCATCGGCGGAAAAATCAGCGTAGTGTGGACCAAGCAGAAGGCGGCCGAATGTTAGAGCTTACACTTGGTGGAGCGGGCCTCCAACCAATCACTGACGGCTTGGCACCATGACATCCAGATCACACGAGAAGTCTATCGAACCTTCGACTCCGCAAACCTGCAAAAAAGCTGCCACTCCCTGCTCAATACACTGTGTTGCGCCTAATTCACCCCAGGAAGCAGGAGGTAGTACATTCTCGCAGTGAGGTTTGATGAGTGGAAGCTTCTGCGCGCTTCTGATGTGCTTCAGGCAGCAGTGGTGCGTCTGGCAAGTTGCGTCACCGTTGTGTGTGAACAGGTAGTCCGAGTCTGTCCGACGCAGTCGTCCGATTTCATGTCGGAGTCTAGTCGGTGTCGTAGCATCGGCTGAAAAGTCGGCCTAGCGAGAACCCAGCTGTGAATGCTTGGCCGAAAAATCGTACCACAAGAAACTCGCCGTCGCGCAGAGTTATTGCGACCTTGTATCAGTTATACTCTTTCTTTCTTTTTAAATTTTCTTCAAAACCAATTAGGTAGGTGGAGAGGAGTTCTCCAAGGTAGGTGGAGAGGAGTTCTCCAAGGTAGGTGGAGAGGAGTTCTCCAAGGTAGGTGGAGAGGAGTTCTCCAAGGTAGGTGGAGAGGAGTTCTCCAAGGTAGGTGGAGAGGAGTTCTCCAAGGTAGGTGGAGAGGAGTTCTCCAAGGTAGGTGGAGAGGAGTTCTCCAAGGTAGGTGGAGAGGAGTTCTCCAAGGTAGGTGGAGAGGAGTTCTCCAAGGTAGGTGGAGAGGAGTTCTCCAAGGTAGGTGGAGAGGAGTTCTCCAAGGTAGGTGGAGAGGAGTTCTCCAAGGTAGGTGGAGAGGAGTTCTCCAAGGTAGGTGGAGAGGAGTTCTCCAAGGTAGGTGGAGAGGAGTTCTCCAAGGTAGGTGGAGAGGAGTTCTCCAAGGTAGGTGGAGAGGAGTTCTCCAAGGTAGGTGGAGAGGAGTTCTCCAAGGTAGGTGGAGAGGAGTTCTCCAAGGTAGGTGGAGAGGAGTTCTCCAAGGTAGGTGGAGAGGAGTTCTCCAAGGTAGGTGGAGAGGAGTTCTCCAAGGTAGGTGGAGAGGAGTTCTCCAAGGTAGGTGGAGAGGAGTTCTCCAAGGTAGGTGGAGAGGAGTTCTCCAAGGTAGGTGGAGAGGAGTTCTCCAAGGTAGGTGGAGAGGAGTTCTCCAAGGTAGGTGGAGAGAAGTTCTCCAAGGTAGGTGGAGAGGAGTTCTCCAAGGTAGGTGGAGAGGAGTTCTCCAAGGTAGGTGGAGAGGAGTTCTCCAAGGTAGGTGGAGAGGAGTTCTCCAAGGTAGGTGGAGAGGAGTTCTCCAAGGTAGGTGGAGAGGAGTTCTCCAAGGTAGGTGGAGAGGAGTTCTCCAAGGTAGGTGGAGAGGAGTTCTCCAAGGTAGGTGGAGAGGAGTTCTCCAAGGTAGGTGGAGAGGAGTTCTCCAAGGTAGGTGGAGAGGAGTTCTCCAAGGTAGGTGGAGAGGAGTTCTCCAAGGTAGGTGGAGAGGAGTTCTCCAAGGTAGGTGGAGAGGAGTTCTCCAAGGTAGGTGGAGAGGAGTTCTCCAAGGTAGGTGGAGAGGAGTTCTCCAAGGTAGGTGGAGAGGAGTTCTCCAAGGTAGGTGGAGAGGAGTTCTCCAAGGTAGGTGGAGAGGAGTTCTCCAAGGTAGGTGGAGAGGAGTTCTCCAAGGTAGGTGGAGAGGAGTTCTCCAAGGTAGGTGGAGAGGAGTTCTCCAAGGTAGGTGGAGAGAAGTTCTCCAAGGTAGGTGGAGAGGAGTTCTCCAAGGTAGGTGGAGAGGAGTTCTCCAAGGTAGGTGGAGAGGAGTTCTCCAAGGTAGGTGGAGAGGAGTTCTCCAAGGTAGGTGGAGAGGAGTTCTCCAAGGTAGGTGGAGAGGAGTTCTCCAAGGTAGGTGGAGAGGAGTTCTCCAAGGTAGGTGGAGAGGAGTTCTCCAAAAACAACAAGTATCTCCAAAGCACGAAAAGAAGGCCAAAAACTAAACCAAGAACATGTGCATTAACATGTTATTTAGAAAGACAGGCCCGTGACAAGTGAATAATTAGTCAGCCCATTCTTCATGATGGTCTCCGACGGTTACGTCGGCAAGCAAGCCTCCGCCACTGCCAAAGCAGCGTGGGCTCCGAAGGAGGGTGCAAATTTCAAACTAAAATTTATACGCCTACAGCCGCGAATGCACAATGACATGATATATGATTTCAGAAGGCTGAAGGAAATCCTGCATCTAACAAAGGCAGTAACATGAGAGTAGTGCTCACCCCTCTTCTCAGCCAACACGGCAACAGATGAGCAATGCGTTTATACAGTGCTGTTGACGCTGGACCCATTCCGCCACTGGCTGACATGACCGCCGGAACAAAGGAGGCTTGCTCAACCTGCCTCACCCAGTTACACTCCCGACCTTCTCGACCTACTGGAAGCGCCCTATATGCCTAGCTCTGGACACGCTATCAGACTGTGCAGGTACTAGTATGTTCGTTAGGGCGTGGCCCAAATCCGTTCGTCTCATTTTAGGAGCGGAGAAAACACTGCAAAAGAGAGTTGAATGATAGCGAGTGCAGAGGGTGCCTAGTCGAGAAGGTAGAGTGTAGTAGAGTGTAGCATGTTAACAGGGCTAGTCACACCTCATCCCTACACCGTGCTACACACTTAGTTATACTCACTCCTCTGACTCATACTACTAGAGTATCTCACCTTGTCACTGGCTTGTCTTCTCACCTGCATCCTTTATCATGGCTATGTTCCTAATAGACAGCCTCTTGTCTTGCCTTCCACAACGTCTCACTGGTTACATAGAGAATGTTGTGAGAAGGATGCGGTGGAAGGTATTCCACTTCTTGAAAGGCGATGACGACAGCCAACCCTCCCCGCGGCCCCGAGCGTTCTGGCACATTTTCTTTCGAAAATGAAGAAATTTGCGATTTCTTCCTTAGACAACGAAAAGTTGCGAGAAAGTGGCGAGTATCTTTGGGAAAGGGTTACATGTAGCCCTAAGGAGTGAAATATGCAGGAAAATAATTTGACTGCTTAGGTATAGCGATAATCAATGGGAGTCACTACTACTAGTAAGAGAGTGATAAACTCGTATACTGTACTTGTGTACTGGAGCCTGTGGAGAAGCCGTGTGTGTGTTTGGCCTATCGCAGCACGCGTGCTGTAGATTTACGCGACATTGTACTACACTGTACTGTAGGCTATGTATGTGCCCTGTACCCTGTACCCTGTACCTCACCTAGCCTAAAAAAAATAGTAAAAATTGTACAATGCTACATGCACATGTACATTGGGCGCTTTCGATTACCGTGACGTTTACACAATTCTGGAACTGGGTTTTGTAATTCTCGAATGACCAAAATGTACGAATTCCGGCCATGTAAACGAACGACTGGAATTCACAACGCATTTTATTCATGGCATATCACAAACAAAATTGGTCGTAAAAAGATACCACGTACACTCTCTCGCGCGCGCGCGCACGCGCGCGTCGACCCTGATTCACGTACCGGTCCATCCCGGCGAAGGCTCCATGTCGGCAACAATATTGGGCTTCGATAAAGCTGAACGCGTGTGCGAAAGGACCACCCAAAATGATCTGGTCTAATAATCAGCTCCCAGCGGAAACTCAACAGCGGCAATTAGCTTTTCGGGGAGACACAAGTAGCAACTACATGTACATGTACATGTGGTTGTAGGCTTGTAGCCCTGCTTTCGCGCCACACCGACCAGGGCCAGGGAGGCTCTTCCTTGACTTGACGTCATGCATGACCAGACCGGTAACCATGGTAAAACACCGCGCCGATTGTGCAATTCTGGCGCCAGAATAGATGACTTGCACAAAGATTGTCTGGGTTCGAGACGGGGCAAGTGGACCTTCTGGACTGTACTTCTGACTCTGACTTCCCCACCTTTTGAGTTCGTGACTTTCGAAGTTTCGCTTTTTGCCTGACGAACACTGAGCTATTTTTTGGCTAGAGAGTAGAGTTGTTTTGATTCGGCTTGTATCGTCATGCCGAAGCGCTGCTACGCTCCTGAATGCACTAGCAGACGAGAGATGGAACTGAGGCTCCCATTCCATACGTTCCTTTCCGAGCCGGCCGGCCGGGAGACAGAAAAAATGAGGGAATATTATTTTAGTATCATTGGTGTAGGCTGCAACAAGCACGTCGTGGTCCTGAAGTGTGACAACTTTCCCGCAGTGGAAGCGAAATCAAGCACAACGAAAGTTTGTGGACGTCTGAGAAAGAACTCGATTCCCTTCGATTCGGCTGCACTAGCTCCAGAGCGACCCTCTCCTGAGGACAGACTGCGGAGAGGCCAGGAACCTGCCGAGTCAAGAGTGGAAGCCCGAACCACGAAAATGAGGGGTGGAAGGACTGAGTGTGAGAGCCAGATGGCCTTTAGTAGTACTTCAAGTAGTATCTGAGTTTAAGGAGAGAACAAGTGTGCTGGAGAAACGCTGCGAAGTCCTCAGGCCTGATGTGTACTAGCTACTGTTGAAGTCTCACTTGTTCCGATATGAACACTTCATCAGCCCTGACTCTGAGCAGCTGTATCTAGACTTAGACTTAGGCCAGAGACATAGCATTGTTAACCTTACTGAAGCCATATGTATCCAATGCCTGGCTCTAGTGAGAAAGCAGTTTGGCGCAAGCTCGCAAACTATGATTGAATCAGGGAGTGGTGGAAAGTCACATTATACCTCCCCATGATTAGCTGGTAATGACGACGATGCGGCTCCGGCTGGGTCTCAGTCTCAGAAAGGATTTGTTGGAGCATCATCAAACAGTGCATTCGCCTTCATCATACACTGGCTCCGTTGCCTACAGTAATTCACATTTTGACGGGGCGCGCTGGGACGATACGGAAGGAGCGGCGGGAACCATTGGAGTGCTCATGATGCTGGTTAGCGGAGACCGATGTGTCAAGAACGGGAACGCAACCGCACTACTGTACAGATCAGGAAGCGATGGAAGAGTTGAATCTGCTCAGCCTTCCATGCCGTGTACAGGGACACAAGCGTAAAAATGGCTACATTTCAAATGTGAACTGGCGATGGCATTGTGTGGCGATGAACACAACTGCAACTGTTCAAATTTCAGCATTTCGAACATTATGCTTCCCATGATAACTCACCGAATGGCTCACATGACGGAGTTGGACATTACCAGGCTAGGATAATCATTTGCTGTATTTATGGATAGTCCTTGAGTTTTCAGATGAAGTGCTTTATCTTTTACCTGTCGTTCCTTTAGTATGGCACAATGTCCATGGCTGCTTCCTTGTCTTCATAACAGACTTGTATAATCAGCATGATTCTGCTTTTTTGAGAAGAAATAAAACTTTCCTTTCAAGGAAGCCCAGAAACGTCAACCCCCATGGACTGTGCTTTATGACTCTCGTCCATCGACGTTAACCGTCGCAATAACTGCTGCATGTATGTTGTGCTGTGCGAACCGTACAAGATTTTACAGCTCACCCACGCCTTCCCAACAGGCTCCTATATCCCGTACCGTTAGCGTTACATTGAATATGAACTAGGCTAGCACAGTTATCCTTCGTTCTTTTGATGGCGGCGGGTAGCATGGAACTTGACGTGTTCTTGGGATCCTCGTGCAACACTTGCTGTTCCCGGATGCCATATTATTGGGTGCATCGAGGTTGCTTCTATGCTCACTGTTGTTTAGTAAGACAATTTTTTATAACTATTTCACCAAAGAATAAGGCAAGAGTATTTTGGGTTGGTTTGGACGCCTGGCTTCTCTTCACATAATAATCCAGTCATGTACTTCCACTCAGGGAGTAGTACAATACCTGCTTCCACTAACCCTGCTGAAGACAGTGACGGTACTGATCATGTACATGTACATGCCGTGCACCGTTCATTCATGCTGACAAAAAAAGTACACACTACACTAGTCTACAGACGGTGTAGCTACGTAGGGTGCCCGCAGTGTAGCCTGGGTGCACAGGGTGCACTTGCCCCGTCTCACTCGCGGCTCGGATCTTTGTGCAAGTCATCTATTAGAGAAATTCCGCCCTCTCTTCAGAATTGACGGATTTGACGGAATTGGATAAAATCAATTCTAACGACGGAATTTGTCACTTTTTGTGGAATCAAACTGTGCATCAACAATAACTAATTCTAGAATATACCCGTTACTTCCAGTTCTGTCAAGTGCATGCCTGCAATCCATTGCCAGGTGATGCCTTTTTACTTTGTGTTATTTTGCTGCCGAGTTGTTCAGAACTTTTCAGCCCCGATCTGTCCATGTGTACATGTCGGCCATCCGCAAACTTCATGTGGAAGTTTGCTTTACCTACCCGTCGGGCCCAATGACTCTCCTCGCAAGGCTCCTGTCGGGCAGCGACACAGCGTCATCGCCTGCTGATAACCACTCAACTTCTCAGGGAGATTAGCCGGCATGTTGCCTTTCCACATATGTGGCACCCTCATGACAAGGCCATGCTAAGGGCAAGCTGATTGCTTGATTTTAGCTTTACATTACCGCAGTCAGTCCAGCACAATACACCAAACATATTTCACTATTTCACTTGCAGCTGTGAGTATGCATACGGTACATATTCCGGCACATGACTCTATTGCATGCCGGACACTGCTGGTCCATTGTTGCAGTGTGTGAGTGAACTGCAGTACCTATTCCGTGATGGAACACTTACTATTGAAAGACTGAATGTTTGAGCTAATACAGTAATAGTCTTTGACTTCACTCTGATGCTGCTCATATGCTGCTCATATTATACCATACGCCAGAAGACCCTAAGTTAGTTCTAAGATATTGTGGACCATGCGACCATGTGGTACTTTCACTCTACAGCCAAGTCAACCCACTTCGTCAACACACAGGGTTTTCCTCAGACACAAGCGAATGGTTTACTCCACTCTGGAGAAGAACACAGTTTGCTCTCTTGAACACCAACAGCAGATAACCACGGAACATAGGAAGTGTAGCAACTGCTAGAATATTGAACTGTCGTCCACACAAAACAAATAAAGACAACTGAAAACCAAAACACATGCAACTGCCAACATGCATGTAACAGCGACTGCAAGCCAGAACTACAGACTCCGCGCAGGGAGGAACAGGGGAAACAGAGGTAACGCTTCCGACTCCGAGAGCCTCAAATAGCAGCGGACAACACAATACATCAACCTTGCGTGTCACCTTGCGCTACCGCAAACGGACACCCATGGATGCATAGTACAGCACAGACTCAGTGCATGCACGAAACGGAGTACATGTTAACCGACAACGGTCACCTTGCACCCTATGCAGTAAGTTACAGAGGCGGTGCCAACAAAAGAGCAGGGTACGTGTATAGTGCGCACTCCAATGGCACAGCAGAAAATGTTCTCACCAATAGCCACTGCTAGCTGTTTGTCATCTTGACTTTTGTGATAGTCTTCTGTGGTATTATGACTGGTTGATGAGGCAGATAGTGCACTCTGGCACCCACAGGTGTAGAATGGCTCACTTGTTCGGCGGATGCCTTGTCGCAGCTGCTGCTGGATCACGTTGTCGCATTTGACCTTGAGTTCCGGCTCGACTTCTAGGCGCTTGGATAGAGACTGGAAACGATCGAGTTGAGTGACAGTTGAGATGAATTGCCTAATGGCTAGGTCGTTGTTAGTAAAATTGGCTGAATCCTGGATGCCAATGCAGTCTAAGTCCCACAGATCTTGGATGGTGCAGGAGTCAGAAGTCGCATCAGTTAGAGAAACGATAGCTGGCATGGCTGCTCATCGGCGTAGCTGAGTGCTTGGAGTGACGTGTTCGGCCAGTCACCACAAAACCGACTGTGGTAGGCAGAAACTGTAGTCCTGATGGAAGTCCTCTGGTGCTCCCCGTCATAAACTCCCAGAGGAAATCTGCACCGATCAAGACGACTGACGATCTTACGGTTGATGGCGATACTGGTTGATGATGCACTAGCTGCTGTTGTGCTAGATGCTTGTACCTCGTCAGCCACAGGCTGATCAGCTACTATGTTGGTACTGCTGTCAGATTTCTGTTGAGATTCCGGGCAGATCGTGACATGATGGTGACCCATGCGAGAACACACATTACACTTGCGGGTGGCCTTGCACTGAGTTGACCGGTGCCCTGTGCGCAAACACACAAAGCAACGCTTCTGTTCAATCAGTTATTCTTTCCGCTGTGCTACTGTTGTGTATTTCGTGCAGCTCTTGTCCAGGTGAGATCCACCGCAGAATGCACATCATCTCATACTGCTGGCATTCCAGTTACCATCAGACCGCCTCCTTCTCGTGAACTTGCATGCGCCTGTCACCAGTGCACCTGCAGAATAGTGAGTGACATCTTCTGCTGTAGTACCGCCTGTGTTTGTGCGGCGCAGAAAGGCGTCTTGCATGATAACATAACGCTTCAGTGCTGTTCTGAAGTCGTTCGGTTTCCATTGTATCCCAGCATCTGAAAAGCCTCGCGATTCTTCGTCGTCAGGTTGCGATTCGTCCAGTTGAATCCGCGTTCGTCATGATCCGTATCCTGGTCACAGCACCAGGTGACGATCTGGTGACATCGGACGGATATAATACACAAGAGACAATTGTGATATTAATAAAAAAATTTTCATCTAAAGAGTGAATAGCAACTAAGTAGAGTGGTTGTCAGTTATTAATAAATTATGCGGTTGTCAGTTGACAACGCCCCTTTTTATTTACAATGCAGTTGCGTGATGTCCACCACTTTCTGTACATAATCTAAGAGTCCTAAAACAGCCACTGACTTCCAACTACCAAGGGAAAGCAAGCCCAAGCGCAGGAGAACCGTGCGCACGCGCGGGTACGTGACATATAATATCGTAGTAGAGCTGGCAGACAGGGCATGATCAGGGGTTCAGGCCCTGCATGTAAGCGCGCTGATTGGCTCAAACCCTGGCAACAATCACGTGGCATGTCTGAAATTACAAGTAGTTGTGATTTATGCTAAAGTTCAAACTGACGGAACACGTGCAGCGCTACACCGTGAACCATGTGAAAACAAAAAGAAGTAGAGGAGACACGGGATAGCAGACATGAACTCGGGGTCAAACTGATAAGTGTGTAACGTGAATGCATGCAGTATATGGAGACAAAACAAAGTCGCAGAACTCAGTACGTAACAAGACAGTACTACACACTAAACTCGTACATGTGAATGTCACAACACCATATGAATTAGCTCTTACACCCCACTTACGTTTCAGTCAGTAAGAGTACACATGCGTACTTACGTTGACTCCATTTTATCTGACTAGTCCAACGCCATTGTTGTGAGCCTTCGACACTTGGGAATACACAGGAGAGATAAGATAGCGGCGAGAGCGTCTCCCTGCTCTGTGAACACAGCTCAGACGCCATGCTTCATGATTGTGTGTCCATGGAATACAAGGACACAATAGACTTAGTGCAGCTAACGAAATGGATGAACGGACGACGGCCTGAGTGTTCTCCTTCCTCGATGAACACTGGCAGCCACCATATACGATGCTTGAAACACCATCGGCGCAGGCCACGTTTTTTGGCACCGACGATTTGTTCGTCCACCAACAGTCGAAACAAATGTTTCTCACTTGAACATTCCGTAGAGCTGCCGCTGTTGTGGCAAGGCCCATTGGTGCATGGTGTGTATACTCCAAATCTACATGTATGATGATGGGTCACTTCTGACGTTTGTGCTCTTGGACAGTGCGACAGTGCAACGCTGCGTGAAGATAAGTTGTGGCTCCACAATCGCTGAGAACGCTAGTGTGCGTCCATGGAATACTAAAACACAATAGGCGCGGCGCTGCTAAGGCCCACTTGGATGAATCGGACGACAGTGGTGGCGAGTGCATTCTCCTTCCTCGGTGAACACTACTGGTCACCCCGTTTGATGATCCACCAAACACCATCAGTGCAGGCCGCGTTTTTTGGAACCAGCGATTTGTTCGTCCACCAACAATTGAAATTAATGTTTCTCACTTGAACGATCTGTAGAGCTGTCGCTGTCGTGACAAGGCCGTGTGTACTCCAAATCTACATGTAGGATGAAGAGTAACAGTTAATACTGCTGATAATGAAGTTTGCGCTCGTGGACAATACAACGTTGTGTGAAGTAAATTGTGGCTCTACAATCGCTCAGAATGCTAATGTGTGTCCATGGAGTACTAAAACGCCCAACGTGGATGAAACGGACAACAGCAGCGGCTAGAGCGTTCTCCTTTCTCGGTGAACACTGCTACAAGACACTACCGGTATGCTTGATGATTCACCAAACACCAAGTCACCATCGTTGGGGGCCAATTAAGTAGTTTTCCGGCACCAGCGAGTTGTTCGTCCAGCAACTAACTTTGGGTCTTTCTTCAACACTTCGTAGAGCAGCCGCGCAAGGCCTTTCCTTCACGTTAGGGTAGCGATCCTTCCTAGATGCTATCGCCATTCATTGTTACTTTTTACTACAATGACACTCCAGGCAGTAGTGTTTCTCCGAAAATAAAGTAAGCTGCAAAAGAGTCAGTACTCTCACAACAGTCAGTAGCCATGGTAGCAGCTCGGCCTAGCTGGACTTGTAAAAATTAATTTTGCAAGTCTTCAATCATGTTTGCTTGTACGCGCGCGCGCTATCCATCCATGGCGTGAACAGATTGCTTGACGTGAAAGGTAACGAGTCGCGTCGCGACGTCGACTATCGTGCGCGTATACTGTACGATCACGACTCGACTGTACTAGTACTAGTAGTCTAGTAGTGATCGTAGATCTACGCGCACGCGGACGTGTCTGACACGTGAAACGAAAAGAATTATTTGGCGGGTAGTCGGCAAAAATTAAGTGACGGTCCCTTTGTCCTTCGCCTTTGTTTGGCTTTACTTTACTAGTCCTTCGCGTGCATGCGTACATGAGCAAGTCACGGACCACGCGCGTGGTCCGTGACTTGCTCATGTATGCACGCGAAGGACTAGTAAAGTAAAGCGTATAAAGCCAAACAAAGGCGAAGGACAAAGGGACCGTCTCTTAATTTTTGCCGACTACCCGCCAAATAATTCTTTTCGTTTCACGTGTCAGACACGTCCGCGTGCGCGTAGATCTACGATCACTAGTACTAGACTGTGCACGGCACGTCTGCGGTTACCATGCCATCTCAACCGACGCCATCTTTCTAAGTATTAGTTGCCGCTTCTTGCCACTGACAAAAGTGACAGCCATGGAACACTACTACTACTAGTAGTACTAGTACTAGTGCGGGACCGGTTCTCACTCCGACTCCGAGCATTTTTGTCGGCAGGTATGGTGGAGGCAGAGAGCTAGAGGGAGAGTGGACTCAGTGGAGTGAGGTTTTGAAGACACAACGACACGTGCAGCACGTTCCTGTTTTTCCAGCGGTTTCATGGCAGGAGCTGAGTAGAATACAGCCGTCGGTGCAACGTTACTTGCCAAGCCGTCCGACCTACTGTATCACTATGCACTACCCAGGTCTGTGATCAACCGTAAGTCTCAGTCAATATGGAAAGAAATTATTTTGTTCTCAAAGAACTCTCCGAGATTCCCAAGATACTACAGTGTGTAGATAGTCATTTGCTTTTGCGTTTGGCCTTGGGGGAATCCTGTAAATAGATAACAAGCGGAGAATCAAGTAGAGTCGGACAGTGTAGAGTTGAGGATGTCCTCATTGAAACTCCCCCCCCCCCCCCCCCCCCCCCCAGTCTCGATGATCTGATCTGTGCTGCCAGCTGAGGTCATCATATTATTATCGGACACCACCAGATAATTCACCATGTTCTGGGAAACTGATCCAAAATGTACCTTTCCAATCTCGAAGGAGCACTCAAATAAGGAATCCATAAATAAATAAAATTTAATATACATGTATAATAGTGTAAATAGTGTACTGTTTGTACAGTAAAACCTAGTGCGACCACCCCATATGGTGCCAACAAAAGCGGTCGTTAAAGCCAGGTGGTCTTTAGAACCAGGTCCCATACATTCGTGGCATATATCAGATTGTGTACATACTGTGCATACATGTATGTACATGTATGCCATTGATTGTACTTCCATGTACTGTATAACACGTTAAGGTGGCAGACTACCCACAAATTCGCTGAAAAATCGAATTTGTAAATTCATATTGAGTGCTACGTCAGTTGAAAGAGCATGAATAGCTGCAACTTCTCTGAAAATTGTGTCCCGATCTGACCAGCCGTTCAAGAGTTATGGCCGAAAATGTGCCCTTGGAAGGAAAGATTTTTTTGTTGCACGCTGTCATTTGTTGGCAGCACTGTATTTGAATGTGAGCAGAACGTGCGCAACTTGTCGTATTATGGTCCAAAAAAGTCCAAAAAATCACGTTAAAAACCACGTATTGGGCCGCCGTGCAGCAGGACTTTTGCCAGCACCCTCGTGACGTTGCAGATATGTGGCTTGATTTTTGTAGTTGACGTTGATTTAGTGACTTTGGCAAGTTTGAGTCGTGTCAAGAAGTCAGGTAGGATTCAGTACTAGGCAGTAGTGGAACGTGAGTGGTAGTCTTTGCCGGTTTCTGAGAGTATCCTGGATTTGGTGTACAGCGCTGTGGAAATGGCTTGCTGTGGACGTCCCAGCACTGGATGTTGTATCAAAGGTACGACCTCGTAGCACGTGCTAAACCTAAAAAAATTCAAAAATTGACTTGGGTCTGTGGGAGTCTGTGAGAGAACACCCACTCGTTCCGTTGTGACAGATTCCAGGGCCACGTTGAGGGGCCCTACCCCACCACCCATGGCTGCTTCTGGACTTGTTTTAGGTTTGGGTCCCGTGCACGGACAGAATGGGCACGAAAATGTGAAAAAATTGTAAATGCATTTGTTTGGCTCCTGGATGGCTCGCACACCGTGGCACTATGCCGGAAATTTGAGTTTTTCCGGCCTGGAAAGCCTGTCAGTGAGGCGCAAGAACTTGCAAATCATGTCCTGAGGGCCAGCATAGTGGCAGGAGTGTGTGGTCAAAATTTCACTCAAATCCATTGAGAAACACCAAAGTTACGGTCAATTGAATGCCATATGAAATTTATGGGTAGGCTGCCCCCCTTAATATCGGTGTAACAATTTACTTCAATGTCGGCAGAGAAACCAGGCACCTAAATTTAGGTAACTAGTACACTTAAAAGTTTGGTTTTTATTATTTCAGTTCGTTGCCTCAACAGTACAAAGTACAAATATCAAGAGGGACGAACGAAAAGAGAAAATACAACAGAGCAGAGAGGAAGGGGGGGGGGGGGGGCGAAGCGCCCCCCCTACTCTGTTTGCGCGCCCCCTGTGAAAAAGTGCCGCTCCCTAACTGATTTTCCGATTTTCGTGTTTTTCATGCAATTCAGCGAAAATGCAGTCGGAAGTCACTGTTACATGGTTCATAAAGGCACGTCATTTGTCTGGAGCAAAGTCGGGGATTCTCCCTATACGTTGCATTCAGCGTGGCAAGACAATATTGGAAAGTGGAAAAAATGGGATATGGGGCAACTGTTTCCCATGTCCCCCCCCTACTATTTTGAACTGGCTAGAACCCTCCTCGACTTTTCAATGTTTAATGATTTTAATAATTATGTACATGTTATGCCCTAAAAAGAAGCATAATAACTATCCCCGAGCGTTATGTGAGCACTATTAAATAGTCATGTAATTAATTATTATAATGCTTACATAATGCTCGGGGATTAGGCTTTCCCCAAATCGGCCCGTTTTTTTCGCCTATTTGGCTTTTCGCTAAGCTCAAAAATACATAAGACTCAGCTGCAAAATCAGCTGATTATTCGAAAAACCGGCTGCAAAATTGGAGTATAATTATTGGGAAATCGGCTAAAAACTTTGTTGGCATAATGGCTTCAAAATTGGTGAGATACTGGAAGATTTGGTAGATTTTCGGCGATCCCCAAAGAAATCCTCCAAAATCGGCGAAAAGCTCGGCGATTTTTCGATAAGTCTCGTTTTCGGCGCCAGAATGGCTGAATCCGCTCCATTCAGCGCTTCGAAAAAGGCTGACTGCTGAGAACAGCTGAAGCCGAAAATTAACCCGTTTCAGCTATATCATTCGTTCGTAAACTCACTTTGCCACAAAATTTGGTAGATTTTCGGCGATTCTCAAAGGAACCCTCCGTAATCGGCAAAAGGCGAAAAAAAGCGATTTTTCCATAAGTCTCGTTTTCGACGAATTTTTCTGCCGGCCGATTTGGGGAAAGCCTATCGGGGATAACTAGTAAGACACACCAAACATGATCATGGAACATGACATTCAAAAGATACGAGGAATCGTAATAATAATAATTATTATTGTTGTAAACGTATCCTGGTGCAGTTACATAGACGTAGGAGCATTACAGCCACGCAGGGATAATACCCCTATACAGTAATAGACTAATAGTAATGCCTCGAAATTAAAACCCCCGTAATTATAATGGTCAGTATAACATGGTATAATACTGGCATTACCCGCTCACCCCTACCTAAAAGGCGCTGGAGTATGCACTGCATATGAAGGGTAGGCTGGTCACCTGCATTACGCCTGAAACCTGGCAGGTCCTGATAGTGCGGGGTCCCATTTCGAAAAAGAGTCGTATTTTAGAAGTTTCGTGGCAAGTAGGAGCTCACCATTTTTTTAGAGCTGTTTCTGACTAAGTTGTGGCTGCTGAAGACGATAAAAGTATCGGCAAGTCTGTGCAGTTGTCCGTTTGTTAGATATGGCGATCTTCCGCTGCATACGGAAATTGTACATGTACTCGAACCCAGTCATTCTAGGGTATTGTGGGTTTCTGCATACAGAGTCCGTCAAGAAGCATTTTGACGTTTGAAGAAAAGCTTGCTCTAGAGTGTTTTGGAGCGGAATCAGGCGGGCAGACCCGAAGCGGAACAGGCACGATCTGAGCAAGTGTATGGTGTGCCAGGATTATAAACCTGACGCGCAGAACAGGCGCTTGGCAGAGAAATTTACTCAGTGCGCCACATACGAGGCAGAGTTTAGTCTGCTCGATGCTGCTCGTACACGCAGCCACGCTAGAATATTGAACGAACTTGAAAATCAGGATAACGTCTCAAACCGACAGGTGGTAAAGGAGCCTCTTTTATGGGCCAATAAAAAATAAAAAATCCAATCTGAAGAGCAATGTCAATAAAGCCGCTCATAACGCTAAAAATCAAATCAATTCAGGAAAATTCAATTCAATTCAAAGTCAGGATGGTACAGCGAATGAGATCAAGTATCACCGTAGCTGTTTTTCACTGTACGTAAACAAGAAGTCTCTGAAACGTCTTGCTAATGATGCAATGGATTCTGATCTGGCCCAGAATGGCGATGTGAAGGCGCAGACATTCATGAAATTGTGTGAGTGGATTGAAATTAGTGTCCTGACTCAGAGTAACTCCGCAACAGATATGACTGAAGTATGTAAACGTTACAGTCGATTCCTGGACGAACTAGGATTGATTGGTCATGTTCAGAGGTCCTTCGCGGTGAAGCAACGCCTCATGGAACACTTTGGCGACCGGTTGCAGTTCCATCAGCCGCTTGAGACAGACATGTAAATAGTTTGGTTGTCTTTTCACTTGTATTTAACTATGTCGGCTCAGAGTCATTGCTACTGTATTCTAATTGCTGCTGCGCTTGAGTACATGACACGGCCAATGTACTTTTCATTTTTTGTAGCACCAACACGAAATTTGTATCAGGGGCTGAGCGCCACATTACACAGCTCGAAGTTTTTGACAGCCATGCCACAGACTCGCATGAAAATCAATTTCATTGTATTTGTACAGTTGCTCGCACTGACCTTGCAAGTCCACCTAAATTTTACATTTTACTTTTTTCAATGTATTCAGCTGAATGATGTTTTATTGCCACCAGGGAGTCGTACCCTCCCTGACTGCCACCAACTGGAGTCTAAAACGGACTCTGTATGCAGAAACCCACTATACTCTAGAATGACTGGGTTGGATTTTTTTTACAAAAAAACACACACTCCATTTGACGGCACAAAGCAGCAAGGCAGCGATGAGACATATGGAATGGCAGGAGTGGGGGAGAGGCAGGGGAGAGGCAGCTTGACCGACCATAGGGTCTCGGCTTCATTGCAACCCAAGCGCTCCACAAAACAAAAGATTACAGAAAATACGCAGGGGGGGGGGGGGGGTAGATAACTGTACATGTGAAATTTCCATATGCAGCGGAAGATTGCTATATCTAACAAACGGACAACTGTACAGACTTGCCGATCGTCTTCAGCAGCCACAACTTAGTCAGAAACAGGTCTAAAAAAATTGTGAGCTCCTATAGGTTACGAGTTTCTAGAAAATACCACCTTGGACCTTAGACTATGACACTGAAATTTTAGTTCACCTAAAATCACATGACATACAGTACTGCTAGTGATAGGTGTGGAGAATACTTGTGCAGGCAAAGCACATGCATGCACCTCACTCAAGTACATGCAGCGCATCCACTGTCAGGTGTCACTTCTGTTGACTGCATGCACTTGCTTCAGAGCGCACTTCAACCATGTTGTAGTCAACCCTACCAGCCAAGATGGCACTTTTGGTTACGGGTTTGGTCGCTGTGTGCAGGTCGAATATGGCACTTGGTACACGAAAAGTCGGTCGCTGGTCGCGCAAGGCAGGTGATTGCTGTGTCCCGTGCAGTTTCTGTATAGAAATGTCCGTACATGGAAAAACGGTTTTTCAAAACAGAGGTTTCTTACACCAGGTTTTGCTGTACATGTATGTGCAGCAGAAAAGTGGTAAGGTTGCATAGGGTGAACATCCATGTTGCCCTATAACACCAGGAAACAGTGGTAAGGTTGCATAGGGTGAACATCCATGTTGCCCTATAACACCAGGAAACAGTGGTAAGGTTGCATAGGGTGAACATCCATGTTGCCCTATAACACCAGGAAACAGTGGTAAGGTTGCACAGGGTGAACATCCATGTTGCCCTATAACACCAGGAAACAGTGGTAAGGTTGCATAGGGTGAACATCCATGTTGCCCTATAACACCAGGAAACAGTGGTAAGGTTGCATAGGGTGAACATCCATGTTGCCCTATAACACCAGGAAACAGTGGTAAGGTTGCATAGGGTGAACATCCATGTTGCCCTATAACACCAGGAAACAGTGGTAAGGTTGCATAGGGTGAACATCCATGTTGCCCTATAACACCAGGAAACAGTGGTAAGGTTGCATAGGGTGAACATCCATGTTGCCCTATAACACCAGGAAACAGTGGAAAGGTTGCATAGGGTGAACATCCATGTTGCCCTATAACACCAGGAAACAGTGGTAAGGTTGCATAGGGTGAACATCCATGTTGCCCTATAACACCAGGAAACAGTGGTAAGGTTGCATAGGGTGAACATCCATGTTGCCCTATAACACCAGGAAACAGTGGTAAGGTTGCATAGGGTGAACATCCATGTTGCCCTATAACACCAGGAAACAGTGGTAAGGTTGCATAGGGTGAACATCCATGTTGCCCCATAACACCAGGAAACAGTGGTAAGGTTGCATAGGGTGAACATCCATGTTGCCCCATAATACCAGGAAACAGTGGTAAGGTTGCATAGGGTGAACATCATTGTTGCCACATAACACCAGGAAACAGTGGTCCGTGAAAGGTCTTCAGTTTGCATTTTGTCCACTAAAATACTACCGACATACTATTGGGTCAGAAGATGCAACAGCAGCACAATACTGACGGAAATCAGCTCTGTCACATTGGTGGATAACGGTGCAAAAAAATACTAAACTTTAGGTCATTCCCTTCATTATTTTCTTGGCACCACTTCCAAGCTTATAACAAATCAGTTCATGCAACATTTGGTGTCTGGAAATGGTGCACATGTCTGATCTTTCGCTGAATGTTTGGCCCCTCTGAACCTACTACATATTATAGAAATAATGAAAATTAATGTGTTTTCGAGAAGACAGAAAAGATATTCTTCAAGTGCAATAACATTCACAAATTGAACTCGGATGTTGAGCCAATGTTATCACGGATATAATGAAGGTCAATAATGTTACGAGTTATGACTAACTGTCCACCAATGTAACCAGATCATACATACAGTGAGTCAGCTAGTGCGACAACATGGCACAAAACTGACAAGGAGTACTGTGACATTGAACGACCTGACACCTACCGGTAGCTCCAACACATTTACTAGGCACAAATCAGCAACCTTCCACCTTGAAAGGCTCAGGATAGGAAAGGTCCAAAGAGGGGAAGGAAAGCGCAACGAATATGAGCACGAGCTATGTCCCAGGGCAACAAAGAATGCTGAGCGTTATTGCTTCCCCCAAACTACCATCATAGGTATAGCTGCAGGTCTAATTGCCATAATGTCTACATATGCATGCTCATGTAGTCCTTTCTGTGTGCTTTGCTCTTCTGTGTTGTGTGGGTGGAGTAGATGGCATGTAGGGATCAAGATCCAACATCCCGAGACAAGGGTGATGGTGACTCTCTAGATCACGTGCAAGTAGGATTTCTGATTGATCCTGATAAAGACTATCCACTGGAGCGACTATTCTCTGAACCCATTGCGGAGTTGATCAGGGCATGTGTTGATGGTGATCAGGAAGCCGTGCCTTGTAATGTTAAGCCAGGAGACGATGCTAAGCCTGGCTTTAATCCGAAGGATATCGATGTAAAGGCAGCTGGACTACTGTCTTCACCGAACCAAGTCAATGTCACGCGCATCAGTAAGGGAGAATGTACTTGGTTCTGACTTGTTTACATCATAGTTTTGCTGGTGACTACTAGAACTTTAGAAGAGTTGACTTCATTTTACCGAGGCCAGTATTTCACTATCAGTGATCCCCACCACTCCACAACATGCTCTCGCCTTACCCACTGCGCTTTCACAGCACGGCATGACCCGGCATAGTCAGGACAATTCCTCTGTTGGAGTTAACCGGCACTGTGCCTAGAGTCTCTGACAACATAAATGTCTAAACAGAACTGCGCTCACTATGGTAGTGTTGTGCAGGTGGAGTGGGTCGGCCGAGAGCACTTAACTTAGTGGAGATCAAGAACCATTTAGACACTTTCTGCAGCTTAATGTCAGAACCAAACGTGTGTTTGAGCAAAACACCACTACTCACTACACACTACTGCCTACCCTCGTGTTTTTTTCACCACTAACATTCAATCAATTTGGGGTTTAAGGTGAATAGCAGTGCAGATTGGAGTTCTAGGGGTTGGCTTCAAAAACACATTTGCCACTAGGACACATGGTTTTATAATTATTCCCAAACTCCTTTGCAGCACTATACTAGTAACCCAATCCTTTATACCCGTAGCTATGCAAAAGACGTTACTTTAGTCACGTCTGGCGCTTGCCGGGGTCCACACAGCTTTAACTCGGCATGCCTGGCACTATTTCGCACATGTCCCGTACCGTACTATCATTCCAATAGGGCTTTCAACTGCAAGATCATAACATGAAGAAACTTGGAACCGTTTGTCTCTTTCCCTCAAAACCAGTTAAAACTTGGAAGAATGTGTTTGTATGCGAAGTGTATCGGGGGAATGCATGCAGGGTGATAGTGCGAGTTCGAATCCCAAGTTATGTCTTGAAAAAAAGGAGAAATGAAAATGACGCGTCATTTCACGAAGGTTTTATTGAGATGTCACGAACAAATTCTAGTCCTGTCAGTTTTTTTCTTGGGGCTAGTAGTTTTCAGTCCGTGTTTTCGTTAAGCGGTTCTCCTTCCGGTTCTGAGGGAACTGATCCTGTGCTGGTGACGAACGAGGTGAGTATAGCGGCGTCGGATATTGGTTCCGCGTCTAGTGTTAGTAGGAAATCGGCCCGCAGATCGGTCTTTAGACCCAGATCTGTTTTGCTGGAGCATTTCCAGCAGCTGGAGTTATCAGTAGCCTAGATGTTTGCTTCCATCGAGAATTTTATGTCCCGATTCGATCAGGCGTCCGGGAGTTAGTCGAGGAGACCGATCCGTGCATATCGATGTTGAGGGCGAAGATGAGTCAGACCCGAACGAGACGTCATCTCTGGCAGATTATGACTGTGACTCGCTCTCATTCTACCTGAGACCCTCTACAGTTCTAACGCATACTTCTCCTTCCTAACATCAGCCCAAAGACACCAGTTATCTGTACTGGATAAAAGGTGCATTCGTGCAGTGGCCAAACAGTCGGTGCTCACACACAACGCCCCTTTGTACACCCACTTCGGACTGATCCCTGTGCTGGAACGAGCTGAGCAGTATTCATACCCTTAGGATAAGTGAACTGATCCACCAGTGATTGTTTCGTCTACCTCCTCGCACCACCTGTGTCACCGACCAACTCGCATATAGTGTCGCTGCGGCGCGCAGTCACTCAGGTGAATGTTGCCCCTTAGTTGCTGCCGTCAAGCTATGGAATAACTTGCCCCACGAGTTTTAGAACCGCGGGGCGTGGAGCTACCTCAGCGGCCGTATCCTGGAGAGATATGTTACTGCTCACGGACGAACCCTGGCAATGATCAGCAAATTCAGATTGAACTCGGTTGAGCTGCTCGTTTCCTTGCTTTAATTGTATTCTATATTCGTCACGCGTTCTATATCGCATATGTTTTTATATCGCCATCAATATCCTGTTTGGCTGTTGTCGCTTCGGCTTATGCGAAAGCTATACACGCTGTGTACCGTATTTGCCGCAGTACAACGCACACCTGAGTATAATGCGAACCCCCATTTTTAAGCAATGTTTTGGCAATTCAAGATAATACTAGTATGCGGAGAATAATGCGCAGCCTAGATTTGAGAGCAGTATTAACCACAAATACAGTATAAGAGTGCGACCATTGTCATAAAAGTGCATTCAGATGGCTTGCGCAGGGTCAGAGGTGGCACACTTCGTAACAGTTTGATGCATTGCACTACTTTTCGAAGTACATGTTCATTTTTTTCATATTCGGAGCATAGTGCGCACCAGCGATTTCGGGCCAGAAGTAGTGCCTCCAAAGTGCGCACTATACTCCGGCGAATACGGTATATCTACATTGCATTGATGCCAACACGGAGAAGCTTCTAATAATAATAATAATAATAACAATAATAGTAGAAAGGAAAAGGACATATGGAAACTAGTTAGGAGTAACTCTCCACCACTGTAACTAGATACTATATACAGTCAGAAAGTGCAACAACTAGGCACAAAACTGACAGAGTACTGAGACATTCGACGTCCTGACACCTAGCTTCAACACATCTCCGTAGCGCAAACCGCTACGCTACGGAGATGTGTTGAAGCTAGGTGTCAGGACGTCGAATGTCTCAGTACTCTGTCAGTTTTGTGCCTAGTTGTTGCACTTTCTGACTGTATATAGTATCTAGTTACAGTGGTGGAGAGTTACTCTTAACTCGTTTCCATATGTCCTTTTCCTTTCTACTTTTATTATTGGCTCAATACCCGAGTTTCAAATAACAATAATAATATCAATTTTGAACGGATTGGGAGAACTTCAAATACAAAGGATAAGTTGGGGAAGTGAACTGCCTGAAAAGAGAAAAATCCGCCAGACCCACCAGGACTCGAACCTGGGACCCTGCTTGTCATGAGCAATGCTCTAACCACTGAGCTATGGGACCAGGCTGAACCTAGAAAGCGCTGACAAGTTTTTCACTCCAAAGGCAGCTCACAACACGTGCCACACATACTGATGGCACTTGGGTCTTTCTCCCTCCCCCAGGGGACTGATCCTTTGTTTTTGAAGTTTTCCCAATCCGTTCAAAATTAATCACTTTTCTTTCACTTCTGGTAGGGTCCAGAAACTGACCGTGGTTGGTCCCCTGGGGGAGGGAGAAAGACCCAAGTGCCATCAGTATGTGTGGCACATGTTGTGAGCTGCCTTTGGAGTGAAAAACCCGTCAGCGCTTTCTAGGTTCAGCCTGGTCCCATAGCTCAGTGGTTAGAGCATTGCTTATGACAAGCAGGGTCCCAGGTTCGAGTCCTGGTGGGTCTGGCGGTTTTTTCTCTTTTCAGGCAATAATAACATGCAGGGGGCGATAGTATGTACCGTATATGCATATACAGTAAAACCTGTAATGGCGACCACTCGACCATGGCGACCACTCGACCATGGCGACCATGGCGACCACGTTTCCTTGTCACGGACGCATTCACATTCAAAACACCTCGGATAAGGCGACCACTCCCTCAACGCGACCGGCGACCACCCACCCACCCACGACCGCGTTGCACAGTGCTAGTCATGTAAATGTATGCATTGCATGGTGCACCAGGCATGGTAGATCTACACATCAGTGCAGGAAGTGTAGATGTGCATGGTGCATGCACGACATTTGACAGGTCTGAGGACCCCAGGCACATGAGTCGTGCTAGAGTAGCATAGGTGTGTGCACTGTGATGCACTGATCAAAATGATGTATCACATGTGGATATGGTCACGTGACCCACTGAACATGGATAAGAAGACCACCTGGCCACGGCGACCACTTTTTCTCGTCCCTTGAGGGGTCGCCTTAGACAGGTTTCACTGTACACGTTTTTAGGTTGACAGAAAACGTGTTTCTACAATACAGGGTGGTTTATCTAATATGGAAATATATACACAAGAGAGAGATTGGAAGCTTTGTTACAACTCTGAGTTTCACGTATTACTAGTACTACGATCATCAGGCAACTGATGGATCCAAGACGGGCAGCCAGAACATAAGGGGGAGCAAGGTGGGAAATTCTGAGGGGTATCATAGGCGACGCGTATCATAGCGCAAGAGTCAGGTGCAGGCGTGAAGTTGCCACGTCTATGGAAATATATATGTAAAGGATTTCTGGAGCATCGTATGCGTTGAGATATGCTGGAAAGAAATAGGGGACGAGAACGAAATGCAATTAGAATTCACGCTAGTTTTAAGAGAGAGCTTTTGAACCATTGATCCAAATAGCTTAGGAAGAAAACGTTAACAGTTTCCTCTGAGACAAAAATGCGATAGTACTCATAAAAATGACACACTTCAGGCTCATTACAAACATCTTGAAAGTTTTTGTCTTCACAAGTATACTTTCAAGCCTTCTCGTCAGGTGAAATACAGGCAAGGGAAAAGGAACAGGAACAGTGGATTAAATACAGTAAGAAGGTGGTAAAACAGCGCAAAAAAAAGAAAGAAGATAGCTAAAGTAAACAGCGAAAATAGCAATAATGACACAAAGGTGCAAATGCGAGAAAACTCAATAAGCGTGACATGTAGTGTAGTAGTGCGACAACAAGAGACAACCACTGGACATACATGTAACTAACGAGGTTTTGACGACCTACCTAACAGCCTAAGTGTGAATTTGATTTGTTTCTGCTTGTTCCTTTTCCCTTGCCTGTATTTCACCTGACGAGAAGGCTTGAAAGTATACTTGTGAAGACAAAAACTTTCAAGATGTTTGTAATGAGCCTGAAGTGTGTCCTTTTTATGAGTATTAAGAAAACGTTAAAGAATATATTAAGCCAACCCAAGCTCCGTATCCCATTCTATTCTGTTAAAAAGAATATAGAAGTAAGTGGCCAATTCAGGGCTTGCCACGACCGTACAAAGCGTCAATAACGGTCATTTGGATTTGACCAATCAGCGCATGGAGGGTTACCGTCTCGAATTTTTCGATTTGGCCTTCGTTTGGCTGAGATCGGATGGTGAAATCACTCAAACTTGAAGACGTGCGAACATGTGAATGAAGAGAAAATAATAGAAATTGGGAACTGTAAACCGATAGAGAATTCAAAGACCGAGAAAATGAGCTATCAACGGTGAGAATCGGCAAAGTAGAACCGCTGTTTTACTTTTTTGAAGACATCAAGGTCGGCCGTGCGTTCCTGCGCGCACCAACAAAACCTGGCAGCCGTGTGCATATCTGCAAGTGCAACAAGAAAGGGCCGAGGAGACAGCAAGCGTTCCAAGTGAAGAGTTTACCTTCGTGTTGACTCAAACTAAGGACTCAGGCCAGTCAGGGATCATACCAGTCACTTGTCATCATGGTCATGACTAAGGAATTCATTTGTGGCCAGGAAACTCCACACTCGCAGGGTGAAAGCCGCGAGGTCAAACAGAAAAGAGTGTCCTGAGCCGTGATCAGGAAACGCTGAGTTCTTCTGACAACATTGGTTAGCTAGGCGCGGCACAATCTTGTAGATGCCAGGACTCCAGTTCACCAGTACCTCGCTGATATTATCTTGGTAGACATGCACCAGCGGATTGAGAAAAATGACCAAGATGGCTTGGAGAAAGGACGTCTTCTCCACATGTCTTTCCCCACCATCAAACAACTAGATTCTCTTCGGCACTGGCTCTTCGCTGTACAGACTAGACCAGGGAGTCATAAAATACCGGTATTTTACGACCCGACTGTACATCGCTAGCGCTGTATATCGATCAGCATGAACTCTGGTGCGTAGCCGCTACGACTGCACAAACTCTGTTGATCTGGCCTCCACGGCCGTCGCCATTTTTTTGAATTTTGTATGGTCGTGGTGAGCCTTCCTCCGCGTCATTAATCGCTTCCCAGAGCGATTTTTCGAATTTATTTTGTCCACTCCAAGGGCAAAGAAATCAGCTAGAAATTGAGGCAGAGCATTGTCAACGTACCAAGCTTTAGTTTGTGACCTCCCGCTTTGCTGCACTTGCAGCTAAGGTCGACGTCTTCATCAGAGTGTGAGGCAGACCCTTCAGCACTAAAAAAATACGCTGAAGAAGACGCGCGTTCAAATTCTAGTCAAGAAACTTCGTTTTCAAGCAATCCATGCCTCCAGGTGGCAGGCGATGAAGGCAAACTAGCATTTTTCAAGTACACTGTAACGACCTTCCAGCGGGATAGGGTAAGCAGTTCCGCACCTTCTTTCCTTGGCAAGCTCTTCGCTGATTTTGTGGGTGTTTTCAGACCTGCTACCTTCGCAGCAACATGCGCCACAAGTAGCGCATTTTAGGAATTTGAGAACACTTTGTTCTTGCCATCGTCAACTTTAGAATTTCGTATTGAGGGGAGATACCAGGATTCTTATAGCCGAGCTTGCAGTCCTGATAAATGCCCACGCGATAGGTGTGGACCTCCGGAAAAACGATATGCGCTCTGGGGCGGAATAGTGCGGAGTGCGATGAATTTGCTTGGTGTGGAAGAGAGCTCCGACAAAGACCGAGACCATCACAGCTTCAGTAACAAGTAGACATTGCGCAGGAAGGGTCGCACCAATGTTCGAACACAGAAAACAGCGATTCCGACAGTCTGATTAAGACGAGCCAAGTCACAAACATTGAGCGCTTTCGATTACACGTTTACACAATTCTGGAACTGTTTTTTTAAAATTCTGGAATGACCAGAATGAGCGGATTCCGGCCTTGTAAACGAACGACTGGAATTCACAACGCATTTTATTCATGTCATGTCAGAAACAAATTGATGAATCGTAAAAAGAGATCACGTACACCCTCGCGCGCACGTGGACCCAGCATCACGCACACGCCGGCCAGGGAGGCTCTTCGCGCGCTTGAGTCATGTCCACTCATGACCAGACCGGTAACACACCGACTGTGCAATTCTGGCGCCAGAAATAGAGAAATTCCGCCCTCTCTTCAGAATTGACGGATTTGACGGAATTGGATAAAATCAATTCTAATGACGGAATTTGTCACTTTTTGTGTAATCGAACTGTGCATCAACAATAACTAATTCTAGAATTGACCGAAATGCGTGTAATCGAAAGCGCCCATTGTGATGTGCGAAGCGACAATTTTAATGATGCGGAGGAAGCATTATGGACTCAGATATAGCTTCCCTCTTTATTGATCTTCGCATCTTTTGAGCCACACAAGTTGTGTGGAATGTTGCTTTACGTTCTTGAAACGTGGTTTGACCGTATTGTCCAGTGGTCTTGCCAGTATCGTCATCAACATGCATGAACGTTCGCCAACGTCCTTCCCAGCTGAGACTTTCAGCTTGTGCTTATCTTGGTTGCGTTCACCTTCCCCTCCTTATGTTATTTCTATAACTTAGAACCTTCCACGTTGGAAGGCTGTTGGAGTGCGCATCCAAGATGTGCTAGAGCTGTTAGGGCATGCTCACACTACCGGAATTTCCACTGCACTGGCACTTGCTCTGACCACGAGGTCAGGAAAGCGAAAGCGCTTGGATGTCAGCGAAATTTCAACCCGGGTCAAGCGCAATGCGGCGTCATGTAAACGCGCCATTCATTTTGTGCACATGGCGGGTTGAAATCTGACCCGGGTCGAACTCAACCCGGGTTGAAACGCTTCATGTGAACACAGCCTTATTCGAGTAGGGCTCTCAACTGCAAGATCATAACGTGAACCAAAAAATGCATTCGAACGAGGTCTGTCTCATTGTCCAGAAGACGACCAAGCAGCTACGTTCCCGCCAAGGGCCTTATCAGAGTTTGACCCTTTGCACACCAGCGTCGCGTATACGCGACGCTCAGAATGTATTCTGGATGGCCAGCGACGAGTATACGCAATTGGTCATGTTTTGTATTTTCATGA
Source organism: Sycon ciliatum (assembly GCF_964019385.1). Classification (NCBI taxonomy): domain Eukaryota; kingdom Metazoa; phylum Porifera; class Calcarea; order Leucosolenida; family Sycettidae; genus Sycon; species Sycon ciliatum. Next base: position 24,702,957 of record NC_088643.1, read on the forward strand.
CATGATTGTATCGGTTTATTAATTTTGGCCGAACAAGAGGCTTCGTAATGAAAAAATAAATAAAATAAAATAAAAGTATACGCAATGCACCCAAAGTGTAGAGTGTACACTATACATCACGGCATATAGACGAGTGTTCAAACTTTCGTAGCTAGCGCAAACGGCCAGGGATTCTCAAGAATGATGCATTGTTGGAAAGGTACTGGACTCAGCTTTCCACTAATAGAACGATCTTCGCGATAGGCCAATGTATCGCTGACCGCCCACGATGTGAACAGCTGGAAATTTCAAAGTTCACCTGCCGGCGATCGACTCAAACCTTTTGCTCATCACTTCGTGCAGGCAGGGAATTTCCCTTGAGAGCAACGCATGCGTATTGGGTATCGAAGGAAGCGCTTTCTCTTGCAGTTCAAGCCGTGAAAATCCTTTTTAGTGTGAGTAAGGAGACGATAGAAAATGCGGGATGTTGTTTTGCAATTTAGAGGCATGGTAGGGGGACTTGGAGAGAATTTAGCAGTCTTCCTGGCATGTCTTTTGAGCTGAAAACTATCGTGGTGTCACCGTCAGATCCAGATTTTCCAACAAGCCATAGATCGTGAAAATCCGTCAATGTGTAGTGACAACGAGAGAGCTTGGAAGCTCAGGGCCCTACGCTACGATTTTTTGCCTAGCTCATCATGCATGTTATTAGAACTGATGGAAATGTTTTTTCCATTGATTGGCTATAGTGTTTTACGACGACCATGACGGCTACAATGCCCAACCATACCACAACGAACTGATCGGCTACATCATTGTATTGCAAAAAAAGTTTCCATCTGTTCTAATAACATGCATGATGAGCTAGGCAAAAAAGCATAGCGTAGGGCCCTGAGCGAAAGAAATGAACTTTCTCTCTGCATGCGAGGGTAATACGACACCAACTACCACCTTGATGACCTAGGGAAAAAAACATAGGGATGTTATAGTTTTTTTCATTTCTCCTATTTTTTCAAGACATACTTGTAACCTAGGATTTGAACCCGCACTATCCCCCTGCATGCATTCCACCGATACACTTCGCATACATACTCATTCGGCCAAGTTGCTTCACGTTATGATCTTGCATTTGGAAGCTCTATTTGAATATTGTGGCCAGCTGTCTTTGATGGTACGGTACGGGACAGGTACGGAATAGCACCAGGCATGCCGGCGGCACAAACACACGAACACACACGGAATTTATTATAGTTAGACATTTCAATAATTCTCGAGCATGCTTCTAATATTTACGATAGTAATATGTTGTGCAAATACATAAAATCACTTACCTGACTTCTCCAGGTCTAGGTCACTCCGAGACACCTTTCTTGCAAGGTATGATAATACTTCATTTTTACTAAAATTAGTATCTTCCTGCTGCAAGCGAAGGCTGTTGTTTACAAAGTCTTCGCTCATAATTTATTTGCATGTTGCTCACACTAGGCCTAGCCCAAATTTGCCGGCAATTCTTCCAGCAAAATATCGAATTTTCCAACGAAAAGCAAATTCCAAGCAAAATATCGAATTTACAGAGGATCCGGGTGTATTTTGGCAATTTTATTCAAATTTCTTTGGTTTCATTGGGCCAACGTCGTGCTGAAATGGCTCGTGCAGGTTGTCAGGGGTACATAAATTTGAAATCGTGCTACAAAATCTGTAATACTGACATCATTATAAGTTTGCTTTCCTCATCAGAGTCACCATCCACTTTAACCAAAGTAGAAGGTTCATCCGAAGCCATTTTTGCCACAAAGCATGGGCAAAATGGAGCAAAATATCGGAAACGAAAGGCAATGCCTAGCAAAATATGGAAAGTGATCGGGCAAAATTTGCCGGCAAAATATCGAAGCGCCCCGAGCAAATTTGGGCTAGGCCTAGCTCACACGCAACCCTTCTCAAACTGAATTTGACGCATGCGCTCTGTGTACATCTCTAGAAAAAAATTGTGTTCGCTGCTCTAAAACTGCACGCCACTCTTTAGCGTACATCTAGAGATCTAAAGTCCGCATGCGCTGTACGCTAACTGTCGTGAAACCACTGCACTATTGAGTGTGAAAGTCTTTGAATATCAGCATTCTGTAGATGAACAATCTTACATTCCTGTTACTTTGTTATTGTTCCTGTTCGAAGATTTCTGTTTCTACGTTGTGCATTTATTTGATGTGTGCATGCTGTGCGCTTGTCACGTTGGGATCGAGCCACGGCGCTGTGTCGCCGCGGAGTTGTTTTTGTCATGCATATGTACGCGGAACGAGAGGCAGTTCTGTACTGGTAATTCGTAGTACCAGCGCGTACTTGACTGGAGGTTTTCCATGTTTTCCATTTAGGGGCCGTCCGTAAATATCGATGTTTTTTTCAAGACGATATTTGTTCATTTCTCCCCCTCCCCCCTCAAAACGAACATACACATATTTATGCAAGGATCGATATTTTTTAATGAAGTTCAATTTCCTCATGAAACGTGACCAGCTGCCACTCTAATTTCACCGTACACCTACGTCTATGTTGCCACGGTCGCACAACCTTGCCATGGCTATGCTCACGAGGTTGACTTTCACTTTGTGCAGTTCATAAACTACATGTTCGAACAGCGCCCGTCCATAGATAGAGTTCGATATTTTTTTCTGCAAAGACGAGACGAACAGGGCCCAAACCCCCTCCCCCCCCAAACGAACGAATATTTTCTCTAAAAAAACATCGATATTTGTGGACGACCCCTTATATAAATTTGTGTTTCGGAAATAAATAAATTCACTTTTGGTTTTGGAAAGACAATGCTCGATGGCGTTATGAAGTTGTTGTAGCCGTTCCCAAACATTTGGCGACCACGCCAGGATACAGCCTGGAATGGGGGATTCCGGAGGGAACTCAAAATTGGAGCCAGTCGCAGCAGAGTTGGAAGTTGTCCAGTCTGCTGTGGTGGTCCGCGAGCAGGATTTTATCGCCATCGGCAAAGTCTATGGTAAATCGGGCGACGATCTGCTGGCGTTTGTGGAAGGGCGTCTGTAGCAATGGGAACGTCAGGAGGCCCAGAGCGCGGAGCGCGAAACTCGCGTTCAGGAACGACGCCACCAGATGCAGATTCGGGAGCTAGAATTGAAGAGCGCTGAACAGGAGCGGATCGGGCAAGAGTGCGAACGTCGCGCGTTGAAAGGCGAGCGGGCGGCGAATCTCGGTTCGACGACGGCGACAGGCTCGGGGGAGCAGGCAGGATGGCCGTGCCCAAGTTCGAAGATAGCCACGACGTGGCGACGTATCTCGATCTGTTCGAGGCGGTCATGGTTCAAAACCGAGCGCCCGAAAAAACCTGGCCGCTGCGACTGCGAGCGGTGGTGATCAACACCAAGCTGGCAGGATCCGTCTGTATGGAGGACTTTGACAGTTTCGCCGACATCAAGCGGGAACTGCTCCTGGCGTTTGGGCACATACCAGCCACCGCATGGAGAGAGCTGATGAGCTCCAAGCAGCTCCCCCTGGAGACGTTCCGCCAGTCCTGCCTGCGTGTCTCCAGGTGGGTGAAGCGGTGGTTGAAGTTGGTCAGCCCAGCCAATGAGGACCCGTCTTCTCCGGCAGAGGTTGTGGCTGCGTTTGTACAGCAGTTGGTACTTGAAGCGGTGCCACCGGCGCTGAGCGCATTCATCTTGCGCACCCGCGGGGAGGACCTGTCCCTGGAGGTGTTAGCGGAGATTGGCACCACCTACCAGTCCTCGTTCGCCACTACCTCGACTCCGGACAAGCCCAGCGTTCCCCCCAAGGTGACCTGTGCGGAGATGTCTAGCACCGCGCATTGTTTCAGCGTCAGCACGGAGGACGCTGTGAAGAGGCTCCGCAGCATGACTCTTCCAGACCGCCGAGCCCACGCCATGCAAGCCAAGCTCTGCTTCAACTTCCTGAAGACGGGTCACATGGTAGCGCAATGTCGCGCTTATCCGCAGTGCGACCAGTGCCCCGGGCGGCATCACCGGATGCTGCATGCGCGCGGCCAGCCGGGCGGTCGCGGTATCGTGTCGTACAGCTGCCAGACGGACAGCCAACGCCCCCCGGTGCGCCTGATGACGGCCGTGGGCGAGGTGCAAGGTGAAACCCTGCGGGCGAAGGTGCGTGTCTTCGTCGACCTCGGCAGCTAAGCGTCCTTCGTGTCATCGGCGCTGGTTCGCGCTGTCCGCCCGCCGAAGGTGGGCTGCCACCGGATGACGGTGCGGTCGTTCGACGGCACGGAAGTCGAGGCCGAGTTCGGGCTGTACCAAATCCGCGTGACTGGGTTGGAGGGCAGGACGCATGTTGTCCGAGCGTACGAGAAGCCGGACCTCGATTTGCGTATCGAGCCAGTCCCCGACGCGTGTGTCCAGCGGTGGCAGAGCCGTGGCGTCACGCTGAGCGACTAGGAGACCAACCAGCTGCCGACCGAGCCGCACTTGCTGGTGGGCGCCGACGCAGCGAACAGCCTCCTTACGCAGAAGTGCCAGTTTGAAGGAGAGTTTGTGTGGAAATCGGAGCTGGGATGGGGTGTTGTCTGGCCCTGGTCACCAGCTCGAGTCGCCCCCACCCGGCGGCTCGGTGAGCCGGCCCACGATTTCGGTCGGCCTGGTGCAGTCGTCGGCCGTGGAGATGCTGTGGCGGATGGAGGAGTCCAGCCGATAACTATGCGCAGGTCATGGCAACGTCGTCTCGGCTTATGGCAAGGCTCGACCGCAACGGCCGGCGGGCGCTGTATGACGACGTCCTTCTGCGCGAGTACGGTGAGCTGGGCGCGATCGAGCTTGAGCCGGACCCGTCGACGGCGGGATACTACATGCCGCATCATGCAGTATTCAAGGCCGAATCCACGACGACGAAGACGCGCGTCGTTTTCAACGCGTCCGCGTCGCAGGCCGGCTGCGAGTCGTTGAACGCTCTGCTGGACCCGGGCCCGTCGTTACTACCGAGCTTAGCAGGCTTGCTGATTCGGTTCCGGGAACAGCCGGTCGACGTGCAAGCCGACATCAGGAAGGCCTTCTTTATGATCGGTATGAAGGAGGCCGACCGGCGCTATCTCCGATTCCTGTGGAGCGATGCGTCAGGCAAGATGCAGGTCTGGCGACTAGCGAGGGTGCCGTTCGGTGTGAATTGTTCACCGTTTCTGCTCACAGCAGTGCTGCGAACGCACCTGGAGTCCGCGCTGGAGCATGCCACGCTGACCGAGGCAGACGTCTTGCGCCGGTTGCGCGACAGTCTGTACGTCGATGACTGCATCGCCAGCGTGCCAACGAACGACGCGGCACGCCAGTTCAAGAAGATCGGCACCGCGTGCCTGGAGATAGCGGACATGGCTCTGCGGAAGTGGAAGTGTAATGTTCCGCTTGGAGATGACGAGGTACAGTCGAGCGGCAAGGTGCTCGGTCTCTGCTGGAATGGCGAAGAGGATTCGCTGCGCATTCCGGTGCCTCCAGACTGTGACGATCCGACGACGAAGCGCCAGCTGCTGCACTGCGTGGCCAGCCTGTACGACCCTCTCGGGTTCGCGTCGCCGTACGTCCTGCAGGGAAAGCTGTTCCTCAAGGAGCTATGGCAGGAGGACGTCGCGTGGGACGACCAGGTGCCTGCAGGCATGCAGGTGTTGATCCGGCGATGGTGGGGAGAGAGGACAGCTCTGCAGCACCAGCCACTGCCGCGCTACCTCGGCTGCAGCGCCGAAGCAGTGATACATCTGTTTGTCGACGCCTCTGAGAGCGGGTTCGGCTTCTGCATCTACGCCACGTGGCCCAGCGTCAGCAAGCTGATCTTCAGCAAGGCCAAGGTCGCTCCGATGAAGCAGCAGACCCTGGCACGGATGGAGCTGCAGGCAGCATTTGTCGGCAGTCGCTGGCTGCAGTTCGTCGCAGGAGAGGTGCGCCTGCCTATCAAGGAGACGCACGCTTGGTCGGATTCGATGACGATGCTACAGTGGATCGCCGGCGAACCCCATCGCTGGCGAATGTATGTCGCCAACCGGGTCAGCGAAATCCAGGAGGTATCCAACGGCCTCGGAATGGAGTGGCATCACTGTCCAGGCAGTGACAACCCGGCCGACCTGGCAAGTCGTGATGCGACGCTGAAGGAGCTGCATCAATCGAGCTGGCAGCATGGTCCCGAGTGGTTGCCTGAGAAGGCCGCCTGGCCAATGCGACCGACAGTAGAGTGCACCGAAGAAGAGTCGCGACCAGTGAAGGTGAATGTCGTCACCGCCAGCTTGGAGCTCGAGCAGCTCTGGTGGTCGCGCTTATCGAGGTGGCCACGCTTGCTGGGAGTCGCCAAACGTCTGCTGAGCTGGCGTCCCCAGAGCCACCCACCGTTGTCGACTCAAGATCTGGAGAGACAAGCCAGGGCACTCGTGTTCCAGAAGGTGCAGCTGGAGCTCTTCCCGGAGGAAGTCAAACGGCTGTTGGCAGGGCAACCGGTCTTGAAGGAGTCGCAGCTCTTCCAGTACCAGCCGTTCATCGACGACGACGGCGTGATGCGAGTTGGCGGCCGGCTGGCGTCAAGCGACTTGACGTACAGTGCTAAGCACCCGGTCCTGCTCGCTAAACACCACGTTGCCGAGATGTTGTTGCGCCATCTCCACCTGAAGTCGCTACATCAGGGTGTCGAGAGTGTGCTAACTCTCGCGCGGCAGCAGTATTGGATCATTGGCGATCGACGCGCGTTGCGCAGCGTGAAGAGCAAATGCGTTATCTGTCGTCGGCAGGATGCGCGAGCCGCGGATGAAGTTTCCGCACCGCTACCACGAGACCGCGTGGTGTACCAGCGTCCCTTTGGATTATGCGGAGTGGATTATGCTGGCCCTCTCTATGTCAAGGATGGCGGCAAAGCATGGATCGCGCTGTTCGTGTGCGGCACCACCCGAGCTGTCCACATCGACCTGGTGCGGAGCTTGGAGAAGAGAGAGTTTCTCCTGGCGTACCGGCGGTTCTGTGCACGGTGGGGAGAGCCGGCCCGCATCCGTTCAGACAACGGCGCAACGTTCCGAGCAGCGGCGAAGACGTTGTCGGTGGAGTGGCTGTTCAACCCACCAGCGGCGCCGTGGTTCGGCGGGTTTTTCGAGCGGCTCGTTGGCGCCGTGAAGCGCCCGCTAGTCAAAGTGCTTGGCAAGGCGTTGGTGAAGGAGTGCCAGGTACGCACCCTGCTGTGCGAGATCGAGGCTGCTGTCAACGACCGTCCACTGACACACTTTGGCGGCTTGGACTCCGAGCCGCCTCTCTCGCCCGCGATGCTGTGTGGGAAGCTCTGGCCCGGCGCGGCGGAGGTCATCGAGCAGCACGTGACGGCCGAGCAGTTGGGTCGGCGTCAGAAGTACGTCACTGCTTTGACGGGACACCTGACGAGCCGGTGGCACGATGAGTACCTGGTCACCTTGAATGCGTACCATGCTGGGCGCTCGTCGCCGATCGTCGTTGATGATGGCGTCCTCATCATTGCTGACAACAAGCGGCGCCAGCGCTGGCGGATGGGCAGAGTCGTCAAGCTTTTTTCCTGGGCGCGACGGGCGAGTCAGAGTGGCCGAGATCCGTGTCATTAAGGAGAATGGAGAGTGCTCTTCTGTGCTGAGACCGATTCAGCGCTTGGTTCCTTTGGAGCTGGTCGCCTCGGGCGATCATGACCCGGTGCGCGTGGTCGAGTAGCAGCCTGCGGACGAGCCCGTGCTAGTTGCCGACGCCGGTCCCACGCTAGTTGCGGTGCCACGGCCAGAGGCTCCACTGTCACCAGAGCCAGCGCCAGCGGTTCCGCCTGCAAGATCGACCCGTACGCGCACGATTTGGCCTCCAGCTCGCTACGCCTGAGAAGACTTTGGTGGGGAGGATGTCGTGCAACCACTATTGAGTGTGAAAGTCTTTGAATATCTGTAGATGAACAATCTTACATTCCTGTTACTTTGTTATTGTTTCTGTTTGAAGATTTCTGTTTCTACGTTGTGCATTTATTTGATGTGTGCATGCTGTTCGCTTGTCACGTTGGGATCGAGCCACGGCGCTGTGTCGCCGCGGAGTTGTTTTTGTCATGCATATGTACGCGGTACGCGAGGCAGTTCTGTACTGGTAATTCGTAGTACCAGCGCGTACTTGCCTGGAGGTTTTCCATGTTTTCCATTTATATAAATTTGTGTATCGGAAATAAATAAATTCACTTTTGGTTTGGGAAAGACAATGCTCGATGGCGTTGTGAAGTTGTTGTAGCATGGGTTGCTGTAGCCAAACACTAACTTTACATCCGGTTGCACCAAAAGCTTGGAGCGCATATAACCTGAGCTTGCTATGATTTTCATTCTTTGCGCTCGAGTCTAAGGACTCTCCAGTCTTTTACTCTACTATGGTAAAGTAATGGATAAACCTATTACCCGTTGTGTTTTGTGAGTGCCTTAGTTCCTATCGTGTGCAGAACGTTGAATTACCACATAATTAACGCTGTGTGGATCCTGGCTAGCGCCAGACGTTACTGAAGTAACGTCTTTTGCATAGCTACGGGAATAAAATAGATTTAGTTCTGAACCTGAGCATGCAACTGAGTGCATTGTGAGTTTGCGTTCACCATGACGTGGCCAGAATCCTGGATCAAGGCTTGGCGAAAATACAGCTAGCACACGCAAGGGGACCGAAAAATTCGTACGATGCGCTAATTTTGTTCATATCACGCTTGAAAATAGTTCGTCTTCACGAAAGTTGGCGGTACTGGGTCTAGGAGTTTGTCATAAAGGAATAATTTTGACTTGATTTCATGGCTGGCTAACCAAAGGGTTGTCCCTAGTTTGTACTAAAGGAAAGTTTGCCTTATCAGTGTTTGTCCTAAAGAGGTTTGAGTGTATACAAATATAGGTATTTCCACTGGTGTGGTGTCTGACTGTTTTTCAGGGCTAGTAACTGGCAAGGAAGATGATGGCAGTGATGAGGCGATTGCATACTTCATCAGCGTTGAAAGGGACTACCCGTTGGAGACTTTTGTTTCGCCACCTTTGTTCCTCATGATGCTTGCATGCCGGAGGGACGATCATGACGACCTTCAGCGTCTTTTGACAATCAACGTTGCCGGCACACAAGCATTGGATCCCGATTTGCGGCGTGTGAAGTCCGCAGTTTGGCACACAAAAGAGCATAAACATGTTCATGTGACTCTTCTGGTAAGTGTACCAAATCATTGATTGCCAAGTATACATTGATCATTGCTATGCCGTTTTACCTCAGTCGGTAGAGCATGATACTCTTAATCTCAGGGTCGTGGGTTCGAGCCCCACGTTGGGCGCCAATTGTCGTTGGGGGGTTTAGTGCCTCGACGATATCCCTTCCGATTACTCTCTTATGTCTTACATCACACGTACGCCACACTCAGAAATCAGATATTTGTTCTTACTCCGAAGAGAGTCTCAGGAAGAAGGCAAAACAACAAGAATGCGTACAATAATTATGCAAGCATGCGCAACCTGCGCAGTCCGCGCGCGGTCCGCACACCGACCACGCGGACCCAGCACACACGTGCCAAAAGGGGCACAAACCCTCCAAAAGGGCAGGGACAACATACGTCCACATGAAAAAAATGCATGCTCTCCTGAGGATGGGAGAGAAAAAAATGAGAAGGAAGACAGGAGAAAAAGAAATCAAATGTGAACAACATACACATGCGGATACGCAGGGCCAAAACAGTAGGATACAATAGTAACTCCGGACAACGGGGTAAAAGCCGAAGCAAAGGGGTGGAAATAAAACAGACTGGGCCCACCCATAGAGGGAACCGCCATACTTTCAGGCGTGGGCCCCCGGAAAACAACCACCTCGCCCTGGTGCGAAGCCAAGGCAAACCGACGGTACTGCGAAGACCGCGGCAGCTGAACCGGGTGACCAGTCATCTGGCAGCACAGGAGTTGTCCGGAAAACCATCACGCAGCTGATGGGGCTACGAAAACTCACAGAGACACACACAGAAAGAAAGAAACAGGGACTGACGCAAACATCTCAGCAATACTAGGAGCCAAAATTCAGACAAGAAAACTACAAGAAGGAATGGCAGAACAGCAACGTTGAACACGCCTACGGAAACAGGGGCAGTCTATCAATGAGGACACTAGATAGCACACAAACAAATCGGTCACCAATATGCAAAACAAATAACGCAGAAAACCACAGGGCGCTACCCTGAATAACCACAGGCCTCTGAAAAACCCCACAGGCCTCTAACCTGAAAAAACCCACAGGTATTGAATCTGAATATCACGCGTGAAACACATCCGCTCACGAAACAAAACAAAAAAACAACAAAAAACACCGTCCTGAACCCTACTGGGACGCACAAAGGCCAGCCAGCAAAACACGGAAACCGAACACCCGCAAGGCGAACTGATACAAATAAGCGCTGGATCCCACCAGCCCACCAGGCAGACCATGGCTCACCATGATCGGACGCCCCCCTAGGTGAAATGGAGAGACCCACGTGCCAAAACACAAAGACAAAACAACACGCTCACAGAATGATTGCCACCGGACCGTCAACGAGACTCTCAGAAGCATGTCACACCACTGGGCGACAGCCATTCCACATGATCGGTGGGGCAACACGGCGGAGCACTAATGATAGCTTGCATAGACCTCGGTCCTACCGGTAGGACCTACCGGTAGGACCATCATACACAGACATGCTGCATGGCCTCTGTTCTAAAGTTGACCTAAAACTTGACCCTAAACTGTTGGTCAGGGGCTAATGAAGGAGTCCACAAATTTTAGACGTGATCGCACAAGGCATGCTACGAAATTTCATGGTAACAGCCCATGGTAACCATGGAAACAGAGTATGGAATTATGCATTCCGCTGCCTTGGCAAGCTAATAAAAACATTAGGACCTCACCAAGATTGATGTGCCATGGTCAAAATTCACTTTGGACAGAGTTGCTAGTGCTCCGACAGGAGTATATGCGGCCATTTTGAAAATTGCTAAAATTGCGCATACGCAATGCACTGGATATAGCCTTGCATTTTGCGCCACTGCTTTGCCTGACAAAGACCTCATCTCAACAATTTTTTCAAGAAATTTCTCAACCAAAATAAATTTTGCAGCGCAATTTCTTCGGTCCTACCGGTAGGACCCGTGGTCCTACCGGTAGGACGGCATGCAAGCTATCACTAAAACGCTCGACACAAAACATGAATACTAGCAAAACGAAAAAGAAAGCACTTGTACTTGAAACCGGAAACGATGGAGTGTCACCACATCGAGTAAATCGATGGGGACATCTACTAAACTGAAACAAATCGAACGACAGGATCGGAGCAGTCCGACCACAACGAAACGACGTGCACCAGTGCCCAACACAGGGCGAGTAACAATGAGCAAACAAAAGCAAAGCTACCCATGCCGACGACCAAGCAACACGACGAGCATGCACGACAGAACGGACAACAGAAGGTGTGAAAACACAGTGCACACGACCACTCGAACAGCCAGAGGCCGGAGGGCGAGAATGTACACTGGTTCAAAACACCGCACACACAAGCACTCAAACAGTGCTGACACAATGTGGGCCACAATCATGTACCAACAGGAGCGAGGCTCGAACGAGAGTACTTGTACACAAGAGAACACGGGACTTCAATGCCACGAAGTGAAACAATTATTTGAAAATTCCAAATCGAAGACTAGTACAGTACCAGGAGAACTACGTACAAGGTACAAAACATTACGCAGGACAGACAAAGCAGGCTCACCTGAGTAGGAGCTCCGAGGACAGGGTTGAGCAGCTGGAGCAAAGTGGAGCCATGGCGAGGACACGTGGAGAAGACAAGATTTGAAGCCACGGCGAAAACGAAAACGATCTCAGGGTCGTGGGGAACGATTCCACTAGCTGGGAGCCAATTGTCGTCGGGGGGATTTAGTAGGGACCTTTCGCACCACGCGTACGGATACGAAACGAATGCTGATTCGTCACCTGGGTTCGAGGATTCGTCAGAGTCGCCGCGGAGAGCTCGTTTTCACGAATGAAAGCCTCTTCATTCGTGGCACGCTCCGAATCCGTCAGGTACACATTTGTTTGCAAGGTACACATGTTTTGCCAGGTACACATTTTTCCCTTGATTCCATGATCCATGCACGTGTGCGCGAACACACCCGTACGCCAAGGTACCGGCCGTATTCGTAGTTGCCATGCAGATTTGCATTACGACTTGCGAAACCTGAATTCTGCTTTCAACGAAACGATTAAGAGACGAATCAAACTTTCGTTTCGCATTCGATTCGTAGCAAATGCGAAAGGTCCCTAGTGCCTCGACGATAGCCCTTCCGATTACTCTCTTATGTCTTACATCACACGTACGCCACACTCAGAAGACAGATATTTGTTCTTACTCCGAAGAGAGTCTCAGGAAGGCAAAACAACAAGAATGCGTACAATAATTATGCAAGCATGCGCAACCTGCGCAGTCCGCGCGCGGTCCGCACACCGACCACGCGGACCCAGCACACACGTGCCAAAAGGGGCACAAACCCTCCAAAAGGGCAGGGACAACACTTTGAGGGTCTATCGTTTGAATTCGAACGATAGTTGACGATATTTTGTGCGTACCGTAAATCTGTCGTAACTCCATTGTGTTTAGTCCTGTTGCAAGTATTGAAATATTTGGATCGAAGAGGAAGCTCCAAGCTTTCCAATGGTGTAACGCTTTTGCGATAGGAGAAATGATGATAAAGATATGGCACTCGAAAGTTGAATCGCGGCACTAAATTGTTCAAACTGCTCAAAATCAATGTTTTGCAGCGTGCTTTGGGGATTTCCTGTGGATCACGTGGTGTGCAGCCAGCTCATGACGTGTGGGTGTAATGATATAGAATCTACCAAGAGTACATAAACCAGAGTGTGCAACTCGGGTTGGTTCCTGTGGGAGCGTAATTTGTGCACTACGTCATTTCTGACGGCATCGTAAGCCACAGGTACGGTGAAAAGTTGCGTAACCAGTCGCGGTGGTGCAGTTCACTGAGTTTGTCCTGATTTCGGTTTTTTGAGACGGATAGCCTGGTGACTTTACTTGTCGGTGGATGTACGCAGCGTACACAGTCACACAAAACACCGAAATCCTGAAACAGGACGTCTAAAATCAAGCAAACTTGGCTGATTTCCGGGCTATGAAACATGAAAATTCGAGCTGTACGCAAGTCGCGGCTTGGTTGATCTCATCAGGGTGACGTAGTGCACCAACTGCGCTGTTTCAGATCTGATATGCACAGTTGCACACTCTGGTTTATGTACTCTTGAATCTACTGATTGGGATGCAAAGAAATCCAGAGCTGTGCGAGAAACGACTGCGAAATGGCATTGGGACGAAATTTAGTAACCAGATCATATACAGTCAACGAGTGTGACAAAATGGCACAAAACGGACAAGGAGTGACATTTTTGTCCTTCTCCTTTTTTCATAATTAAGAGTCAATGTCTGTGAGGACTAAATATCACCCGACGTGGCCAAATTTCCGATTTCGTTCAACGTTGGCTCCTTTTATCCCTAGGTGGACCTCATCCACACACTATGACAGTTTGGTCCAGAAACCCTCCGTTCTTTAGATATTGACCAAAATCAAAAAATCGATAAAAGTACGAACTGAAACATCTTCAAACAAGGTACAAGAACGAGGGTTCACTGTTCTCGCAATAACGCAGCGCAGCCAAACCAACTATGTTCTGTAGCTCTCCTTCTTTGTCTGCGATGCCCAGCGCTTAGCCTTTTACAAAGTGTCTCTGCGGTCCAGAATTCTTTGCATCTGGAGAGCAACACTCAGCACCGTGCACATATGACCAGAAGAAGAACTCATACCCTCGACGGAATGGTTTCTGTGTCATTAGGTGCTTTCCTCGACTCTGACGATGGCAGATCTTCGGAGCGATGGCTACATCCCTCCAAGGGAAATTCTGGTTGTTGAGCAGCGTCTTTCCTGTCATGTGCTGGATCCACCGACGCAGCAGCATCTTCTGTTCCCGATGCAGATTGTGTCACGGTACTCGCTGCTGTAGCAACGAGTGAAGGAGGAATGGTCTTCGATCGCCCTTTCGCTGCTCGGCGCAGGCTGCCATCCTTGTCCACCTTGCGGATCTCCGGGTGGCTGTGATAATATTTCCACCTTGAGCATCAACAATGGATTTGACAGACACTATCATCATTGAGATACATGTACTTGTCTACTGAAGAGAAATAAAATAATATCTTTCCGTCTTACCTCTGCAGCAACTCATCTCGCTTTCCATCCAATCTCGCTCCATGAGCCCTCGGGTAACTCTTCAGCTGAGCAACAGTCAATCCAGCAAGTGTCTCGCCCACAGGTGGGTCCTCATCATGGTACCAAGCCATACACAATGTGTCATCACTGCCCATCGGGCTTCTCCCTCCCCTTCATCATGGCACCAAGCCGTACAAACCATTTATCATCACTGCCTATCGGGCGTCTCTCTCATCATGGAGTCAAGCCATACACAATCCTGTGTCATCACTGCCCGTCGGGCTTCTCCCTCACTCCGTAATCACTCATATATACACTAAATAAAACACACACGTGGTTACCCATTTATACACCACACAACGCCGTTCCCAATCGCTTGCAATGTGTCCAGTTGTCGGTGATTCGGTGTCTGACCCAGGACTTGGGTACTCGCTTGGCAATTCGGCGCTGCGAGCTATTTCGTTCCTCTGCGGCGAGCATTGGTGACCGACCACCCACCATGCCCCCCCCCCCCCACCCCCCGAACCTTTTCCAATATATGTCTCCCTCTACGATACCGCCACGCGCTGGCCTGCATGGACATGAAGTTTCAAGCTATATATTGGTGTAAATCGATGGTCTCGACTCTGACAAAGCTCTCAAAGCAGTGTGTGCGTATGAGGCCAGCATCACCCATGTACTGGACATCAAGGACGCCTCTCTGGGCTCTTCACAGCTGGATGCCCACGTCGCTTCCCTGGCGTCAGCAACATCTCAGCCTGCCCATGTGAACGCTCTCTCAGGGTCCCAACACCACGGCTACCCAGCTGCACGTTAGGCGCAAGTCCAGTGTCCACCATCTAAAATTGCCCGTTTTGGGATTTGAACGTAAAATGGTCGCGATAATACTCTCTAGGGGCG